>NC_089490.1:236777753-237088534 GCF_036850765.1 Saccopteryx bilineata | reverse complement strand
AAACAAAGAACAAAAACCACATGATCTTATCAATAGACGCAGAAAAGGCTTTTGATAAAATACAACACAATTTTATGTTTAAGACTCTCAACAAAATGGGTATAGAAGGAAAATATCTCAACATGATAAAGGCCATATATGATAAACCATCAGCTAACATCATATTAAATGGCACTAAACTGAAGGCTTTCCCCCTTAATTCAGGAACAAGGCAGGGTTGTCCACTCTCTCCACTCTTATTTAATGTGGTACTAGAGGTTCTAGCCAGAGCAATCAGACAAGACAAAGAAATAAAAGGCATTCATATTGGAAAAGAAGAAGTAAAGGTATCACTTTTTGCAGATGATATGATCCTATACATCGAAAACCCCAAAGAATCCACAAAAAGACTACTAGAAACAATAAGCCAATACAGTAAGGTCGCACGATACAAAATTAACATACAGAAGTCAATAGCCTTTCTATATGCCAACAATGAAACAACTGAGAAGGAACTCAAAAGAATAATCCCCTTCACGATTGCAACAAAAAAATAAAATACTTAGGAATAAACATAACAAAGAATGTAAAGGACTTATATAATGAAAACTATAAACCATTGTTAAGGGAAATCAAAGAAGATATAATGAGATGGAAGAATATACCTTGTTCTTGGCTAGGAAGAATAAATATAATCAAGATGGCTATATTACCCAAAGCAATATACAAATTTAATGCAATTCCCATCAAAATTCCAATGACATTTTTTAAAGAAATAGAGCAAAAAATCATCAGATTTATATGGAACTATAAAAAACCCCGAATAGCCAAAGCAATCCTAAAGAAAAAGAATGAAGCTGGGGGCATTACAATACCTGACTTCAATATATATTATAGGGCCACGACAATCAAAACAGCATGGTATTGGCAGAAAAATAGACACTCAGACCAATGGAAAAAAATAGAAAGTCCAGAAATAAAACCACATATATATAGTCAAAGAATTTTTGATAAAGGGGCCAACAACACACAATGGAGAAAAGAAAGCCTCTTCAATAAATGGTGCTGGGAAAACTGGAAAGCCACATGCAAAAGAATGAAACTGGACTACAGTCTCTCCCCCTGTACAAAAATTAACTCAAAATGGGTCAAAGATCTAAACATAAGACCTGAAACAATTAAGTACATAGAAGAAGACATAGGTACTCAACTCATGGACCTGGGTTTTAAAGAGCATTTTATGAATTTGACTCCAATGGCAAGAGAAGTGAAGGCAAAAATTAATGAATGGGACTACATCAGACTAAGAAGTTTTTGCTCAGCAAGAGAAACTGATAACAAAATAAACAGAAAGCCAACTAAATGGGAAGTGATTTTTTCAAACAACAGCTCAGATAAGGGCCTAATATCCAAAATATACAAAGAACTCATAAAACTCAACAACAAAAAACAAACAATCCAATAAAAAAATGGGAAGAGGATATGAATAGACACTTCTCCCAGGAAGAAATACAAATGGCCAACAGATATATGAAAAGATGCTCATCTTCTTTAGCTATTAGAGAAATGCAAATCAAAACTGCAATGAGATACCACCTCACACCTTTTCAATTAGCTGTTATTAGCAAGTCAGGTAATAGCAAATGTTGGAGAGGCTGTGGAGAAAAAGGAACCCTCATACACTGTTGGTGGGAATGTAAAGTAGTACAACCATTATGGAAGAAAATATGGTGGTTCCTCAAAAAACTGAAAATAGAACCACCTTATGACCCAGCAATCCCTCTACTGGGTATATATCCCAAAAACTTAGAAACATTGATACGTAAAGACACATGCAGCCCCATGTTTATTGCAGCATTGTTCACAGTGGCCAGGACATGGAAACAACCAAAAAGCCCATCAATAGATGACTAGATAAAGAACATGTGGCACATATACACTATGGAATACTACTCAGCCATAAGAAATGATGACATCAGAACATTTACAGCAAAATGGTGGGATATTGATAACATCATACGAAGCGAAATAAGCAAATCAGAAAAAAACAGGAACTGTATTATTCCATACGTAGGTGGGACATAATACTGAAACTAAGAGACATTGATAAGAGTGTGGTGGTTATGGGGGGAGGGGGAATGGTATAGGGATAGGGGGTGGGGAGGGGCACAAAGAAAATAAGATAGAAGGTGACAGAGGACAATCTGACTTTGGGTGGTGGGTATGCAACATAATTGAACAAGATAACCTGGACTTGTTATCTTTGAATATATGTATCCTGATTTATTGATGTCACCCCATTAAAAAAAATAAAATTATTAAAAAAAAATAAGTTAGAAAACCCCCCCCAAAAAAAGAAAACAGAACTCGTACATATGGTGTCTACAAGAGACACACCTTAAAACATAAGATGCACATAGGTTGAAGGTAAAAAGATGGAAAAAAACATTTCATGCAAATGGAAATGAAAAAAAAGCTGGGGTAGCAATACTTATATCAGACAAAATGGACTTTAAAACAAAGAATATAGTAAGAGATAAAGAAGGCCACTACATAATAATAAAGGGAACAATCCAAAAGGAAGATATAACTATTATAAATATCTACGCACCTAATATAGGAGCACCTAAATATATAAAGCAGACTTTGATGGATATAAAGAGCGAGATCAACAGCAACACTATAATAGTAGGGGATTTTAATACCCCACTAACATCACTAGATAGATCCTCTAGAAAGAAAAATAACAAAGAAACAGCAGACTTAAAGGACACATTAGATCAACTCGATTTAATAGATATCTACAGAACCTTTCACCCTAAAGCAGCAGAATATACATTCTTTTCAAGTGCTTATGGTACATCCTCTAGGATAAACCACATGTTAGGGCACAAAAGTAGTCTCAACAAATTTAAGAAGATTGAAATCATATCAAACACTTTCTCTTATCACAATGGCATGAAACTAGAAATCAACCACAACAGAAAAGCTCAAAAATTCTCAAGCACATGGAAACTAAATAGCAGGTTGTTAAATGACAAATGGATTAAGAATGAGATTAAAGAAGAAATAAAAAAATTTAGAAACGAATGATAACGAGCATACAACAACTCAAAATTTATGGGACACAGCAAAAGCAGTACTGAGAGGGAAGTTCATAGCACTAGAGGCACACTTTAAGAAGCTAGAAAAAGCTCAAATAAACAACTTAACCCTGCATCTAAAAGAACTAGAAAAAGAACAGCAAGTAAAGCCCAGAGCTAGTAGAAGGAAGGAAATAATAAAGATCAGAGCAGAAATAAATGACATAGAGACTAAAGAAACAATACAGAGGAACAATGAAACTAGGAGCTGGTTTTTTGAAAAGGTAAACAAGATTGATGAACCTTTAACTAGACTCACCAAGAAAAAGAGAGAGAGGACTCAAATAAATAAAATTAGAAATGAGAGGGGAGAAATAACAACTGACACAACAGAAATACAAAGGATTGTAAGAAAATACTATGAAGAACTGTACGCCAAAAAACTAGACAACCTAGATGAAATGAACAAATTCCTTGAAACATACAATCTTCCAAAAATCAGTCTGGAAGAATCATAAAACCTAAACAGACCGATTACACCAAATGAGATCAAAACAGTTATCAAAAAACTCCCAACAAAGAAAAGTCTGGGACCAGATGGCTTCACAAGTGAATTCTACCAACTATTCAAAGAAGAACTAACTTTTATCCTTCTCAAACTATTTCAAAAAATTCAAGAGGAAGGAAGACTTCCAAGCTCCTTTTATGAGGCAAGCATAATTCTGATTCCAAAACCAGGCAAAGACAACACAAAAAAAGAAAATTATAGGCCAATATCCCTGATGAATATAGATGCTAAAATCCTCAACAAAATATTAGCAAACCAGATCCAACAATATATGGAAAAAATCATACACCATAATCAAGTGGGATTTATTCTTGGGAGCCAAGGCTGGTACAATATTCGCAAATCTATCAATGTTATTCATCACATAAATGAAAGGAAGGAGAAAAACTACATGATAATTTCAATAGATGCAGATAAAGCATTTGATAAAATCCAGCACCCATTTATGATCAAAACTCTCAGTAAAGTGGGAATACAGGGAACATACCTCAACATGATAAAAGCCATCTATGACAAACCCACAGCCAACATCATACTCAATGGGCAAAAATTAAAAGCAATCCCCTTAAGATCAGGAACAAGGCAGGGGTGCCCCCTTTCACCACTCTTATTCAACATAGTTCTGGAAGTCCTAGCCACAGCAATCAGACAAGAAGAAGAAATAAAAGGCATTCATGTTGGAAAAGAAGAAGTAAAGCTATCATTATTTGCAGATGATATGATATTGTATATAAAAAACCCTAAAATCTCAGTCAAAAAACTACTAGACCTGATAAATGAATTCAGCAAGGTGGCAGGATATAAAATTAATATCCAGAAATCAGAGGCATTTTTATACACTAACAATGAACAATCAGAAAAAGAAATTAAGGAAACAATCCCCTTCACTATTACAACCAAAAAAATAAAGTACCTAGGAGTACATTTAACTAAGGAGACTAAAGACTTGCACTCGGAAAATTATAAAACATTGATAAAAGAAATCAAGGAAGATACAAACAAGTGGAAGCATATGCCATGCTCATGGTTAGGAAAAATAAACATCATTAAAATGTCTATATTACCCAAAATAATTTATAAATTCAATTTCAATACCAATTAAAATACCAGTGACATACTTTAAAGATATAGATCACATAGTCCAAAAATTTATATGGAACCAAAAGAGAACACAAATAGCCTCAGCAATCTTAAAAAAGAATAAAGAGGGAGGTATCACACTTCCTGTTATCAAGCCATACTACAAGGCCATTGTACTCAAAACAGCATGGTACTGGCATAAGAACAGGCACATAGATCAATGGAACAGAACAGAGAACACAGAAATAAACCCACAGCTCTATGGACAACTAATATTTGACAAAGAATGTAAGAAATTACAATGGAGTAAAGACAGCCTCTTCAACAAATGGTGTTGGGAAAATTGGACAGCACTACCTGCAAAAAAATCAAACTAGACCACTAACTTACACCATTCACAAAAATAAACTCAAAATGGATAAAAGACTTAAATGTAAGGTGTGAAACCATAAGCATCTTAGAAGAAAACATAGGCAGTAAGCTCTCCAACATCTCTTGTAGCGATATATTTGCTGATTTATCTCCATGGGCAAGGGAAATAAAAGACAGGATAAACCAATGGGACTATATCAAACTTAAAACTTTGCATGGCCAAAGATAATAAGAACAGAATAAGAAGACAAACTACACAATGGGAGAACATATTTGACAGTATGTCTGATAAGGGGTTAATAACCAAAATTTATAAAGAACTTGTAAATCTCAACACAAGAAAGACAAACAATTCAATCAAAAAATGGGCAAAAGAAATTAATAGACACTTCTCCAAAGAGGATATACAGATGGCCAATAGGCATATGAAAAAATGCTCAACATCATTAATCATTAGAGAAATTCAAATTAAAACCACAATGAGATATCACCTCACACCGGTTAGAATGACACTCATCAACAAAACAAAAGAATAAGTGCTGGTGAGGATGTGGAGAAAAGGGAACTCTTCTGCATAGCTGGTGGGAATGCAGACTGGTGCAGCCTCTGTGGAAAACAGTATGGAGATTCCTCAAAAATTGAAAATCGAACTGCATTTTGACCCAGCCATCCCACTTTTAGGAATATACCCCAAGGACACGATAGAACGGTTCCAGAAGGAGAAATGTACCCCCATGTTTATAACAGCATTGTTCACAATAGTGAAGATCTGGAAACAGCCCAAGTTTCTGTCCGTCAGAGGACGAGTGGATTAAAAAGCTTTGGTACATATATACTATGGAATCCTACTCAGCCATAAGAAATGATGACATCGAATCATTTAAAATAACATGGATGGACCTTGATAACATTATACGGAGTGAAATAAGGAATTCAGAAAAAAACTAAGAAGTATATGAAGCAATGCATAGATGGGACATAAAAATGAGACTCAGATACATGGACAGGAATGTGATGGTAACAGGGAGTGGGGTGGAGGGGTGGGGAAGGGGCGAGGAAGGAGAGGGAGGGAGTGGGGGGAGGGTAGGGGCACAAAAAAACCAGATAGAAGGTGACAGAGGACGATTTTACTTTGAGTGAGGGGTATGCAGCATAATCAAAGGTCAAAATAATCGGGAGATTGTTTTTGGAACATATGTACCCTGATTTATCAATGTCACTGCATTAGATTAATAAAAATAAGATAAAAAAATAAAAATATATATTTATACAAAGACTCTTACATTGAGAATCTATAAATATTTTCTCATTTTTAATTATTTTATATTTATCTCTTTAATATATTCTGAGTACATCTGGAAGACAATAAATAATTAAATTTACTAACGCATCATGGGTCACACAGAGCTCCCTTACTCAGAAGCCACACCAGGGGACTCAAGACAGAAAAAGGACAGCAAAGTAGGCAGATGCACAGACTGCCATCTTTCACTACCAAACTGGATTACAAATTAATTTAGGAATAATCATCATGAAAAACCAACTTTGGACTAAAAGAACAGGACTCAAAAACCAAGGAGCACAGAAGAATCCACACCAATCCTGATAGGGAGTGCCAGGACATTGTGGGGGCTCCCCTGCTCCCAGGAGCGAGGGGAGGCTGAGGCTGAGGGCCCAGGGCTCTCATTAAAAGGAGAGAGACCCTGAGAAATGGAGGGCCCTCAGTCTCAGAACTGGAGACCCAGACTAGAAACCCAGGGACTGGAGGAAATGGCCGGACAGCATTGAGTGGGGAGAAGAGCAAAAGTTCTGTATGTGGGAAGTGGCTGGGGTGCCTTAAAGGGACAGAGCAGAAAATATCACTCACAGCCACTTCCCTGGGGCTCCAAGGGTGAGGAGGGCTTAGAGGACTGACTGGTCTCACATGAGGAAAGTGGGGAGAGTGAGACAAATGGTGAAAGGAAGAGGAGCACCTGGGCTGCCTTGAGTTAAGCTGACTAATTCTCCAGTGCGGAGGAGGCCATAGCAGGGGAGGGGTTGATTCCTCTGCCCAGCACAAGCCTAAAGTGGATACAAGTGTCCCACCTCCAAAAAGCTCTCCAGCTCCAATCAGCATGAAACACACTGCAGAAAGAAGGAAGTAAGGTGGCAGGGCAGTGACTAAGGTTTCCAGGGAGACCTGAGGTACATCTTTCCGTTCATACTGAGAATGCACCCTGCCCCCGAAGAATAACTTGCAGAACACACATGCAGATTCTCAGAGGTCATACCACCGCATTTCTGGATACAGTTTCAACTAAGCCTTCTGCTGAGATCAGAAAACAAGCTCCCTACTGAGTTAAGTAAACAGACAGCAGGCAAGTCAAGACCTTAAAGTGGCTCTGCTAGTTAAGGAGACCACAACTAGAACAAGCCAGCAAACCACACACAGAAACAATGGGAAGACAAAGGAATATAAGCCATACAAATCAACAAGAAAAATCCCCAGAAAAACAACTGAATGAGATGAAAGTAACCAAATTACCAGATTCAGAGTTTAAAATATTGATTGTTAGGATGCTTAAGGATTTCAAAATTACAATGGATGGACTTAATGAGCCCCTAAATAAAGAAATTGTAAGCATCAAAAAGGACACTGAAGTCATAAAATGAACTAGACAGAAATGACAAACACAATATCAGAAATGAAGACTATACTAGAAGGCATTAAAAGCAGGCTGGAGAAAGCAGAGAATCAAATCAGCAACTTAGAGTACAAGATAAGCGAAAGCACGGAAGAACAGCAAAACAAAAAAGGGACCAAAAACTCTGAGGAAATGCTAAGATAGCTCTATGACAACATGAAGAGAAAAAATATCCACATAATAGGAGTTACTGAAGGAGAAGAGAAAGAACAAGGAATAGAGAACCTGATTGAAAAAATTATAGCTGAAAATTTCTCTAAATTGATGCAGGAAAGAGTCAAACAGGTTTAAGAAGCACAGAGAAACTCATTAAAAAACAACCCAAAGAGACCCACGAGAAGACACATCAAATCAAAATACCAAAGCTAAGAGATAAAGAAAGAATACTAAAAGCTACAAGAGAGAGGCAGTAAATCACCTACAAAGGAGCCCCCATAAGGATGATATTAGACTTCTCAACAGAAACACTTGAGGTTAGAAGGGAATGACAAGAAATATTCAAAGTAATGCAGAACAAAAATCTACAACCAAGATTTCTTTATCCAGCAAGGCTATTGTTTAAAATTGAAGGAAAAATTAAAAGATTCATAGACAAAAAAAAAAAATAAGGAATTTATTACAACCAAACCAATGCTGCAAGAAATGTTAAGGGGCCTCCAATAAACAGAAAAAAAACAGTAAAAAAATCTAGTAAAAGAGAAATGTAGATTTAAAAAATAAAATGGCAATAAACAACTACATATCAATAATAACCTTAAATGTAAATGGATTAAATATTCCAATCAAAAGACATAGGGTAGGTGCAGGGATAAGAAAACAGGACTTGCACATATGCTGTCTACAAAAGATCCAGCTCAAAATAAAACATACACATAGACTGAAAGTAAAGGGATGGAAAATAATATGTCATGCAAATGGAAATAAAAAAAAAAAGCTGGGTAGCAATACTTATATCTACAAAATAGACTTTAAAACAAAGACTATAGTAAGGGATAAAGAAGGTCACAACATAATGATAAAGGGAGCAATCCAACAGGAAGATATAACCATTATAAATATCTATGTGCCTAATATAGGAACACCTAAATATATAAAGCAGATTTTGATGGACATAGTGGGCAAGATCAACAGCTATATTATAATAGTAGGGGGTTTTAATACCCCACTAACATCACTGGGTAAATACTCAAGACAGAAAATTAACAAAGAAACAGCAGACTTAAGGGACACAGTAGATCAACTGAATTTAATAGATATCTTCAGAACCTTTTACTCTAAAGCAACAGAATATACATTCTTTACAAGTGCTCATGGTAAATTCTTTAGGATAGACCACATGTTAGAACACAAAATGAGTCTCAATAAATTTAAGAAGATTGAAGCATCTTCTCTGATCACAATGGCATGAAACTAGAAATCAACTACAACAGGAAAACTGAAAACCACTTAAACTCTTGGAAACTAAACAGCATGTCATTAAATAAGGAATGGGTCAACAATGAGATGAAGGAAGAAATAAAAAATTTCCTTGAAACAAATAAAATTGAACATACAACAACTCAAAATTTATGGGAAACAGCAAAAGTAGTCCTGAGAGGGAAGCATATAACATTACAGGCATACCTTAAGAAGCTAGAAAAAGTTCAAATAAACAACTTAATGCTGCACCTAAAAGAACTAGAAGAAGATTAGTAAGTAAAGCCCAGTATAAGTAGAAGGAAGGAAATAATAAAAATCAGAGCAGAAATAAATGACACAGAGGCTAAAAAAATAATACAGAGGATCAATGAAATGAAGAGCTGGTTCTTTGAAAAGGTAAACAAGATTGATGAACCTTTAACCAGACTCACCAAAAAAATAAAACAGAGAGGACTCAAATAAATAAAATCAGAAATGAGAGTGGAGAAGTAACAACTGACACAACAGAAATACAAAGGATTGTAAGAAAATACTATGAAAAACTATATGCCAAGAAATTAGACAACCTAGGTGAAATGGATAAATTCATTGAAACTTAGAATCCTTCAAAAATCAATCTGGAAAACTCAGAAAACCTAAACAGACCAATTACAACATATGAAATTGAAACGGTCATCAAAAAACTTTCAACAAACAAAAGCCCTGGGCCAGATGGCTTCACAAGCAAATTCTAACAAATATTCAAAGGAGAACTAATTCCTATCCTTCTCAAGCTATTTCAAAAAATTCAAGAGGAGCAAAGACTTCCAATCTTCCTTTATGAGGCGAACATAATTCTGATTCCAAAACCAGGCAAAGATAACACAAAGAAATAAAACTATAGGCCTATATCCCTGATGAATTTAGATGCTAAAATTCTCAACAAAATATTAGCAAACCAAATCCAGCAATACATAAAAAAAAAAATATATTCATTATGATTAAGTGGGATTTATTCTGGAAAGACAAGGCTGGTACATTATTAGCAAATCAATCAATGTGATTCATCACATAAACAAAAGGAAGAAGAAAAACCACATAATAATATCAATAGAAAAAGCATTTGATAATATCCAGCACCCATTTATGATCAAAACTCTCAGCAAAGTGGGAATACAGGGAACATACCTCAACATGATAAAGGCCATCTATGACAAAACCACAGCCAACATCATACTCAGTGGGCAAAAGTTAAAAGCAATTCTTCTATAATCAGGAACAAGGCAGGGGTGCCCCTTTCACCATTCTTATTCAACATAGTTCTGGAAGTCCTAGCCACAGCAATTAGACAAAAAAAAAAAAAAAAAAAAAAAAAAAGAGAAAGAAAAGAAAAGAAATAAAAAGCATCCAAATTGGGAAAAAAAGAAGTAAAACTATTATTATTTGCTGATGATATGATAGACAACCCTAAAGTCTCAGTCAAAAAACTACTGGACCTGATAAATTCAGCAAGGTGTCAGGATATAAAATTAATATTCAGAAATCAGAGGCATTTTTATACACCAACAATGAACTATCTGAAAGAGAAATTAAGAAAAAAATTCCCTTCACTATTGCAACAACAAAATAAAATAATATACCTAGTAGTAAATTTAACCAAGAAGGTTAAAGACTTGTACTCGAAAAACTATAAAACATTGATATAAGAAATCAAGGAAGATACAAACAAGTGGAAGTATATACCGTGTTCATGATTAGGAAGAATAAACATCATTAAAATGTCTATATTACCCAAAGCAATTTATAAATTCAGTGCAATTCCTATTAAAATACCTTTACATACTTCAAAGATATAGAACAAATATTTCAAAAATTCACATGGAACCAAAAAAGAACATGAATAGCCTCAGCAATCTTGAAAAAGAAGAATAAAGTAGGTGGTATCACACTTCCTGATATCAAGTTATACTACAAGGCCATTGTACTCAAAACAGCCTGGCATAAGAACAGGCATATAGATCAATGGAACAGCACAGAGAACCCAGAAAAAAACCCGCAGCTCTACAGACAATTGATATTTGACAAAGGAGGTAATAGCATACAATGGAGTAAAGACAGTCTCTTTAACAAATGGTATTGAGAAAATTGGACAGCTACCTGCAGAAAAAATGAAACTAGACCACCAACTTACACCATTCACAAAAATAAACTCAAAATGAATAAATACTTAAATGTAAGTCAGGAAACCATAAGCCTACTAAAAGAAAACATAGGCAGTAAACTCTCTGACATCACTCGCAGCAATATATTTGCTGGTTTCATCAGCATGAGCAAGTGAAAGAAAGGACAGGATGATCAAATGGGACTATATCAAACTAAAAAGCTTTGTACAGCTAAAGACAATATGAACAAAATAAAAAGACCACACAATGGGAGAACATATTTGGCAATATTATGTCTGATAAGGGTTAATAACCAAAATTTATAAAGAACTTGTAAAACTCAACACCAGAAAGATAAACAATCCAATCAAAAAATGGCAAAAAAAATGAACAGACATTTCTCCAAAGAGGACATACAGATGAACAATAGGCAGATGAAAAAATGTTCAACATCACTAGTCATTAGATAAATGCAAATTAAAACCACAATGAGATATCACCTCAAACCAGTCAGAATGGCGCTCATTAACAAAACAACACATCATAAGTGCTGCTGAGGATGTGTAGAAAAGGGAACCCTCCTACACTACTGGTGGGAATGCAGACTGGTGCAGGCACTTTGGAAAACAGAATGGAGATTCCTCAAAAAATTTAAAATTGAACTACCTTTTGACCCAGCCATCTCACTTTTAGGAATATATCCTAAGAACACCACATCAATAAATCAAAAGAAGAAATTTACCCCCATGTTTATGGCAGTATTGTTTACAATAGCCAAGATCTGAAAACAGCCCAAGTGTCCGTCAGTGGATGAGTGGATTAGTAAGCAGTGGTACATATACACAATGGAATACTATGCAACCATAAAAAAGTAGGAAATCTTAACTTTTGCATCAACATGGATGGATCTGGAAACCATTATGTTAAGTGAAATAAGCCAGGCAGAGAAAGAAAAATATCATACGACCTCACTCATTTGAGGAATCCGATGAACAATATGAACTGAGGAATGGAATAGAAACAGAGGCAGGATCAAGGGACCAGAGAGAAAGCGGACAGAGGGAAAGAGGATGATAGGATGGGATCAGAGAAGGGAAAGAGATTGTTGTAATTATATACACATAACACAGCATTATAGAGAGCAGAAAAGCAAATCCTAAAGGGAAGGGGGTAGGACATTGGTGGGAGGGGGTTAAGGGGGATGTTGAGGGGAACACAGGGGGGGGATACATTCAGGGGGATACTAGAATCTATGTAAACACAATAAATTAAAATATATAAATAATAAAATTTAATATAAAGAGCTAAATTTTAAAAGAATATTATTTTAAACTATCAAATAATTAGAACATAGTTCCCATTCCTTTGCTTCTGATGTTCAATTAGGAATATATTTGATTCAACATAAAAACACCCCAAATTTCAATTGAATTCACAGTATTTATGTATAAAGTAACTGATTCCTTAAATCAAATTTATTTATGCATTTTAATAATGTCCTGATTTAGTAAAGCAGTTATTTAAAATATTTTTCTTAAGAAAATGCCAAATATTATCAAAATAAAGCAGAAATTCTCTCTGAAGTTATTATGTAGAAAATAGATTTTCCAAAGAATAAATACTTAAGTTTACTTTAAATCTAAAGTCCTGAATAAAAAGTAAACTGAAGTAGAACAATTTTATGTGGCTATGTAGACCAATCACTCTTGAAAACCGGTTGGCTAAAGGATTGTTTTAATATTCTAAAATCAATACTACTACACAGGTTAAGGGAAGGCTTATGGTGATTTAATTTTACTTTAAAACGGCAGATGATGTTTGAAATGTCCTTCGTCATTCTGTGAGACTATGTTATTTGCAAACGTATTGACTGCATGCAATTCTGAGATGCGGGCATTCTTCTATGATGGATAATCTAACACTGCCTCATTTGGTTTCAGTCAATTTGACTAGAGTTCCCAATATATCTGGTTCTCAGAAATAAGACACCCCAAAATGGAATGACCTAAACCACTGTCTTATTCCTGTGGCTTCGGTGACTCGGTGATTCAGAAAGGGGACAATTCTTCTCATCTCCATGATGTCTGGGGAGCTCAGCAGGAACACTTGAATGGCTTGGGGTGTCATTTATAGATGGAGTTAAAACACTTGCTGGAGGGCCCTATTCCAAGACGGCTATTTTTTTCTCTCTCACGTTTGCCTCCTGATGGGATGGCTGACACTCCATGGAACTGTTCGCTGGATTGTTTCGGAAAACAATAGGGAAGTTTTGTGAATAGTGCACATGACAGAGCCTGGCTGGGCAGCTTCCACAGCGCTGGCTGGAATGCGCTTTCCTGGAACACTTCCCCTTGCAGCCCCGATGGGCTGTGCTCGCTGGAGAACCCCACGCAGGAACTGCGGCCGTGGTCAGCATCCTCTATGCACCTATGCCCCATGTGGACACTGCGGCCATGGTCAGCATCCTCTGTGCACCTGCCCTTCAGCCGGCCGGCTCAATGTCCAGGGTGCCACGTCTCATATGTCTGTAACAGAAAAGGGGATCTCCTGCAACTGACGCTTCTATCTGTACAAATTGGCTGAGCATATATAATTACGGAAAGGGGCGCTTTAAAAATCAAGCCCTTTTATCCATTTTGAGTTTATTTTTGTGAATGGTGTAAGTTGGTGGTCTAGTTTCATTTTTTTGCAGGTAGCTGTCCAATTTTCCCAACACTATTTGTTGAAGAGGCTATCTTTACTCCACTGTATGCTCTTACCTCCTTTGTCAAATATCAGTTCTCCATAAAGGAAAAGACTCAGTCAAAAAACTACTGGACCTGATAAATGAATTCGGCAAGGTGGCAGGATATAAACTTAATACTCAGAAATCAGAGGCATTTTTATACACTAACAATGAACTGTCAGAAAGAGAAAATAAGGAAACAATCCCCTTCACTATTGCAACCAAAAAATAAAGTACCTAAGAGTAAATTTAACCAGAGAGATTAAAGACTTGTACTCAGAAAATTATAAAACATTGATAAAATAAATCAGGGAAGATACAAACAAGTGGAATCATATACCAAGCTCATGGTTAGGAAGAATAAACATCATTAAAATGTCTATATTACCCAAAGCAATTTATAAATTCAATGCAATACCGATTAAAATACCAATGACATACATGAAAGATATAGAGCACACATTCCAAAAATGTATATGGAACCAAAAGAGAACATGAATAGCCTCAGCAATCTTGAAAAGGAAGAATAAAGTGGGAGGTTATCAAACTTCCAGATATCAAGTTATACTACAAGGCCATTGTACTCAAAACAGCCTGGTACTGGCATAAGAACGGGCATATAGATCAATGGAACAGAAGCTGTAAAACCATAAGCATCTTAGAAGAAAACATAGGCAGTAAGCTCTCTGACATCTCTTGCAGCAATATATTTGCCATTTTATCTCCACGGGCAAGTGAAATAAAAGACAGAATATACAAATGGGACTATATCAAACTAAAAAGCTTTTGCACAGCTAAAGACAATAAGAACAGAATAAAAAGACAAACTACACAATGAGAGAACATATTTGACAATGCGTCTGATAAGGGGTTAATAAACCAAAATTTATAAAGAACTCGTAAAACTCAACACCAGGAAGACAAACAATCCAATCAAAAAATGGGCAAAAGAAATGAATAGACACTTCTCCAAAGAGGACATACAGATAGCCAATAGGCATATGAAAAAATGCTCAACATCACTAATCATTAGAGAAATGCAAATTAAAACCACAGTGAGATACTACTTCATACCAGTCAGAATGGCACTCATCAACAAAACAACACAGAATAAATGCTGGCGAAGATGTGGAGAAAAGGGAACCCTCCTGCACTGCTGGTGGGAATGCAGACTGGTGCAGCCACTGTGGAAAACAGTATGGAGATTCCTCAAAAAATTAAAAATCGAACTGCCTTTTGATCCAGCGATCCCACTTTTAGGAATATACCCCAAGAACACCATAGCACTTTTCAAAAGGAGAAATGCACCCCCATGTTTATGGCAGCATTGTTCACAATAGCAAAGATCTAGAAACAGTCCAAGTGTGCATCAGAGGATGAGTGGATTAAAAAGCTTTGGTACATATATACTATGGAATACTACTCAGCCATAAGAAATGATGACATCAAATCATTTACAACAACATGGACGGACATTGATAACAGTATACAGAGCAAAATAAGTAAATCAGAAACTAAGAACTATATGATTCCATACATATAAGATGACACTAAAATGGGACATAAAAATGACACTCAGAGACATGGACAAGAGCCTGGTGGTTATGGGGGTGGGAGAGAGGGTTGGGGGAGGGACGGGCATAAAGAAAACCAGTTAGAAGGGGACAGAAGACAATTAAACTTTGGGTGATAGGAATGCAGCATAAGCAAACGTCAAAATAACATCAAAATAAGTCAAAAAACGTCAAAAAACATCAAAATAACCTGGAGATGTTTTCTCCGAACATATGTACCCTGATTTATCAATGTCACCCCATTAAAATTAATAATAATAATAAAAGAAAGAAAAATCAAGCCGCATCCATTATTAGTTATTGTCAGTTATGTTAAGCCCATTATCAAATTGTCTATAATTTTGATGGTTATTCCTTTTGAGAAGGCAGATTATTTCCCAATTTGTGGCCATACTAATTGTTTTAATTTTATATTTGTCCAAGGAATAATTAACACTTCCTCTGTTTTGTGCTATTATCTACCTGTCAATCATCGGTCTCTTTCTTTAGCTTGGGTATATATGCACTCATATATATATATATATATATATATATATATATATATATGTGTGTGTGTGTGTGTGTGTATATATATATGTGTGTGTGTAGAGATATATATAGTTGTATATCTATATACAGATATACATAGTTGTATATCTATATACAGATATACATAGTTGTATATCTATATACAGATATACATAGTTGTATATCTATATACAGATATACATAGTTGTATATCTATATACAGATATACATAGTTGTATATCTATATACAGATATACATAGTTGTATATCTATATACAGATATACATAGTTGTATATCTATATACAGATATACATAGTTGTATATCTATATACAGATATACATAGTTGTATATCTATATATAGATATACATAGTTGTATATCTATATACAGATATACATAGTTGTATATCTATATACAGATATACATAGTTGTATATCTATATACAGATATACATAGTTGTATATCTATATATAGATATATATAGTTGTATATCTATATATAGATATATAGTTGTATATATATTGACTGAGTTAATTTAAAATTCTTACATTTTTCACAATTTCTAATAATTTAAAAAGTTCAGTTGAATGTACCCAATTTGTCAATCCATCAAGATCATGACATGTTTTCTAGAATTTTTTAACAATGACTGAGATTTGATTGCCATGCCATAAACTGTACATACTTGCATCATGCAATTTGGCATGTTTTGTCTAATGTCTACACCATTGAAACCATTTTGTCTAACGTCTACACCATTGAAACCATCACCACAGTCAAGATCATGAACAAATCTACTGGTCCCAGACATTTTCCCATGATGCAGAGCAATCACTTCTTGTCTCCTAGGGCCACCTGTCCCATACCTGTTCCCTGGCAATGAATGATCTGCTTCAGTATAATTTGGTTTGCATTTTATGCATTTCTGATATCTGCATGCTTTCTTTGGTGAAGCAATTGCCAAATCATTGGTCTATTTTTTATTCAGCAGTTTGATTCCTTATTTGTTTTGAGAGCTCTTAATAGAGCGTGAGTACAAGTCTTTAATCAGATATGCAGTTTGAACTATTTATTCTTGGTCTGTCTTGCTTTTCATATTCTTTTTTAAAAATAAATTTTTATATTAATAGGGTGACATCAATAAATCAGGGTACATACATTCAAAGAAAACATTTCCAGGTTATCTTGTCATTTATTTCTGTTGCATACCCATCACCCGAAGAGAGATCATCCTCCGCCACCCTCCATCCAGTTCTCTCTGTACCCCTCCCCCTCCCCCTCTCCCTTCTTCCCTCCCCCCACCCCCTGTAACCACCACACTCCTGTCCATGCCTCTTACTCTTGCTTTTATGGCCCACCAATGTATGGAATCCTGCAGTTCCTGTTTTTTTCTGATTCACTTATTTCACCCCGCACAATGCTACCAAGACTCCACCATTCTGCTATAAGTGAACCGATGTCATCATTTCTCCTAGCTGAATAGTATACCATGGTGTATATGTGCCCCATTTTCTTCATCCAGTCCTCTATTTTTCTTACAGTGATTAAAAGCCTTTAAGCAAACTCTTGGCCAATACAGCAAGAATCCATAAAAGAGTAGTGTCCTTAACATGTTCACCAAGTCCAAGTTGGCCTCATCACCATGCCAAATCCCTGAAAAATGCAACCCAACCACAGTTCAGTCTATTAGGAGCTGTCACAGGGAGCAGGAGTCCAGGAAAGTTCCCCACAGGAAAAGGCCGCATGGCACTGGAATTGTTGTCACCATTTTATACTTTGCAGCTCATGTAATGAGCTTCTAGCTGGTAATGATTCAGGTAAACTGGAAAAAGCCATTTGTAGCATGCATGGATATGGAGGTACTGTTCTCCTCTGCCTGGAGAGTTGAGGCCAGGTTGCTTTTCCCTGGAGCTCTGTGACTGTGGCATGGTAAAGAGAACCTTGAGATACACTAAGCTGGGTGGCAAAGGTAAATTCATAATACAAGTTGGCAAAAAGAGGAAAGAGAGCTCTAAATTAGGAGTAGGTCCCAGCCTGAAATATGAGTGGGGCATTGAGGTAGGAGGGATAAAGGAAACACTATATATTAAGCAAAGCAGCAGAAAACAGGACTGTCAACACCCACAACAGAGATCTTTGAGGGAAGAATAAAAAACCTGACTATTCAGGCAAAACATAGTTAAGTGGCCCTTGTGCAAATGAGATCAGTTTACCTGCTTCTTGGAAGAAATACCCTAGGCTCGTCCACAGTGTCATAGATGGGGCCGACGGCCCTGGGCACCTTCAGCCTTCAGTGGCAAACCCCAGCATTCTGGGCAAGGTTAAGTCATACGTGGCTGGAGCAGGGCTGGAAGAGACTGAACCCTCCCTTAGAGGAGTGAGGGGGAAGCCCACCTTCCAGTGTCCCTGTTTCCTCACAGCAGAGGCATGTAAGCCTGGCAGGCTTTAGCTCAATGACCTTCCTTTCCACTATAGAAGCAGGACCCAGATGGCATCCTATGTGACCCCTTTGGGGTGTTGGAGCCTTTAAGGGTGTATCCTAAAACTGGTAGTTCCCCTGAACTCTATTGGGCTTTTTCTGCCTCTAGGTATCTTAAAAGACATTCTCAGAAGATCTCGCTGAGGGGTTTGAGGATCCCCATCCGCCTATATAAATCTTTTCCATATATCTGGAGCTATTTGGAAAAAGACAAAACAGTGTTATTAGCTAGATCTAATAAAGAAGGTAGTAGTTTGCAGGCAAAAAAGATATGGTGTCTCCTGTTCATCAGCATTCAAAAGAAATGTAATTTTTTTTTTAAGTAAAAAGCATGATATGGTAGACCCATTGGAGTCATTGGCGTGGTGTGCAGGATTCCCAGGTTCAATTCCTGGCCAGAGCATACAGGAGAAGAGCCCATCTACCTCTTCACCCCTCCCCCTCTCCTTCCTCTTTGTCTCTCTCCTCCCGCCCGCAGCCAAGGCTCCACTGGAGCAAAGCCACCCCGGGCACTAAGGATGGCCCCATGGCCTCTGCCCCAGTCGCTAGAATGGCTCCGGTTGTAAAAGAGCAACACCCCAGATGGGCAGAGCATTCCCCCCTGGTAGGCATGCCCGGTGGATCCCAGTCAGGCGCATGCAGGCATCTATCTGACTGCCTCCCCATCTCCATCCTCAGAAAAATACAAAAAGTAAATAAATAAAAGAAAAAATACTAGAAAAAGGGGGGGGGCATTCCCTTGTGCTAAAGCTCCAGGGAGCATGGAGTGAGCTTAAGTATGTCCTATGAAACATGGAGCTCTATGTTGACATAAGTCTTTGAAGAAGGAGGAACTGCTGAAATAGTTTATCAGCATTTGTCCCTAAGACAGCAGTCTTTATAGTGGAAACACCATACGTAAATATTTGCTGTCTGTCTATAGATTAAGGGGGTAATATGGCAAATGCTGAAAAGCCATGATCTTTGTGCCCCTCCCCTCCCCCAAACCCCTCCCTCTCCTCCCCCCACCCTGTAACCCCAACACTGTTGTTGTCTCTGAATCTCATCTTTATATCCCACCTATGTATGGAATCATATAGTTCTTAGTTTTTTCTGATTTACTTCTTTCACTCAGTATAATGTTATCAAGGCCCATCCATGTTGTTGTAAAAGATCCTATGTCATCATTTCTTATGGCTGAGTAGTATTCCATAGTATATATATACCAAAGCTTTTTAATCCACTCGTCCTCTCATGGACACTTGGGATGTTTCCAAATCTTTGCTATTGTGAACAATGCTGCCTTAAACATGGGGGTGCATTTCTTCTTTTCAAACAGTGCTATGGTGTTCTTGGGGTATATTCCTAACAGTGGTATAGCTGGGTCAAAAGGCAGTTCAATTTTTAATTTCTTGAGGAATCTCCATACTGTTTTCCACAGTGGCTGCACCAGTCTGCATTCCTACCAGCAGTGCAGGAGGGTTCCCTTTTCTCCACATCCTCGCCAGCACTTATTCTGTGTTGTTTTATTGATGAGCGCCATTCTGACTGGTGTGAGGTGATATCTCATTGTGGTTTTAATTTGCATTTCTCTAATCATTAGTGATGTTGAACATATTATCATATGCCTATTGGCCATCTGTGTGTCCTCTTTGGAGAAGTGTCTATTCATTTCTTTTGCCCATTTTTTGATTGGATTGTTTGTCTTCCTGGTATTAAGTTTTACAAGTTCTTTATAAATTTTGGTTATTAACCCCTTATCAGATGCTATGTCAAATATATTCTCCCATTGTGTAGTTTGTCTTTTTATTCTGTTCTTATTGTCTTTAGCTGTGCAGAAGCTTTTTAGTTTGATATAGTCCCATTTGTTTATCTTGTCTTTTATTTCACTTGCCTGTGGAGACAAATCAGCAAATATATTGCTGCAAGAGATGTCAGAGAGCTTACTGCCTATGTTTTCTTCTAAGATGCTTATGGTTTCACGGCTTACATTCAAGTCTTTTATCCATTTTGAGTTTATTTTTGTGAGTGGTGTAAGTTGGTGGTCTAGTTTCATTTTTTTGCAGGTAGTGCTGTCCAGTTTTCCCAACACCATTTGTTGAAGAAGCTGTCTTTACTCCTTTGTATTGTCTTACCTCCTTTGTCAAATATCAGTTGTCCATAGAGCTGTGGGTTTATTTCTGTGTTCTCTGTTCTGTTCCATTGATCTATGTGCCTGTTCTTATGCCAGTACCATGCTGTTTTGAGTACAATGGCCTTATAACATAACTTGATATCTGGAAGTGTGAAACCTCCCGCTTTTTTCTTCCTTTTCAAGATTGCTGAGGCTATTCGTGTTCTCTTTTGGTTCCATATAAATTTTTGGAATATGTGTTCTATGTCTTTGAAGTAAGTCATTGGTATTTTAATCGGTATTGCATTGAATTTATAAATTGCTTTGGGTAATATAGACATTTTAATGATGTTTATTCTTCCTAACCATGAGCACAGTATATGCCTCCACTTATTTGTATCTTCTCTGATTTCTTTTATCAATGTTTTATAATTTTCCGAGTACAAGTCTTTAATCTCCTTGGTTAGATTTATTCCTAGGTACTTTATTTTTTTGGTTGCAATGGTAAAGGGGATTGATTCCTTGATTTCTCTTTCTGACAGTCCATTATTAGTGTATAAAAATGCCTCTGATTTCTGAGTATTGATTTTATATCCTGCCACCTTGCCAAATTCATTTATCAGGTCTAGTAGTTTTTTGAATGAGATTTTAGGGTTTTCTATATACAATATCATGTCATCTGCAAATAATGATAGTTTTACTTCTTCTTTTCCAATTTGGATGCCTTTTATTTCTTTTTCTTGTCTGATTGCTGTGGCTAGGTCCTAGGACTTCAAGAACTATGTTGAATAAGAGTGGTGAAAGGGGGCACCCCTGCCTTGTTCCTGATCTTAAGGGGATTGCTTTTAATTTTTGCCCATTGAGTATGATGTTGGCTGTGGGTTTGTCATAGATGGCCTTTATCATGTTGAGGTATGTTCCCTGTATTGCCACTTTGCTGAGAGTTTTGATCATGAATGGGTGCTGGACTTTATCAAATGCTTTTTCTGCATCTATTGAAATTATCATGTGGTTTTTCTCCTTTCTTTTGTTTATGTGATGAATCATATTGATTGATTTGCGAATATTGTACCAGCCTTTCCTCCCAAGAATAAATCCTACTTGATCATTGTGTATGATTTTTTCCATATATTGCTGGATCCGGTTTGCTAATATTTTGTTGAGGATTTTTGCATCTAAGTTCATCAGGGATATTGGCCTATAATTTTCTTTTTTTGTGTTGTCTTTGCCTGGTTTTGGAATCAGAATTATGCTTGCCTCATAAAAGGAGTTTGGAAGTCTTCCTTCCTCTTGAATTTTTTGAAATAGCTTGAGAAGGATAGGAGTTAGTTCTTCTTTGAATATTTGGTAGAATTCATTTGTGAAGCCATCAGGCCCAGGACTTTTCTTTTTTGGGAGTTTTTTGATAGCTGTTTCAATATCATTTGTTGTAATTGGTCTGTTTAGGTTTTCTGATACTTCCAGATTGATTTTTGGAAGATTATATGATTCAAGGAATTTGTCCATTTCATCTAGGTTGTCTAGTTTTTTGGCGTACAGTTCTTCATAGTATTTTCTTACAATATTTTGTATTTCTGTTGTGTCAGTTGTTATTTCTCCACTCTCATTTCTAATTTTATTTATTTGAGTCCTCTCTCTTTTTTTCTTGGTGAGTCTCGTTAAAGGTTCATCGATCTTGTTTACCTTTTCAAAGAACCAGCCCCTGGTTTCATTGATCCTCTGTATTGTTTCTTTAGCCTCTATGTCATTTATTTCTGCTCTGATATTTATTATTTCCTTCCTTCTACTAGCTCTGGGCTTTACTTGTACTTTTACTAGTTCTTTTAGATGCAGGGTTAAGTTGTTTATTTGAGCTTTTTCTAGCTTCTTGAGGTATGCTTGTAATGCTATAAACTTCCCTCTCAGGACTGCTTTTGCTGTGTCCCATAAATTTTGAGTTGATGTATGCTCATTATTGTTTGTTTCTAGGAATTTTTTAATTTCTTCTTTGATCTCAATGTTAACCCATTTATTGTTTAATAACGTGCTATTTAGTTTCCAAGTGTTTGAATATTTTTCAATTTTTCTATTGTGATTGATTTCTAGTTTTATGCCATTGTGATCAGAGAAAGTGCTTGATATGATTTCAATCTTCTTAAATTTGTTGAGCCCATTTTTGTACCCTAACATGTGGCCTATTCTAGAGAATGTACCATGAGCGCTTGAAAATAATGTATATTCAGCTGTTTTAGGGTGAAAGGTTCTGAAGATATCTATTAAATTGAGTTGATCTAATATGTCTTTTAAGTCTGCTGTTTCTTTGTTAATTTTCTTTCTTGAGGATTTATCTAATGATGTTAATGGGGTATTGAAATCCCCTGCTATTATAGTATTGCTGTTGATCTCACCCTTTAAGTCCATCAAAGTCTGCTTTATATATTTAGGTGCTGCTATATTAGGTGCATAGATATTTACAATGGTTATATCTTCCTTTTGGATTGCTCCCTTTATCATTATGTAGTGACCTTCTTTATCTCTAACTATGGTCTTTGTTTTAAAGTCCACTTTGTCTGATATAAGTATTGCTACCCCAGCTTTTTTTTCATTTCCATTTGCGTGAAATATTTTTTTCCATCCTTTTATCTTCAGTCTGTATGCATCTTTTGATTTAAGGTGTGCCTCTTGTAGACAGCATATGTATGGGTCCTGTTTTCTTATCCACGCAACTACCTTATGTCTCTTGATTGGATCATTTAATCCATTAACATTTAAGTTTATTACTGATATGTAATTGTTTATTGCCATTTTTTTTTCATTAGAACTGTATTTCTCTTTTGCTATATTCTTTTTTTCCTTTGGTCTGTTTACAATAGGTCCCTTAGCATTTCTTTCAGCCTTGGTTTGGTTGCAGTAAAATCCTTGTTTTGTTTTTTTTTTTGTTTTTTTTTTGTCTATAAAGCTTTTTATTTCTCCTTTAATTTTAAACGATAGCCTTGCTGGATAAAGTAGTCTTGGTTGTAGGTTCTTGTTCTGCATTACTTTGAATATTTCTTGCCATTCCCTTCTGGCCTCAAGTGTTTCTGTTGAGAAGTCAGAAGTCATCCTTATGGAGGCTCCTTTGTAGGTGATAGTCTTTTTTTCTCTAGCAGCTTTTAATATTTTCTCTTTATCATTTAGCTTTGGTATTTTAATTATGATGTGTCTTGGTGTTGGTTTCTTTGGGTTTCTCCTTAACGGAGTTCTCTGTGCTTCCTGAACATGTGAAATGTTTTTCTGCCTGTAAAGCCAGGAGGCACAGCCAGGGCCACTATCACAGCAGCCTGGCCCATGCAGGTTCGCATTGGATTCGGACAGTCGGTAAAGAAACCATGGAGCCAAAAACTGGTGGGCCATAGCCTTTAATCCTACCTTGCACCTGGCGGGCAAGTAAAAATACACACTGGGCTCCAAACCCAGTCACACTCAGTGCTCACAAAGCCACTGACTTATCCGAGTTTCCTAGAATCAAAGGTTTCTAACTCACCAGCCTTATTCTCCTCAGTTCCCCATCTCCTTCTTTATCCCAGATACAAACACTACACAAACTGGCATCTCACTCAGCACTCCGCCATCTTGGCTGCTTTTCCTGGCCTACTCCACGTGGCCTCCTCCCGCTGCTGGCTTTACTCTCTCTGCTCTTTCATGCTAACCTCAGGAACCAAGAGCCAAGTCCCGTTCTGCCCCCATTTTATAGTGTAGCTGCACAACCTTTAATCCAATATACAAAATAGGGTAGTCTCTAATACAAAGTCACTTCTCTGAGGCATGATTGGATTGTACCACCCCACATCAAAAAGGGTAGGAAAGGCTTAATCCCAAAACCAAGCCTCAGGCTACAACAATTCTCAACACACATTAATATCACCTGGGCAACGGCCTCTTTAACAAAGTCAGCATAATACATTTTATCTGCCCAACACTGCCTTAATTGGGGGAAGTTTTCTGCTATAATATGTTTGAACAAAGTCTCTATCCCTTGTTATTTCTCTTCTTCTTCAGGAACCCCTATGATGTGGATGTTATTTGTCTTCATGTTGTCACAGAGCTCTCTTAGAGTTTCCTCAGACTTTTTGAGTCTCTTTTCTTTTTCCTGCTCTGCTTCCGTGCCTTTATTTATTGTGTCCTCTAACTCATTGATTCGATTCTCTGCTTCATCCATCCTGCTTTTAATTCCTTCCATTGTATTCTTTATTTCAGATATTGTATTTGTCATTTCTGACTGATTCTTTTTTATTATTTCAATGTCCTTTTTTATATTTGTTATCTCTTTATTTAGGTTTTCGTAATGGTCCTCTATGGTTGTTCTAATATCTTTGAGCTTCCTAACAATCGTTATTTTAAACTCTGCATCTGGTAATTTGGTTATATCTGATTCACTTAGGTCCTTTTCTGGGGATTTCTCTTGGTTTATTTGTGTTGTATTTCTTTGCCTCCGCATTTTCTCTTCATGGGAGTGGCTATGATCACGTGCTCGGGTGCACAAGCGTTGGTGGCCTTGGCCTTTGCCCCGCCCCCATGTGTGACGTTACGCTCGGTCCTGAGGGCACTGGCGAGCACCTTTGCTCAGCTGTGGGTCTCCGCCTGTTTCCAAGCTTTTGCCCTGCCCTTGCAGGAGGATCCCACTCAAGGAACAGCTGCTAGCCTTGGCTCTACTGCCAGGCAGGGCTGCGTGCCCAAGCTCAGCTCTGTAGCGGAACTCCGCCTCTTCTGGGCTTTTGGCTCCACCCCCATGGGAAGCGCCGGCTACCAAGTCAGACCACAAGCCTGGGTTGCACAGGCAGGGCAGGGCTGTGCTCCTCTGCCCTTGCTCCGGGGCTGGTCTCCACCCTTTCCGGGGTTCCCGCCCTTCTCCCGCAGGCTGGATTACAGGCTGCCAGCAGCTCAGCTTGACCGCTTTTGCACGCCCCCTTCTCCCCAGCAGGGCAAGATTGAGCTCACACCTGAGCCCAGTGGTGGCCAGCCAGCTTCCACCCTTGCCAGCAGAACCGTGCTTTTGTCTCCCGCTGCTGCCTGCTCTCCGGTGTGCCCTCAGCCACATGGGTGGGGGCGTTGCAGCTCAGACCCTAAGACTCACTACTGTAGACCCGAAAGCTCCCTCCTTCTATGCGACTCTGCTCTGAATGCCGCAGGGGAGCTTGTTTGGCTGCTCTCCTGCTTCCCTTTGCTGGTATTGCTGTTTCCGGGGGGAAATATTCACTTCAGCTTTGGGGAGTGACTCATCCCAGGGGTTAGGGTGGCTATCTCCCAAAATGTTTCTCCCTATGCCTCCTAGATTATACTCTCTTCCTGTTCCTCTGGTCCTCTCCTCTCTCCTCCCGTCCCCAGGAGCCCCAGGTGATTGTTTTTGAGAGAGATGTTCTGTGCGGTCCCTTTAAGAAGGATCCTGGGTCTGAGGAATCAGACTCTCTCACAAATAGTATCCTGACTTGTTTCCAGCTAAATACTGTCCTTATGCCTCTTCTGGGCTCTGGGGCTGCAGGCTAGGGCTTTGTTCCTGGGGCTCAGGATCCTTTCCCCTCTGCTAAACTCACTTCCTGCCACGCGAGTCTCTCCCTGCTGCCGTTAGATCCGAGGAGTTGGGCAGCCCTCTCCGCGTTTCCGCATTTCCGCTTTTCCTACTAGTCTCGGTGTGGCTTCTTCAGTGTTCCTTGGTTGAAGAGTCCTCTTAGTTTAGTCCAAAGTTGATTTTTCCAGATGATAGTTCATAAAATTAGTTTGTAATCCACTTTGGTTCTAGGAGGTAGATGCTGGTACGTCCACCTACTCCAGCGCCATCTTGTCTCTCCACTTTTCATATTCTTAATGGTGTAGTTTGAAGATCAGAATTTTCAAATTTTGGAGTCTAATGTATCTTTTCTCTTCTTTAAGAAACTTCCACTTAATGAGTTTTGGGGTAGTATCAAAGAAGAATATCTGAGAGGATTTGAAAGTCCTATTAAAATATTCTGTTAAAAACACTGTAAGGTCAGAATTTCTTCATGTACTTCAAAGCAAAATACTGCAACATGTTAAATGCAGAAGCAGATGAAAGATTTTGTCTGTGTTCTACCAAAAGAGGCATACAAAATTGTAATCCAATGCCCATATTCTCACTTATTTTTTTTCAAAAATATATTTTTCATCAAATGTCTTTTTATGTTACTACATGGCAGGCTTATACTGTTGTTTTATGTCTATAAGTACATACATTTTTTAAAAATTTTTCTTGGTTCAAATAACAAAATGGCATCAGGTAGGTGGACCTCACATTAGCAAAATCTTTTTGCAGGACCAGTGATTTTTACCTAAGACCAAAAAGGTTGAGAAACACTAATTTTTAGATACATAATATAAAAGTATGTGGATAGAGTTATTATTTCTGATCAGGCCCTACTTGTCCAGAGGAACGGTCACACCAGGAAGTGAGAAGGGAAGGCATGGGAATTGCATGTGTTGTTAGGTAGTGAAGCTTAATGTGTGTTCATGTGAGCCTCTGCTTATTTGTGTAAGGATTTGTTTAAACAGCTTCCTATCTATGCCAATTACTTTTACTCCTTGGAGATACCCCTTTTTGTTCATTTTCAGTAAAAGGCATCCAACTATTGGTATATTAGAACTCCCTTTTTCTTTTTACTATTATGACAATGCTTTTTAATACGTATCCTTTAACAAAATTTCTCTCAAGAAAAATGAGAATACTTGAAGTTTGTAATTGATGATCCTATAACACATCTTGCAATATTAAGCTTCAAGATAGATTTGATTCCATAGTAAGCATTTTAAATGTACTTATCACTTGAAAACATTCCACATTTTCTCCTTATTTTTAATGTAGTTGCCATGGTAATCATTATGTGTCTTGATAGGTTGCCTCAAAAAGGAAGTCATGTCATTCTAGGCAGAAACAATCGGGCATGTGGTTCCCAGTCTCTCCATATCTATTTTATTTTCTCTATCATCATGCTGGTGTAGGCTAATGGTAATTTTTAAATTCTGAATGTGTGCCGCCAACTTGCCCTAGGGTTGGTGGTGTGTCTGAGTTCTCTGCTCCATGTTACTACCATGTAAACACTAAATAGCTACCCAATTTTTACCACTTAAATAGCAATTGTTGCAGTTATAGTTCTGTGGTGTGAAAACTGGCACCCTATGTGAGCGAGTGACCCGGACCCGCACTCTCAGTAGTTACCGAAACTACTGTCGGGCTGGCAGTGAAGTCAGGACCACTGCTGACGCTCTCAGAATACTGACTATTTCTGCTGTGTCAAAATGTACTATGGCTGCAAATCTAGAATCCAAACACGTGGTCCTGATACAAGAGCTTCATCAAGGGCTTGTTTCAGCAAATTTGAACTAAACTTTGCATAATAACCGAGACCCTGGACAAGTCACTTCTATTCACTCTGTCTTCCTTTCCACATTCTTCTACGTCTTTCTTAAGCCCCTGAATTTACTCTTACACAGGGGTGGGCAGAAGCAGGTTTATAATTGTGAGTATGCAAAACAGTTTATTCTTGTATTATTTATTAATTATTGTATTAGTTTTCATGTGAACAACTGTAAGCCTACTTTTGCCCAGCCCTGCATACGAACAGTCATACTTTCTACCTGACGGGCTTGGTGTCATGTCATCTTCTCTGCATGATTTGTTATTATTATCTTCTGTTACTATAAATCAGTGGTAGTCAACCTGGTCCCTACCGCCCACTAGTGGGCATTCCAGCTTTCATGGTGGGTGGTAGTGGAGCAACCAAAGTATAAATAAAGAGATAGATTTAACTCTAGTAAGTTGTTATAAAGATTTATTCTGCCAAACTTAGCAAAAATCCGACATAAAGTACTTGGTAAGTAATTATTATTACATGCTTTAACTTGCTGTAACTCTGCTTTATAAATTTTATAAAGTTACTTCCCTACCTTATAAATCACCATTATGTAGAACCGGTGGGCAGTTAGAAAATTTTACTAACAGAGATACAAAAGTGGGCAGTTGGTATAAAAAGGTTGACTACCCCTACTATAAATAATGCTAAATATAAGTATTTAGAACAGCACCTGGCATGACTAAGTACTTGGCAATGTCAGATATTATTCTAAAGAGCGTAAGCTGTCTGTATCGACCTCACACAAGGGGCAGAATCCATCCATACTACAAGCTCTCCTGACTTCTGTGAAAGACATGGTGTTTTACATTTCCAGAGCCTTCTCGGGAAACTTTAGGCCAAGACAGGCTCACAATGAAGGTTGATTTCATCTTTATAGTGAAATGTGGTTTTTTTTAAAAAAATAATGCCTTTACATAATTTTAATAAAAGAAGGATTTGGGTTTTCTGTTGGTGTTACATTGTATAATAATAAGGACATTAATATGTGGGCTTTATAAATACTTACATATGAGCTTAAGGAGGGAAAATTCAAAACCTCTGTAGTAACCTTGACATGATATTTTTTTGGTCCTCTTATAATTCAGTGTAAATTTTTTCCCAGATTCCATTTTCCATCTGTGCTATAAAGAAGAAAAAATCCTGGGGGACCCAACTTCCTTTAACTGTTGCATGATATAAAGATCTTAATTTAATGAGAAGTGATTCTTCATACTTGCTGAGGTGTTTTAAATCTCTGCTCTGCCTTGTTGACTTTGAAATCACTCACACATTTGAGGATTTACTGGGGGAAAAAATAGGGATTTTCACATGGATTTTTTGTTTTGGACCATGACCCACTTGGTGTTAATAATCCTCATTAGCCCCATCAGACCAGCTACTTATCTTATGTTTGTGTTATTCTTTGAATTTTATAAGACACATGGACATATTACATCGTACATGAAACTTTTAAAAATAGACATTGTTATTCTTGTCCCATCACAGATAATAAATGTTGTCCTCTATCCCCTGTTAGAAACTTGTGGAATCATTACTTAAATTTGGGTTGTATTGTTCAACACCTAGTGATGCTGAGACTAGATCACAGAGAGTAAATCAAATTGTTGGTCCCAAGTCTCACTCTCTTGTAAGTAACACACCTCTGTCGCACCCATGAATGGTGTACACTGCAAGCAACGGTGTTGCTTTAACAAACAGGAACTGAGTGGAGATGATGACACAGAGGTTTGATTACACTTGTGTGGTCCTGACGGCTCTCTAACTTCTGTCATCACCATGAGAAGTGCCCAAGTAGCTCATTAGTCAAAGGAGTTAGAGAGACGGATGGACAGACCCAGGCCCACCTGAAGCTGAGCCCAGTCGGAGTCGCACCTTTCAACCATCTGACCCATTGGCACATGGGGGAGGTTTCTGGGACTTTACCATATAGCATTAGTGTGACAATAGCCAATTGGCACCCCATGTTATAAGGATCAACCAACTCTGCAAAAAACCCAGGATGGAGCTGTGAGGAGGTTCAATATATGGCCTTAAAACTTACACTCTCTAAAATGCAGTTAATACAAACATGAGAGTGTAATCATCTTGCCACTCAAACAGGATGATGTTGGTGCTACATCACATAATGGAGCAGGGAATGCTTAGCCTCAAATAGCACATCAGCTCTTCCTCACTAGCTAGTGTTTCCCAGAATGCAACTGAGAATGTAACTGCACACAGGTGTTCTGTTGGGTGTTGATTGCAGACTATGTCTTGTGATGCTATGGAACGCCTGAGTCCTTCACCTGCTGGGGCCTGTCCTACATGTGGGAACCCCCACAGATGTTACCTCAACCTGAGCCAATGTTATGGAGGGGGGTGACCCTTGTGGGTCTTACTCTGATTGTAACAGCTGGCAGGGAACTGTGAAATTATGAGGTCATCACTCACAGGCCCTGGAGGCCACAAGGACATACACCAGAGGCTCACAAGGCAAGGAAGGTCAGAGGTAGAGAGCAAGCAAGCATGCAGACCTGGGGCTCTGCCTTTATTGGGGCTAGGGTGTGGTGCGTAGGATCAAGTAATCAGTTATCTAAGCTAAGCTACCCAGGGCTTTCTAATAAAGGGAACTTCCTGGGCAGAGCAGCTTGGTTTCTTATCTAGTTGTTGTAGCTGTTGCTCATGTCTGTGACACACAGTGGGCAGTGTTTATTCCAGTTGGATGTCTTTGAATTGGATGCCTAATCAATCAAGAGCTTACTGTCGGGCTTACATTACAATCAAAAGAGCTTACTGTCAGGCTTACACTACATGTTCATACATAGAAAGCATGAGCTATTTCCCCTTTAAACTCCTTATTTATTTATTTTTTTAAAGTGTCTCTCTTAACATATTTTGCTCATAGAATGCTGTGAAAAACCGTAGAATTTTCTGACCCCTCTCCCAGTATGTGTATACACATGTATATATAAAATATTTACTATTTTTCCCTACAACTTCTGAATTAGAATGTATTTTAAGTTCCCCCCTTAAGATTATGATGAGGCACCTTTATAAAAAATATTATTGGACTCCCCAATATTTGAGCATCTTGTAGTGTTGCTAAGTCTTCAAATGCTGATCATTAGAAGGTAGGCATAGTATATTGTGTCTCTTTTTCACTGACTGTAGCTGCTAAATGTTTCTAAACACTACATTCGTGTAGGGAATATCTCATTGCAGCTGGGGAGATATTTTGGTTATATGAGCATTTGTTTTAATGTCTTCTTTCTTCCCATCAATATTATTTTGGTTAAATACGAAATCACATTATCTATCATTCTGATTTTTAATTGAAGAAACATCTAAATCTTGGTAGTGTTGACGCCTAAATAAATCATTTTTCCCAAGTACATACACCAAATCCATTATTTTCCATAATAAACTTTTTGAGTGGAAGAAACTTTTCAGTTCTGTACATTTGAGGATAAAATAATTACATTTGTGGATAAAACTATTACACTTGTAAAGGGTTGCTTAAACTGAAGTTGGACACAGTTTAAAAAATTTCTTTTAACCTACTGCTTAGAAGTGTACGTTAAACTAGATTTTTACTATTTAGTTCCAATGAGCACTCTGGTTTGGTGTCAGGGAAATACCACCTTCATAATATTGAAACTATTCCCTCCTCTTCTGTTTTCTGGGAGAGTTTTGTAATTATCTATTTATTCCATAATAATCCACTAGTTCAAGTTGGTTAATAAGCTGTTCAATTATTTCATACTTTTAGGGATTTTTTTTTACTTTTACTTATTATCTTTTTTACTGCATTTTAAAACTCAGAAAACTATGGTTGAAATCTTCGACCTTCTTCTATTATGCAGCCTATTTGTTTCTTGATTTCCTCCTGTTAGATCTGTCACTTTTTTTTTCCTGTTTTTTTTTCAATTCTGTTGTCAGATGCAGATTGAAGAGTAGCATGTTTTCAGCCCTGACCAGTTGGCTCAGCGGTAGAGCATTGGCCTGGTGTGTGGTAGTCCTGGGTTCAATTCCCGGCCAGAGCACACAGGAGAAGAGCCCATCTCCTTCTCCACCCTTCTCCTCTCCTTTCTCTCTATCTCTCTCTTCTCGTCCTGAAGTCAAGGTTCCACTGGAGCAAAGTTGGCCCAGACACTGAGGATGGCTTCATGGCCTCCACTTCAGGCACTGGAATGACTCTGATTGCATCGGAGCAAGGGCCCAGATGGGCAGAGCATCGCCCCCAGGTGGGCCTGCCGGGTGGATCCTGGTTGGGCTCATGCAAGAGTCTGTCTGTCTACCTGCCGCTTCTCACTTCGGAAAAATAAAAAAAAGGGGTGGGGAGCACGTCTTCTTGAGAAGCTGGCCAGTTTTTCATGACCCACATAATCTTCTTCCCTCTGGTACTGCTCCTCGTTCTGTGGCCATCTTGTCCATTTTAGTCACTTCAGAGTTATTTTACTTAGTACCATAGTTCCCATTCTTTTAAAACCTGTCCAAGTGTTAATTTTATGGATAACCTTGCATTCTGTTTCTGTTGGGATGTCCTGGATTGTATTGAACATGACTGAGATGGGTAAAGTCACGTCTAGCATGTTGCTCACTATTTCTCTTTGTCCAGCTCCTTTTTTTTCTCTTTTCTCCATGCTTTAGATTCATTCTGTAGTTTTATTTTTCAGTCATTTCAAGTTATCTATGCTTCTGGTGTACTGCCTATATCTCTTTTCCAAAGATTAAACAGATGCCTTAGAATTGGGGCTCACCACCAGGAGCAGGGGCTGAAAAATGACTGAAAGGGGTTGAGCCATAGGTAGTGATTCCAATTCCAGTAGCGTCAACCCCCTCAGGACCCAGGGGAGACCCCACACCTGTATCTTGTGAGAATACCAGCAGGTAAACACTTGCTACAAAGAAGTGTCATTACCATTCAGCATGAGATAAGTGATAAGCAGTGTCATCCTAAATAAAAAGGTCTCAAATTTTAAATGTGTCACACAGTCACACAGCCTTTCTCTTAGCGTTTCAACATACCAGAGGTGAAAGGGAGAGTAAATAAAAGAAAAACAGTCATTCCGTCTGAACTTTGGGACTTTAGAGCCACTGCTACCATGAGCCATGGAGGGAGATGATGTGTTAAACCAGACATTAGATTCTGGTTTTAAGCCCACATCCATTTAATAGCTGACACGCATTATGGGCTCTTCTCAAGATGTGATCAACTATCTGCCAACGAGGGGAGAAGACTTAACTTGGTACAATCAGGTGAAATAACAGGGGAAATGAAAGGGCTTTATGCTTGTACACCCGTGAGTCAGGATTTCAATACACTTGTCCCATGTTTCTTTAACTATGATATTAGCCTTTAAATATATATATATATTTGCCTAATCCACCTAAGAAAAATAGTGCACTCCTATCAGGAATATTGACTGACTAGAGCAGTGATTGTTTTTCCCAACCTATTTATGCAGGACCCCTGAAGGATAAGCCAGTTATGTCAGAGTATTTAAGTTAAGAACAGATATAATCAGAAAAAAGTTTCCCATGTAATTCAAATAAGCTTGGCTCTTACTGAACACCACATTTGATGCCGCAGAGGAAAGACTATAATAATAAGACAGAGAGGAAACTGCCGGCGATAGCAAATTTAGATAGTACACAGTGGTGCTCATCAAGGGAGGGGGCAGTATTTTTTAAGGTAATGATGACAATATAAATACTGAGAAATCATAGAAAATGATCTTTGCATTTAGCATGCCATTAAGCAGAGTCAGAGGTAATGACTTTCAGGAGCCTGATTATCATAGTTACATGATTCATGAAACTTAAGTGGGTGTTGTAGAAATGTATTTGACTAAGACAATTTATTCCAGATATATGTGAAGGTTATATATGTGTGAAGGTATATATATATATATATATATATATATATATATATATATATATACACCCACCTGATAATGGCAAAAGTGTTGAATAAATCAGAGGAGATCTGTGCATTTAAAAAGATAAAGACCACCGAGGATATATCAGTAAAGATAATCTTTGAAGAAACAAAGAGGTGGAGAAGTAGGGAAAAGAACTTGTGGGGGGAATTAGTTATTAGTTCCTAACCAGGTCTCCCCCCTTGAGTCATGAGGGTAAAAAAACAAAAACAAAAAATGAATGGGGAATTCAACTTCATCCAATACTTGTAAATGTAGTAATGACTACATGATATTAGAAATGTAGTAAAACCCTTGCTTTTTTTTGCTACAAGCCCACTCATTTCCTTAGTCTATGGTTCCTTTGAAGGTTCAAGGACTTAGAGAAGAATGAAACTCATTTTCTTTAACTCAGAGCCCATGCAAATTGTCCAAGAGCTCTGGCCCTAATCAAAGAACTTTCTTAGGAATTGCAGGAACCCGGAGACGCGCCAAAGAAAGAAACTCAGCCACCCAGCCTTTCCGCTGTTGTATTCAGATTGGGTTTCTGAATTGTGAGTAATGCTAGGGGAATCAGTAGAAATCCCAGGGCCTGGGTACTGGGTATTATTGTTTTCACTTGGTATGTGTTTGTGACAATAATGAATCTCCTCATTGCATAGCGACGACTCCTTCCTGACATCCATGGAAAGGGTTCAGTTTGTCCTCTTAGGATAGCAGAGTTGTGAGGAGCTGTCACCATTCTCAAAGGACGTTCAGATGCTTTTTTGCAAAGTTAAGTGACATTTAATTTGCATTTGTACTTTGCGCCTCTTTTGTAGGCTGGTGAGCATTTTAAAATCCTTCTAGGATCTTTTAAAAATAAGATAAAAATCCCTTGCATGAACCTCTCCCCATCTCCACCCTTTACCCTTGCAGTAGGACATACAATATACATGTTGGCTCAGTATTTTCTACCTTAATCTTCCAGCAACTGACACGAGGTTGTTCTTCCTTCACTTTGTCCATCAAAAACCTATATTCATTCATTCTCTTGCCCCTTTCTCCTCTTTATTCCAACATCCAGTTTAGGGAGTGTGTCTCCGTCACTGTGTCTGATACGGGGAGTAGGGAATACCAGAGAGAACATGACAGACAGAAGATCCTCCTTCCCTGGAGTTTACGATGGAGTTGATACATTTTTTTAAACAGATTTTCATTGTGACTGTGTGCAAAATGCATCCTGGAGCAAAAAAAAACAGAGCTCTTGGTTCAAATCAGGGTACTTGTTTGCAAAAGCCAAAACCGTTTATTCTAAACAGCAAAGGAATCTTTGGAAGCTACCTGGTCACTCAGAGAATCGTCGGTGAGAGCTGTAGCATCAGCCTCCAATGGGAAGCAGGGGAGGGAGGGACAGCCAACATCTGGCCACAGGGCACTATCACGCCAGGATGTCAACACAGTCCTAAATCTGCAAGTGCCATTTTAGGTTATCTAAAGCATCCTACAATACCAAGTCACCCCACCAGCATTCAAAGTCCTGCAGAAAGGTATATTTTTTATCTCATCGCTGAACACAATACTCTTGACATATTTTAACTCACTTAAAACTCGTCACCCAAGGAGCTGGAGAGTGATATGATGTCCCTTCTCTCTTCATTGTACATTTGAAGAAGCTGAGGCAGAAGGGGGAAGGAACTTCCCCAGGGTCACACGGCAGCTGTGTGACCCATCTGACAGAAGTCCAAGGTTGAAGGGACGCACAGAGGCAGAGGGAATTTCTGACCACCTTCTTGTCCATAGTGGGAGGTGGCACCTGCTTTCTAGGTATCTTTGGGTTTCCCTCAAGGTGGGAGTTTGGGTGCCAGGCAGCCAAAATTAAAAAAAAAAATGTTTACTAGCCAGTTTGGAAGATGGGGAGATGACATTTTATAGGATTTACTGGGTAGTGGGTGACATTAGTCTTCAGTGGCCCATTCTGTCTCCACCTGCCATCTTCATCTAGTCCTGACTCGGTTCTGAGCGTGTGTCTCATATTTCACTTTCTCCGGGAAGAATTCCTCTAGGAAAGAGAAGCCCCTTTTTAATACATAATTATTGCATGCTGTCAAGCTAAATCATGTTACATCTCTTTATCGTTACCTAGACTCTTGGTTTCCTCACTTCAAAATGCAGAACAAAGGATTTTACTGAGAAAAAAATCATATTCTCTCATTTTGGCTTTTGTTCCTTAGGAAACACAGTTCCTAACATGTTGTTTTTCACAGTGTGATAATATACTGCTCACAAAAATTAAGGGATATTTCAAAATGAATATGAAGTGATAAAATATCTTCTAATTTTGGTAAGCAGTGTAATTGCCTGTGTGGTCACCGAACGGAAGGCATTTCTCTCAAATCAGTGAAATAAAAAAGGACACATATCAGACTGCAAAGAGTTAAACTAAAACTAAAAGCATACAAAGAGAAATCACACCAGTTATAAAATATACATATAAACATCTCCCACTCACCATTTAGAGGAAAAGAAATGTCAGGTTGAATCAAGTTACTTCTGATTGGGAACACCAGAACAGTGCCTGACATACGCTCAGCCCTTAATAAATACTTGCGGATGGACACATTGTGTTCCAATCACAAAAGATTTAGATCAGAAGAGACAACTGATAAAAATAAGAGGATGATGGGAATGCAGCATAATCAAATGTCAAAATAACCTGGAGATGTTTTCTCTGAACATATGTACCCTGATTTATCAATGTCACCCCATTAAAATTAATAATAATAATAAAGAAATAGAACAAAAAAAGAAAAAAAAATAAGAGGATGATATGCTGATTAGAAAAGCTCCAGCACAGTATTAATGGTTAAAATGTAAAATAAGAACTAGCATCACTATTAACCTTGGACAACGCAGAAAAAAGAAAAAGGTATGGAGAGATTTTCAAATGAAAAGTGGATAGTTGAAGGAAAAACAATAATAGTTGGAAATATGAAGCAGCAAATTGCATATCAACTATAAAGTGAAAACAAAAAGAAAAGAAAAAGCAAACTGTTAGGTTCCCTAGGGGGCTCCTTAAAACTCTCAAGCAAATCAAACATTTTAACAAAAGGGAAAAATATATAGCCATAGAAAGCAACAGAATATGGTACATCAATCAGTGTGGAGATTTCATGGATTCACAACTGGAAGTTTTTTTATGAAAAAGCTGGAAAGGCTGAGTCTTAAGTTTATCTTCAGTGATAAATGAACAACCATAAGAAAATTGATACAGAAGATGAAAAAGTTCTACCAAAAGAACAGTGCAGTTCAAAAGTATCTTAATGATTAGGACCGGGTTAGGAATGTTTATTCCAATATTTATTTTAAAGATATATAATATTCACTGCCATATCAGTGAGTCAGTTAATTCAATGAGCAAGCTCTTGAGAGACCCAGTGTCGAACCTGTAAGCAGAATCTCTCAAAATGGGTCACTACGACAGACTCGCGGCCACAGAAATGGCTAGAAATGTTGTAATGCATGGTGTTAAGTACGAAATTGTGACACATGTCGGGTGACATGTCATAGTGTTGGGTGATTGATTTTCTAAAACATTTTAAGTAAAAGGCTCGGTAGACAATATAATTCTTCCAAGTTTGCATCATGTGTCACCTGTCAGTGTTCACACTTATCACAGGTACGCCTCTAATTTGTCCTTCAGTGAGTTTGAAATGGTCCTGCCAAAGCCACACCCCTTCAAGCTTGGGAACACATTGGGGCATAAATACCTTGTTTCTTGTGTTTAGAGATTAAATTTCCCCTTTCCCATTTTTAACACGTTTTGAAGTTTTTATGTGGAGAATTGAGGGCTACTTGGGAAGCAAACACAAAGCCCTAGGAACATTTTCCTCCTAGCCATCATGTTACGAGTGACCTAAATCTGTCCAATCAGAACGAATCACACACACAAAAAAAAGCAACCTTGCTTCACCACCAAGATGCTTTCCTTAGCTTAGATGTAAAGGAGGCTACCCCAAGAAAGAAGATGGAGAAATCTCCCTAAAAAAGACATAAATAAAACTATGAAGTAGCTATTAGATGACATTAAGAAATTATTTTAATTTGGGTAAGCTAATGAGGTTTTATAGGTATGGATAATATTAATATAAAGACCTTGTATATTAGAGGGCCATGATGAAGTGTCTACCAGTGATATGATATCTAGGATTTGTTTCAAAATACTTGTGATGAAAAGGTGTAGGTAGATATATGAGTTAGATGAAAACTGCTTACTGTTGAAGCTAGATGATGAGTAATTAGACATTATAATCTACTCTCTGTTTCTGTTTTGTTTCTGAAAATTTTCATAATAAAACATTAAAAATAATATCGTAAAATATAGTTTTTTTTTCACCTTCCTGAGAAATAATCTTATATTTTTAAACTATAATAAAACAGGTGATTTGAACACTGGATTATATTATTTTTCAGATTAGGGTTAATGTGTTTTATTTAATAAGATTCTTATACTTGTCAAGTTACTCATCATTATTTCTTTCATCTTCTCTATATTAAAAAATTGATTTTTTTTAAAAAAGCAAACAATCCTGCTTCTGAAATTTCCACCTCTGATTTATAAAATTTACTCATTCTGACTAATCTTGTAACTTTTACACAAAGATCCTGACTCCAGCTATTTTTACATTATAACATTGGTATGCTTAGGTTTCTTGACTCTGGAACATAAAATTAAGTCCCAACCCTTTGTTTTGTGGATTCTTAGTATTTTTTGGAGAGTGACCCATAATTTTGCCCCAGGAAAAACCTGCCACTGTTTCTTTGCCTTCTCTCCAATATTGACTGGCTCAGGGCCACAGATTATACCCTTTCTTTGCCACAGGTGGGCAATGGGGCCCTTCCATCTCTGCCTCCTTGCTTTCTAAAGTGTGTAGCAGACTTTTAATTACTCCTAGTTCTTCCTGAGATCAAGCTATAAAAGTTTATAGGATTTAATGGAACCCTTAGGAAGAACAGCTTTGAATTAATTACATTACACAGAGTCACTTAAACTTGCTACTAGAAGGGAATGTTTTACAGCCTTCTGGTCCAAGCCCATTCTCGTGAGCTCTGAGAATACAACTCACTCTTATCTCCAGCCTTCCTGGCTTGAACAGGTCCCAGCCTCCTCTCGCCATCAGGGGTGAACAGAGCAGACCTAGCTATTTGAGGGTTCAGGCTGCCACTGCTTCCCAAGATGGGGAAAGTACGTTACCTCTCTCCTCCATTTCAAGACCAAAGAAATCAGACCGTGCTGCCGAGACATAGCTGGGGATGGGAAGGGGAACGCACCGTGTGACAGTAGTCCCTTTCCCTTGCGTATTTTTTCTGAGTGGTGTTTTTCATGGTAACACCTGGACATGGTGGTTCTTTAAGACAATAACAATAAAAATATTATGGAAGACATTTGAAAACAAGATGATAAAATCCTTAGACAATTCAGGCAAAGGTGGTATTCACTTTTTGTTTTCCTTCCTATCAACCTCACACTTAGGTGCCTTCTAGCCAAAGTGCAGATGGATACCTGATGCAGACATTGGTCAAGTCTGGGTGGTATCCCCTGTGGAATCAGAGATGGGAGGATAGCCATTTTTCTTTCAGGGGCAGATTTGAGCATGAGAGGATTCATCTGAGCCCATAGCATTCACCAGCATCCTAAAGATGCTCATGGCACGTGGACTGCGTATGTAAAGAGACATTTGTGTGGTGACAGCATAGCTTCACAATGAGGAGCTGAACTTCCTAGCTTCTCTGCTGCTGAGAGGTCGCTCCTGCAAGCAGGGTGCCCTTCTAGACTGCCTGTGGCAAGCCTGGGGTTTGGCGGCCCACGGCTAGGTTACTCTCCCAAGTTCAGAGTAATCACTATCAGTAACACTGCATTATTTTTGGCTAGGCTGTGCCATATACAACCCAGTCTTTCTGTGTCTGACAGGGTCCTCTGGAGTGAGGGGACATTCATGCCTGCATGTTTCCCCTGTTTTCACCTCCAAAACGCTAACAACAGAGGAATAGCACATTTAACTTGAGACTCAGGGGTACAAAAATTTTAAAAAATCACTTCACATGATTGTAGTCAGAAAATATATTATATGATTTCAGGCATTGAACTTGATTTATATCTGAGCATATGGCTCAGTTTGAGGAATGTTTGAGGTCTACTTTAAAAGAAAAGGAAATATTCTAGGTACAGTATTCCACATACATGTTATATATGTCAAGTATCTTAATGTGTTTAATTATTGTACCATATTATTAATTTTTTGTTGTTCTCTAAGTCATAGAAAGCTATGATCTAAAGAGGATATCTGGCCCTGGCTGGTTGGCTCAGAGGTAGAGCATCGACCTGGCATGTGGAAGTCCTGGGTTCGATTCTCGGTCAGGACACACAGGAGAAGCGACCATCTGTTTCTCCAACCTTCCTGCTTCTCTCTCTCTCTCTGTCTCTCTCTCTTTCTCTTTTCCTCCTGCAGTCATGGTTTGAATGGTTCAGTCAAGTAGGCCTGGGCTCCAAGGCTCTGAAATAGTTTGGTTGCCAAGCAACAGATCAGTGGCCCCAGATGGGCAGAGCATCCTCAGGTAGGGGGCTTGCTAGGTAAATCCCAGTCAGGGCACATCCAGAAGTAGGTCTTTCAGCCTCCCCATCTCCCCATCTCTCACTTAATAAATTTAAAAAGGTATATCATCAATATATTTAAGATTGGGTAGAAAAAAAACAACATGCTACTGAATGTATTGTAGATATGCCATCCCCCTAAAACTGCCAAGCAGCAGGGTTGGTAGAAAAGCCAGAAAATTAAAGCCACAGATTAAATCACTAATAGGTAAAACCACCTTGTCCAGGGCTTTAATGCATTTGAACAATCAAACAGGGAGCTGTTGCCCCACACACCAGACTGGGGGACCCGCCAACTGGCTGTGAGTTACAAGGTTCATGCAAATGCTACAAGGTTTGAGGGGATCAAATGGATGATTTTAAAGGAATTACTAAACTCAGAAATTTAAATAAGAGTATTTCAAGGAAAGAGTTGTGGGCTGAGCCAGTCATCTCATTTCTGTTAGATTTGTTATTGCGCTGGTTCAGTGACCTTTGCTCTTTGCAGATTTGGAAATGAGTGTGTGTGTATGTGTGTTTGTGTGTGTGTGTGTATGTGTTCCCCTCCTGTGTTTTATATGTGTGTCACACTAGTGTTCATGGCTGCATGTAGACTAATGTAACCATACACAAGTGTCATATGCATGAGGACTACGAGAGCAACACTAATTAATTACCCACTAATACTTTCTAGTTAACAATTAAACGCATGCCAAAGTTGTGAATCATGGGTAAGGTCGTGTGTTATGTATTTAGTCTTATTTAAATTTTAAAAAAGAGGAAATTCTGATTCCTCTACACTCAACCATATTTCTTTTACAAAATCGTTTTGGAAAAAGACAAGAAAAGCTACGTATAATTATCCTAACAGTAATTTGAGAATTAGACCTATAATTAAAAACACAATTTTTGTGATTTAAAGTCAAGGTTGCAACCATTAATTTAAGGCCAGTGAAGAAATTATTTCTTCAAAAATAATAAACTTCTTTCTAAAAATAAAAAGAGTCAGAATGAGTGTTGGTATAGACTGTCTAATATTTGTGGCAATTAAGCTCAATAACTGTTTCATGAGCACCATAATATAAAGAGGCATTTGTTTTTAAAATCTCATTCTAAGAAATTAGCCTTCACTAGTTAATTGAATCCGTGATATGACAAACTTTGAAATATTTTCTCAAATAGCCTCTAAATTACATTGACCACTTCTGCAAGCAAGGGAGGAAGTTTACACTAATGAATACTATAGGACTCCTTCTCTTCTTTATTTTCTCTGATTAACAGGACCTTGCAAGTAAGACATAGTCAGACATTCAGCGTTGACACAACTTATAAAAAATGAGAGCTGATATTGTTCATCAACTATAACTGAAGAATAAAAATAATAAAAATAAAAGTAGTATTAGAGTTGCCTACCATAAAGTTGAATTTTTACAAGAGAGGAAATATTGAAACCATCCTTTCCTCAACCTAACTCAGTGGTTCTCAAGCTTTTTGAAGTCAGGGCACATTTAAAATCTTACAAATAATTGTAGGCAAAATATGTTATAATAATTAAGTCAAATATTAAAGAAAAAATATAAAGTCCAAGCATGCTTTTATGGTAATTAATGAAATAAATACGACAAAATTCAATTTATTCTGATGTTAAAAAACATTTTTATGCTACATTTTTTTAGTTATGCTTTTTAGAATTTGTAAAAAAGAGGGGTTAAAAATTAAAAAATGACAAAAAAGTTATCTTTTATATATATATAGATAGATAGATACATTCTTAGTAAGATTTAGTAAATTCGGCAGGTCCTGGCATGAATGTGTTAAGCTTTTTCATTCTTGTGTTTATAAGAAACATGAACCTGATGTGTCCTAGCGATTTCTTCAATATATTGGGGCATATTCTTCAATTCTTCAAATATATGTTGGGGCATATATTTGAAAGGCAAATTCTCATTTTCTCGTCAATACATGGAAGAATTCCTTTCTTTTTACTCTTAATTGTGTTGAGTGCAGAAAACCCCCACCATACATATCATCTTAACTTTATACCAAACAAAGGATAGAAGAAACTTGCCTCCAGTCTTTCTGGGGAACATGGGGGGTAGTGTAAACAATCCAGCACCACAGCTTAACAGCCTTTTGCAACCTAATCAGGCAAGTGAGGTGGAGGTTGGGCAGACTGTCAGCTTACAGCCAATTCCCTACACCTCTGTCCCCCAAAATCTAAACTTTAAAAAGTCTGTTGGGTTTTTGGTCCCCAACAGGCACATATTTGGTCCCCAACAGGAATACCATAGGGTGCACCTGGAAATCTTCTAGGGCGCACCAGTGCACCCTGGTGCACACTTTGGGAACCACTAACATAACTCCACAGGATTTTCTTGTGGTGACACTGAAACCTGTTTAAATTGAGACAGAAATAAATAAAAGGCATTGCTTTATGTAGCACATGTTGGCTAGAGAGGTTTTAACAGCCTGCCCACTTTATCTGTTCGTGAGGTTTCCCCATGAACATCACCTTTGGTTGTGTTTCTTGCAAAAAAGTAACTGGTGCACTGATTAAAACGAAGAAAGGTCCTGAAACCAGGGACCTGTTCCTACCTCTCTCAGCATGTTCAGTAAGAACACAGAAGCATTCCTGTCATAAAACCATCCCTGTCAACGTTGTTTCTCTAATTGAATTAGGACTCAAATAGTAGATGTGTGTGTGTGTCTGTTTTATGTAAAATGCTCATTGTGTGGATTGACTTTTCAGAAGCTGACTTAAAGGGACAGTGTTTTCTGGGCAGTAACAAGGTAATTGATTTGTAAACAATGGATGACAAGCTCTCCTCCAGATTTGCCAGTAATTCTTATTCTCACACGGATGACGCTCAACTGTCATCACAGCACCTGAGCTCCAGTTACCCAGACATTTTCAAATGGAGTGACACTGGAGTGAACTATAGTATCTTGGCTCAAAGTAGCCTAGGGGTCAAACTCACATTCTTGACCTGTAGCACCACCCTGAGAGCTTAATGAGCGATCAAAAAGTATTAGGCTAACTATGGTTGATGCAGAGAAAATGGTATACAGAAAGGGCAAGGGGAGACAGGATGAGGTGGCTCTATGATGGGTCTGACATGGGCAGGGCTGTGGGGGTAGGAAGCAGAAAGAAGTGGATGCATTTGGGCTGTGGCTCAGAGATGATGTCCACGGGATGAAATACATTCCGTGTGGATGAGAAGAGGCAGGGAGGAGGCAGGCTGGTCTGAGTTCTGTTGTATTCCGTTTCTCAGTAGCCTTTGGTTTCTTACCAGTGCGGGTACAGGGGGTCCTCAGGTTACCACAGTCTCAACATACAATGTTTCAAGTTTACGACCCTCACTTCCATATAAACTTAAATTGAGACCTGAGTGTTTCGGCCTACGCCATTAGCATTGTACTTAAGGACTACGTGGATGAACTAGTTTGGTTGCACGTGGTGGAAGAATACACAGTATTCTTTTTCTGTGGCTTAGTTGTGTTTTTCTGTTTTAAATTATGATTTTACAACTGTGTTAGGATAGGTAAGTGATTTAGGCTAGGGTGTGTTTCAACTTACACCAAAATTCAGGTTACATCACTGTTGTAGGAACAGAACTATATCGTAACCTGAGGAACCCCTATATTTGAAAATCTGAATATGTATTTTCAGCCTAAGCCCCCATGCTCTTCTTTTGATGAATCAAAACCACCACAGGTCTAATCCCAAAGCTTTCATTCTTCTTAACTGCTATGTAGTCATTTCTGTTTATCTGTGCTCCCCTGAATAAACAGCTTCCATTTGGAGGATACTGCAATGATGAATATCCGATCTTCAAATGTTTTGATTGTATGTCTTAGAGGTTTAGCAGTGGAATGGGCTATGGCTAACAGAGTACTTTGATTGTGGCGAATGTTATTAAATTAAAAAGAATGTGAACTAATTTTAGAAACCACACTAGGATCGTGTGAGAAGAACTGCTATTGTGGGCATTAATAAAATATCCTTAATCAAATAGTGGGAAATGGCTTGCCATTGTTACTGCTCTGCATGCCTTTCATTGTGATCCAGGCTAGATCTCTTTTTATGAACTTACCTTTCATTGTTGTCTTCTCTTTGTATACCATGCCTACTCTCCATTTTGTTGTGTTAGCATTCTTTTCTTATAAACAACACTCTTCTTACATCTTGGATTTATTTTTCTGTTTTGGGGGGGTTATTTCCTGTCATGTGGACATGCTGAGCTTCCTCTAGTTCAGCAGTTCTTAACCTGTGGGTCGCAACCCACAGCTGCTCTAGTTAATCAGTAACTTCGTTAATGATTCTGTGGTGTCCTATAAAACATTGCTTACTATTCCTTATCAATATAAAATTAAGGGAAGCAAGAAGTAAGAATAAAGGCTAGGCTTTTTTCTAGTACTCACCCAGTTTTTCTGTGTAAGTTAAAATGCTGGTATATTTGGAATTTATTTTAAAACCTGACTGATTAATTAATCTTCCTTCCAAGAGAGATTAATTTCTCTCTCTTCCAATGATCATGCTAATTTGTCAAGGCATCATTTGTCTCTGAAAAGTAATGCCACCTTCATACACCTTAAATTTCCATATGCATTTTTTATCTATGCTTAGACTATCTTACCCGTCCAATTAGTCTTACATTCCAGTATTAAACAGTTTACTTTACTGTAGTTTATAATACATTTTCATAAAAACAAGTCCCACTTTTTATTATAATTATTCTTTTTAAAGACATTTTCACAGGTTTAATGTTTTCTTATGAAATTCAGAATTAACTTATAAAATTCCAAAAAACAAATGAATTATGCGTATTTTTTTATTACACGTACATTAAATATATATGGGAACACCCATCAAATTCACATCTCCACTTTTATGAACCTCTCGAAGACAAGGTATGGTTCTTCATTTTTTCCTTGATATAAAGATTTTAACAACGTTCTCAAGGAGAACCTATCTGCATATTTATTAACTATCTTTCTAGGCTTTGTTTTAATTGTAACATATGTATATGTGTCCTACTGAGGTTTCTGAATTAATTTTTAACAAACTGACATAAATTCTTATGATTCTATCATCTGAATATAACAAGAAAAAATAATTACTATTTTTCTCAAAATGTTTATCAAAATACATAAAATTATATAGGTATATTTTATTTAAACATATGTCCATCTATGTATAATTAATATTATTGCATGTGAAGTTTTTAAGGAAATAAGTGATGATGATTATTATTTGAATGAAACTTGTAAAGAGAAAGAATTGATTATAATATATACTTTGAATATAAATACACATATATATCAATACACAACTATCTATATATCAATATACTGTTGTTTTTAAATAATCACAACTTAACTTAATCAAAGGCTAGGTCTGTTTCTCTGAAATTTGTCATAGTGCCTGCAATTTTTGCCTATTAGTATATTTAATCATGAGCAGAAAACTCCTTTGAATGTTATTAATTGGTATATTGATCTTGTATTATCTGTGACTATAAATGCAAAAATATGAATTAAATCAAAGTGGATTGGAATATAACTGACATTCTTTTGTAATCTATTATTGAGTTAGGAAATCAGTATTTTGCTGGTCTTATGTCTATGATGGTTTTCCTTTTTTTTTGCATCAATTTTAATTTATTGTGTTAACATTGATTCAAGTGTCCCACTCAATATAACTCCCTCACCCCCACCTCCTTGTCCCCCATTACCCCCTTTCGGCCCCTCCCTCTAACACCCTCCCCCTTCTGTTTGAGATTTGCTGTCCTGTTATTCTTATATCTATTTAATTCTGGAATTGTAGATAGAGAATCAGTATGATCTGTCTTGATGAATGGATAATATTTTTCTGTAATTAGTAGCTTTTTAAAGATGGGTTGTTGGATGAATTAATCATCAAGATTTTACATGTGAGTTATTTGGTTAAGCTTCTTTTAGTGTCATTTTTTAGTAATGGATATTTTTCTAAAAATCATTTATATCATACAAGTTTTTGAATTTTTTTCATAAGTGAGGTGTCATAATTTTTATTCTTTTATTATCTCTGTATACCATCATTTATTTGATTTCATTTCTAATTTTGTAAAATGTCTCTTTGTTTCTTGAATTAATTACCTTTTCATGAATTTATATTAATATTTCCTTTTCCTTTAACTTAATGTTTGCTATATTTTTTAGATTTTATGCTTTTTTTTAATTTAGAAAATTAAATTTAACAGGGTGACATTGGTCAACAAGAGTACATAGATTTTGGGCAAACATCTCCACATCATTTGGATAGTCGATTATGTTGTATATCCATCACCCAAAGTCAAATCATCCTCCATCACCTTATATTTTTTTTTCTTTATACCCTTCCCCCAACCTCCTTCCCCTCTCTTATCTCCCATATCCCTCCCCCCTGTAACCACTGCACTCTTATCTATGTCCATGAATCTCAATTTTTTTACAAGTTCCATCCATGTTGTTGTAAACGATAACTATGTCATCGTTTCTTATGGCTGAGTAGTATTCCATTGTATATATGTACTACATCTTCTTTATCCAATTATCTACTGAAGGACACTTTGGTTGTTTTCATGTCTTGGCCACTGTGAATAATGCTGCAATGAACATGAGGGTGCATGTGTCTTTACATACCAATGTTTTCAAGTTTTGAGGGTATATACCCAGTAGAGGGATTGCTGGGTCATATGGTGGTAGTTCTATCCTTAATTTTTTAAGAAACCACCATACTTTCTTCCATAATGGTTGTACTAGTTTACATTTCCAATTTATGCTACTTTTTAAAATAATGTTTGTGGAAGTTTTAGAATTCCCTTTTGTACTATTTTTTTCATTATTGTATTATAAAAAAATTAGTTGGATGCTTATTTTTATTCTTTTTTTATATTTGACAATTCTTCATTTTCTCTTTGTCCTTTTTTGAAGAACATAGTCATTGGCTATGCCATGTAACAATGGGATTGTAATTTTATTCTTGATATTTTACAATTGATATGTGGCTTCTTCTCTGACCTAAGAGTCTTTGCAAGATCTTTGAGCATAGTGATGTCACAGAAATAGCATCTCAGAGAGTTCAAAAAACTGACAGAACCAACTTTCTCAGATGTCTGTTGTCTAATCACTGACATCGTTAATCAGGGGAGTGCCTAATGAAGAATGAGGGCACTACGTTTCAATAAATTAGCCCCCCTTCCATTCCCATGTGCCTGGGGCAGGGGGAGGGTTAGGGGACAGCAATGCGAATCTTGCTCTTCTATGTTCATTTGCATACACTTCAGGCAGTCTGGAGACCCTGAGAGTCCCAAGCAGAGGCTTCCCTACCCTTTGAGCTCAGCATCTTTCTTGGCAGCAGCTTTTAAAAGCAGTTAAAGATCTACCCCTGCCCCATAGCTTCCCAGAGAAAGAGCCGGCAGCAGGCAGGTCCAAGCATGGGAAGGAAGAGCTGGAGAGGGTGTTCCTGAAGGGATATGGGCTGAGAGGGGTGATTGTGTACACCTAGGAATCTGGGCACTGTGCCCACAGAGAGGTGCACACCCGGAGGGGTCTGAGAGGACCTCAGGCTTACACCAGTAGCTGACCTCTGAGCCCATGCAAATGGCAGGCAAAGGTGATAGCAGGGTTCTAGACAACTGGGCTGCTGTGTCATGTGCAAGAATCTATGGTCAAATGCAAGGTCATGAAGAACTCCCTCCATTTTTTTTTAAGAATTTTTACCTGTTGGCACTTATATCTATGTACATTGTTGATTCATTTGGAGTTCAAATATGCTAAAATATTCAAGTTAAAGAAAAAGACTAAAAGGGACTATTTTAATAAGAGCGTGTTATTAATTTAAGACTTACGGATATTCTATAAAAAGATAGGAAATGACATTTCATTAAAAATTAACTACTGTCATTTTACGTGTTGTTTCAAAGAAGAAACTTGAAGATGTTAAATCAATCTAATCTAAGACACCAGAAGGAAAGAACAAGATCTTAGAACCTAAGTGTGAAATACAGATTTGATACAGAGTCACGTCATAATTATCTAGCATTTAAGGAACTTTTCTTTCCCTGAAAAAGTATAAAATAGGCATTTCTTAATATTCCAAACAATAAAATAATTCCCCACCTACAATTTTTTACTATTAAGCTGATCAGTGGAGTCACAAAGAAAATCACAGAATATGAGACTACACCACTGAAGTTCACCTTCCTAACTCCTGTGAGAATTCAAGTGCTTTTCATGACTTGCCTTTTATAATCCAATTAACCTACCTACACCTACACACCAAGACAAAGATAAGCAGCCATGCTCAAGAATTGTTCTTTCATATCAGTCTCATATATCCTACAGTCATTCTCCTGACAAATATAAAGGATGGTGTATAGATATTTGGTGCTATTCACTAACAGTGAATTAGCTAAACTCGTTGAATCTCAACAGTATATTGTGTCATCATAATAAATCTCATTTTTATAGTTTATCATTTATTTCACATCTCTTCATGCATGGCTTAATACCAGATACAGACTTGGATCTAATGAAACATTTTTAAAATGACAACATATATTTTTATGATATGTGTTCTTTTGGCATTCTTTGAATTTAAAGAAGTGATGTTCCAACTAACCAGAGTACCATTCCCTTCAGGTGAAGATATTTATGCAGTTCCCTCAGTAGATGAGTCACAAGGTACCTGCTATACTCCAACCTCCATTGATGGGCAAGATATGTCGAATCAGTGGTGTATTAAGAATGTAGGTGATATTTTGACTTCTAAGAAATCACTGTAGAGAAAACTGAGTCATTTTTCATGGGCACATGTGAGAAAGGATCCTGGTTAGTTAGAACCTGTGCTAAATGTATTTTTACTGAAATATACTTCACACTGATTAAATCTGAGGATCCCTCGAGTCATTCTGCTCTACTCATTGGTTGCTCTCCTTACATTCTTTTGAAATGTTTTTCAGAACAGAACAAAGAAATACTATTCCATCATTTCCTGATTGTCAAAATTACATAACAAAACCAAAGTTCATCTGTCACCCTCATTAGTTTTAGGAGAAAAATGGAGTTGTGTCACTCAGTGAAAATCCATCCCAAAATGTGCTGTGAAATTCAGCATAATTCACAACATCCAGGCACATAAAGTGTGATCATTATCTAACAGTATAAGACTTCTCATAGTCTAAAGTGCTGGGGAGGGGGGTGGAGAGCTGTCTTATTAGGAGAGAAATGATAGAATGACTTTAACAAATCATCTTTCTGTTATTGAATTGGTCTTTCAAATGCTTAACTTGGACCTAGGGACCCCTGAGTTCAAGATCACTACAGAGTCAAGAATCCAGAGCTAATGAAAACTGAATCAAAGCTAAACACTTGGAAAGAAGCAAAGGTAGATGCTGTCCCAAGGTATTGACTTAAACAAAAGATACTGTTTGAGGTTGACTTGTATGAGGTGAGCCAATGGGAAGACATTGGGAGAACAAGAATGACAAAGGGACAGTGTCCGCTGACCTTTCTGGGGCTACGCTGCTAGTGCCTAGCATCTCCCAGCTCTCCTGGGAGAAGGTCATGATAGACTCTTGATTCTTTTTAAGGGTGGGGTTATGTTTCCACAAATGCTGTTCCTCCAGTTTCTCTTCATAGCAGAGTGAGCCCCACTCTGGTGAGCTAGAAGCTGTGTCCTGCCCTGTACCCCCGACTTCCCAGCCACTATCACAGGAGGTCTTGGTGAAGACAGGGCGGGTCTGTGTGGATGCAGGCAGAGTCAGGTTGCTGCATGTTCAGTTCTCTTCTTGCTGATCCGTGCTCTGCTTGGTACGATGGCCACACCGCACGGGTTCAGTGGTGAGTGAGAAAGACAGCTGGGCCTTGTCGGCCCAGTTCCACACAAGTAAGCAGCACAGAGTCATCCACTAGACAGGGGGAAGGGTGAGTGCGTGGATGCAGCCCTCGCAGGGATCAGTTACAGGGGTGCATTGATGATGGATGGTCAGGCAACTCGCTAAGAGTGAGGAACCATTTAAGTCAGCATAACTGAGTCACGGCCTTGCAGCTATCTGTGTGGTCAGACAGCCTGGGCAGGAAGTCCCCATGCTGCCAGCTGCTGACAGACCCCTTGCAGGCCTGGCTGTGGGGGAGGGGGGTGCAGTGGAAGTGTGCACACACGTAAACCAGCAGATGGCTTCCACCCATATTTACCTCTTGTTGCCTATTTCTATATCCATTATTCTGATCCTTGGTAAAAGCAATAAAAAACCTATATCTTGTAAGAGTTTATATGGAAGGTTGTCCAAACATTGATCAGCCACAGCATCTAGGGGACCACGGTGTAGAGAAATATCAACAACATGTGCTATTTAATGTCTAATCAGAGGGAGAAGTGGAGTGAAATAGTATGGTCATGCCTAACTCTTGAAAATATTTGCAGGTAACAAGATGAGTAGTCTAGTCATTGGCAATCTAAGTGGCACTTGGGAAGGTGGTGGAGCTGTGGTCGGCCCTGGCCGGTTGGCTCAGTGGTAGAACATCAGCCTGGAGTGTGGATGTCACAGGTTTGATTCCCAGTCAGGCACACAGGAAAAACGCCCGTATGCTTCTCCTTCCCTCTTTCTCTCCCCCTTACTCTCTCCCTCTCCTGCAGCCATGGCTCAACTGATTTGAGCATGTTGGCCAAGGTGCTAAGGATGGCTCCATGGAGTCTCTGCCTTGGGTACTAAAAATAGCTCAGTCAAGAGCAAGGGCCCCAGATGGGCAGAGAATTGGCCCCAGACAAGGGTTGCTGGGTAGATCCCACTTGGAGCACCTGCAGGAGTTTGTCTCTCTATCTCCCCTCCTTTCACTTAAATTTTTTTTAAAAAGAAAAGAAATAGTTATTTAGTTATAAGTGACAAACATTAGCCCCCAAAAATCCCACATCTGGATGCTTTGGATTTTTTGTTTCTGCCACATCATTAGGATTCCTAGAATAATGTCCCTGCATGGAGGGTGTCCAAGAGGTGGCTTTCTGATCAGGCAGATGTCTGTAGTGTTCCCCTAGGTCCACTGAAGCTCACATCTTCTGTGGGAAGAGAGAGGGTTTCCGTTGAGACGGTGTCTCCCTTCAGAGCAGAGGGCAGGTTGGTTGACTACCCAACATGATAACAACTGCTCCCAGGGCTGAGGTCTGGTGGGCTCCCTACTCATTGCAAAAGTCTGGCTCCCTCAGGTCGTGGTTCTATAATTCGTTTCCTTGCACATGAAGACACAACTTGGGGCTAAAAGAACTAGTCCAAATGCTGATGTGCTGGCCATGCGAGTTCATTACTGTCCTTTGCCTCTGACCAAGGAGTGACATGCATTTGTCTGTCTTCCATGGAATCGTGCCAATGGTCCCTTGTTAACACTCACCATAAACTACTGTTTTCTATAAAGCAAAAGAGAAAGTCATGTTGACTCTGAAGCAATATATTAATCAAGGGCAAACGGAGGGCTCTAAATGTTCACCAATGAGGCATGACGTGGAGCGGACACTAAATTTTAGGAGAGGGAGTGGAAGATTTTCTAGAGGTTACCTGAACTCTGCCAAGTGCCGTCCTACCTCTACTTAAACAGCTTTCCTTTATGTGAAGATTCGGCTTCTGGTGGATAATAAATTAAACAACTTCTAATGTCTGTATTACTGGACATCTGTTCCACTGTACATTTTGATCACTCCATCCTACTTGACATTTTCCCTGGGTGTCTGCAATGTTTCATGTTCTCACTCTACTTACACTTTCCTGATGATGCACCCCTGCTCGACACGGGATGCTCTTCTTAGTTTCTGAAAGGTTGCCACCTCCCCGGCATGTGCCAACGTCAGAGTTTATTTACTCTTCGTGGGTGTCACTGATCGAATATTCACTTTTTAGCCATACACTGATCTCTCTATCATTCCCCCGAGTTCCCGCTTCCTGCTGCATTGTTCTTCAAGAAAGCTCAACTAGAATATGAGCTCAACTGACCTCACTGTCTCTGGATTTTATTATTCTTGTTCCATTAGGTGGCAACACCATCCAACTGAGGGCTTGAAAGTTATCTTAGACTTTCTCTACTTTCCTATCCCCTATCTTACCAACTCAAAGCTCTGTCAGATCGACCCAATTCCTTATCACTGGTGCCCTTGGAGTGGCTTTCATCTCTATGGTTTCTTCATGGTGATGTGGTGCTCGAAGATGAACTTCTTTGTTGCTGCCAGAAATCCACCCCCTGCTGGATACCCATATGATCCTAAAAGTTGTCATGGACTCAAAAACTTCTGCCAACGATTCTCTGCCTCCATCTTGGTTTTGTTTGCTGCCAGTTCTTGCCTTGAACTCTGTGGTCAAGCAATAGTAAACGATAAATTTCTTTGTGTTTTTTAATTGACTTTATTGGGGTGGCAGTGGTTCACAAAACTGGTGCAATGTAAATTTCCATTCCCATACTACAAACATACAAACATTCTCTCAACTCCAACACAGTACTCATGCTGTGTCCTGACGTGCTGAGAGTCCGAAAGCTATTTATCTTCCCTACATTTCCAGAAAAAGGCAAATCCCCCTTGCAGAGGTAGCTTTGCTTTTTCAGAAAACTTCTTCAGTCCTGGTAACTCACAATGTCTCTTACTTGGCATTACTAATTGTTGGTGACCTCAAAACAGGCTCTGATTTCCTTTTGCTAAAACTATGCACTGTTTTTTTAATCATCTACCTGTTTTTTCTCTCCTCCTTTAATGTAGTGAATTCCTTAAGGTCAGGTGAAGTCAGAAAACCAGCCTTACTCAAGTTTTGGGGTCGAGTTTTGTTTTTGTTTTTGTGTAACAGAAGGACTAGTGTAGGCTCCTCAATTAAAAAATAGTTGAATAGAATGAACAAACGCAAGTGATATCATATCAATATCAGTATCAACCTATGCACACACATGCATGCACGCGCGCCTGCACACACACGATCTGCCCGTCTGTAGGTGGAGACTGACTAGCCCTCTGGTGGCTCTGCGGCAGACCTCACGAAACGGCACCATGACTGTCACTGAGCTGCCCTTTAGTGGAGGCAGCAGAATTAAGCATCTATATTTAGCAGGCTGGCTCCAGAGCCTGCATGAAGTGACTTCAGACTCATTTCGAAGTCATTTAACAGCTAGAGCCCTCCTTGAAGCCATCCCGCCTTAATGCCTTCTTGTACTAAGGATAATCCAGCATTCCTCTTATTTCCTGAGTAACAGTTATTGAACGAATAATTTATGTCTTCTTTTTGTTCTTTTGACTGAACATTACCATAATAATTTGAAGCATGCCCACTACAGAACACATACTCTAAAATATAGATACATACTGGTAATAAAATCTCCTGTGACTTGCAAACATTATTATAATACAGGGCAAATACTACTTCCAGTATGTAACTGGTATTTATCACTTCATCAAAACCAAGCTTAGGGTTCTACATGCCATAAATAACTATTTCACGATACCTTCTTATGTTTTGAGATGCCAAAAAAAAATCATCAGGTATTTACAAATACATAATATGATATACATTTTATACATTTCTACATAAAACAGTGTTTGAAAACTTCATCTAGGTTTCAGCCACACTTCTAACCCTATTTGGGGAAGACAAAATTCTGATAACAAATTAAAATGCTACTAATTTTTTAAAAAAACTATTAGCCAAGCATTGTTTCCTCAAAGAGCTCAGATCAAGAGAAATAAACAGCAACGTTCCCCTGCTCTTGTGTTGCCTGGCCAGGCTCCCCAGTGGCCCACATTAAGACCAAATTGGTATGAAGAAACAAATGCAAAAAATATTTTAACAAAAAAAGTTTTGAAAATAATTATGATTTACAGATTAAGGAATAGCTTTACATATGCAATCCAACTAACTTCTCTTTAACATGTGTGTGTTTAAAATTATTTATAAAAGTAATACAGACACATCATTCAAAAATTTGTTATTACTAAGTTAATAACAAAGATATCAGCCATCTAATCATTACTAAATATAAATTCCTGCTTCTTAGGTGTCATTTTTACCATATTTAATTTTTGAGATTTTTTTTCCTTACTAGAAAATATAACCATTTTTTGATACTTCAGTTTTAGAAATTATGTTAACCTTTTATTTTAAAAGATGAGAATTCCTCATCTGTTTTACCGAGGTCCACTGTGAACTGCCCTCTCTAACCCCGTTAGAGTATTACAGTCAGCCCTCACCATATATCAGATTATTCAATTGTATAGATCTAATTTTGTGTCATGGATTTTTCTCTATATAGCAAGATTTTGTGGTATATAGGTATTTTATATATTTATTTTGCTTTTTTTTACCACAAAATAAAATAAACAATATTCTGATGTTACATTATGCTTTATAAATATCATATTTAAGACACATAAAACACTATGTTTACATTGCATTTTATGACTTTAAAAAAACCTGGAAGTTAAAAATTGCCTTATCCTGTTTCATTTGACAACACAATTCAGATTTTCCTTCCCACTGTCATTCATCTGGTTGTCCTTTAAGCCCAGTGCACATCTGTCCCCCAGGAATGTAATCCAGTGTTTCCTTTAAAAACAAAAAAAGTAAAGGAAAAAAAAAACTTGAATGAAGCCAAAACTTTAGGGAAAAGTGGTGTGAAGACATATGTACCTCATGAAGAATGGTCACATATTGAACAGTCTATGCAGCACCCAGATGAGGAAACGACACTTCCTGAGCCCTGGGCGTCCGTCCCCGCTAGTCCCTCTTCTCAGTGTAAGCTCGAACACAACAGGTCAGTGTTACCTCTTTTGTACTTTTTGTTAAGGGGGTGAGTTGAAAAGAATATATACTATTTTTTTGTCTGACTCTGTTTTCTCGGATAACCTCTCAAAAATAATTCTCTGTTGTGTGGAATTACAGGATGAACTCACCGCTGTCTAATAGTTTGTGGTGTGGACACAGGCCACTGGCTTGGTCTGTAGTCTACTGCTGGACATTCAGGTGGCCTCCTGGTTTTATTATGTGATGAACAGTCCTGCTTAGATGTTTACTGTTAGTGTTGTCTTTTACACCTCTGTGTTGCCGTTGAGAATCTGTTGTTTTTATAACTCCAGCATTCCCAAACTTTACACCAATGTGGTTGGACATGTGTGTCATTAGTTACATATGGTACATGGGAAACTATTAAGTCTCTCCATTTCTCATTCCTTTCCCTGACGTTTCATGGCTTTTTAATTTGTCTTCTCAGAAGATTTCCTTAATCTTGTCTTTCTATTCCTGTTTTGAATTTTCATTTTCACTGTCATATTTCTCTCCCAGAAAGCACTTTGTAATTCTAATGTTCTGATTTTCTTTTTTCGGGAGTTCCCCCATGCATTTCAATGATACAAAATCTTTCTTTTTAAGAAATCCAACATATAGAGATATATTTTAAATTTCATAGTATTTTTCTTTGTCCTTCTTTCAGATTGATATTTTTTGCCCTTGGCCTGTCATGGTAGAGACTGTTTTACAAATCTTTGTGAGTCTTTACTTTCATATTCATCTTCAATAATGCAAATCTACAGTGTTGGAATGGGGGACTGTCCCTTGCCGGGACCTGAACGTGTCACTGAGGAATGCTAAAGATCTGTGGCGGCAGCTTTCTCGGGAGGCCCATTTCTCTGTGTGTGTGTGGGGGGGGGGGCAGCTTTCCTTTAGTGGTGTAGTTGCCTTGAGTCTGGCACTCTGGGGGGTAGTGCGGGGGGGGGGGTAGGTACACTTCTACCTAAACATCTTGTCTTCAGCATGGTTTCCATCGTGACTCCATCTGATCTGCTTCCAACATATTTTGAAATACTTTTGTTTCCTCCTATGTAAAAAGAATGATATGAATTTTTTTAAAAAATTCTCTTACTGCGATTTTAGTGAGGTTTCAGCAGGAAATGGAGAAGAGATGCACTTAACCTGCCGTGTTTAACTAGAAGGTCTCGTCACACTTCATTAACGTCCCTGCAAGTTAGGGAGGAGAGAATGTGTGAAAGCCTAATTATTTACTTATGTTTAATTTCTTTCACTGATTTTTTTTAATTCAATCCTTTAATAACTCTCCCCTGACTGGCTAGGTGCTGTGCAGAGACTGTGCTACAACATTTCACCAGAGAGCCATGATCACTGCCTCTAGGAGCCCCTAGCTGTCCCCCAGAGTGTTTCAAAGAGGGAGACATTTCCCGATGGAGGGACCTGGGTGGGGCAGTCAGAGTGGTGACAGGTGGGCTGGGGCAGAATGTCATAGTAATGCCCTGAGGCTATTCTTCAGGGAAGAGTTTCAGGGCACAGGTGGCACGGGTCTCCTGGGATGAACTCTAGACACCTCACAGCTATCAGGAGAAGAAACTGACCCCAAGAACATGTGTGTGCGAGCACGTGAGTATATGTGTTTGCATGTGTGTGTATGTGTGTGTATGTGATTATTTCTTTTTCCTCCCCATACTGCATGAAGGACACTAAGTTGACTCAGTATCTCACCCTCCCCGGGGACCAGAGTCAGGAGGAGGAATCCAAGGTGTGCCCCATGACCAGCTGTGCCCAGCATACACATTGTATACCCTCCTTTACAAAAAGGTCAGCTGGGGAATTCGGGCTTTGTGACATCAAGTGCAATGTGAACTTTGAGGGGAAAAAATAGCATACCAATAAATATAAAAGCAGGTTAGATACCATGGTGCTTCCCTTAGACACTGATGGTTAATCTGACACCTGAAGGAGTAAAATTAGGCAAAGTGTGTCTGGGAAATCTGAGAGAAAGAGCATGTCAAGTATCTGGAACATCGTAAAGGTGCAGGAGTTGCGGTGCTGGCTATTTGGGTACACCAGAGGGAAGCCAGAGGGCGCTTCCAATCACAGCTTCATCAGCCCACCTGGTGTGAGAGGAGCAGCCTCTCTCACAGTGGCTCTTCTGGTCTTTGGGCATCTCTGAGCGACCAGGGCGTCCTCCTCACGGTAACCACAGATCTCAGAGACCAAGATGGCCACACCTGGTCACTAGTTATGCCAATTGGAAATGCTTCGTGCAGGCTGATGACAGCTTTGTGTGAATGTTCTTGTATCTTTTGAAACATTGAAGGCAACCAGCATGCTTTTCTGAAAAGTCCCATTTATAAGAAAATAGCTCCAGTTCTTTCGGTCATATGATAGACTTTGCAGTTCCTCTCGTCATTATGTATAATTTTTTGACACCCCCCTGAATTTTAAGGTCTCTATAATTTCTTCTACTACAACCACCTGAGGGGTGTGGCTCAAGCCATCACTTACATTGAGCTTGCCCACCCCCGTCACTCATTAACCCCTCCCTTGCCAAGCTGCCATGTTCTTAGCTCCTGGAACATACCAAGATTATTCCAAGGTCAAAGCCTCTGTCATCTGTCGTGTAGATTTGGAATGTCCCTTGTCTCGCCTCTTCAGGGTGGCATTCACAGATCTCTAAGAGCCTGCCTACCATGGCTCCTACGTCTTGCAATCCTCTCTTTCTTAATCATTTTGATAACATTAGGTCCATGGCTTTCTTTTCTGTCTGCCTCCTCACTAATTTGCAATGTTTCTGTGAATGTAGGGTCTATCACTGCATCAAAATCATCTTTAACTGGGGTATGGTAGCTGCTCAATTAATATCTGTTGGATGAATTAACAGAATACGAATGGGATAATTAAATGTGTTCATTTTTAACTCTGTTAAAAACAACTTTTTTACCAATGAGAATATATGATATACCCTAAGCTCTAAATATGGGCATAGATCATCTGTTCTTTAGTTCTCTCGTACTTAAGTATTCATCTGGTGCCTTTGAATCATTCATTAATAAAGAAGAATGTATATTTTAATTTAGAATTAAATTGCCCACCTGGATCAGCATACAAGCTCCTGATTCTATGAACTACATATAATTTCAGAAGAGACAACATTGTTAAAAATAGGCTTTAATTTCCTTATTCTTGACCATTATTAGTAAAACTGAAGTTGATTCTTCTTGCTGTGGGGCTGTGCCAAGATTAGAAGTGATGATTTTCATCTTTGCCTCGTAAGCCTCACCGACTCAAGCTAACCCATACAAATTCAGCCTTGAATATTTATACATTACCTGAAGCTATGTGTGGGAGTCGGGGTTTGAGTTTGGCTCTCTGAACTTGTGACGGGAATACGTTATGTCAGATGGGAAATGTACAGACTTTTGTAGATATATATATATATATATATATATATATATATATATATATAAGCTTGTAGGTTTCTCTTTAAATAGTACTTCTCATATCCGAAGAAATGCATGACCTAGTAATTTGAGGTAGTGTCTGCTTTGTGATGCAAATGACAAAATGAAAATGGAAGTCTCGCTGAAATCAGAGGTGTGAGGCATGTGACCGCGGTAGAGGGGTGTACGTGCTGACCAGGGACACACTGCTGGAGGACAGGTAGGGAGTCCCTTAATTTGAGCAAAGTGAAAGCACACAATCAAAACATAGCAGGCTGAGCCTGACCAGGTGGCTCAGTGGATAGATCGTCAGACTGGGACACAGAGAACCCATATTCAAAACCCAAAGGTCTCCAGCTTGAGCGCAGGCTCACCAGCTTGAGTGCAGGGTCGCTGGCTTGAGTGTGGGAACTTAGACATGACCCCATGGGTGCTAGCTTGAAACCCAAGGTCACTGGCTTGAGTAAGGGGTCAATCATTTTGCTATAGCCCTCGGTCAAGGCACATATGAGAAAGGAATCAATGAACAACTAAGGTGCTGCAATGAAGAATTGATGCTTCTCATCTCTCTCTCTCTTCCTGTCTGTCTGTCCCTGTCTGTCCCTTTCTCTGTGTAAAAAAAAAGAAAAGAAAATGTTCTAATGCTCCAGCACTCCTGGAGCTGATCTTATTTCGGATAAAGGACTCAAGTACATCAATATCACACACAGAAGAAATGTAAAAAAATAACCTCATCATCCAAGCCATGTTTGCTGCAACTCCCCAACCCCCTAACCCCCAGACAAGACCCATTTAAAGTTCTATAGCTCGTCCCTGGTAAGACCTATTTAAAGTTCTATAGCTCGTCCACCTCTCAGGGTAAAAATCTGAGCTCGGCATTTGACTCCTGCCAATTCTGCTCTGTTCTTTTCCTGTTTACCCTCCATGCTCCTAGCAGCTGTACCTAACTGATACAACCCTCCCAAGTAGTTCAGTTATCAACATCTCTTTGTATCATTAAGTGATGTGGGGCTTATGTAATAATCTCTATCCACTGCTTGATACTTTTTAATTCAGTAACAAGAGTGAAAGTTTTAAAGCCTTGAAACAGAGTAATGACATGGAAACAGTCACTCTTTTCTTTTATCACCACGAACCTTCAGCCTTTAAAAGGAGACTAAGGGCTTTGTAGGTCACAATGGTTTGTTTGCAAGTTCTCATGAAGGAATGTGATATGATTCATTCCTTCCGAGAGAGGTATCACATCACATACACAAAATGAGACCATCATGGAGAATGATTTCCTGAGCAGACCTGCTCCATCTCCTTTGATCACATATTTGAAATCCTGCATGCAGAAATGGGGCCGGTGCTCTCTGGGGCAGGTCCTGCAGGACTCAGGACTGGCAGGCGGTGGTAATATGGAGCTGTAGCCAGGAAAAATCACATCATACGAAATGAGTTCATTCAGAGCATCGCCAATACTTCACCCCATGTGACTCACTCGCGCAGTCCTGTCCCCATAGAGTTTCCTCCTGTGGAGAAAGGCTGCCATGACTCCGTGCCTGGTGTTGCAGTCCCGGGCCCTGGGCCCTCTCTTGGTGCTGACACAGGCAAAGCCCCAGTGACTTCCTAGATGTCGAAAATAGACTAGTTCAGGACCAAGCACAGAATGAACTAAGATGCACACCAACTTATGATTATTAAAATAATTTTATTGTGAGAAATAAGAGCTTATTTTAAAAAAAGAAAAACAGGAGAGACAAGATGGCGATGGAGGAGGCGGACGTACCAACTTACACCTCCCAGAACCAAAGTGGATTACAAACTAATTTTAAGAACTATCATCTGGAAAAACCAACATTGGACTAAACTAAGAGGACTCTTCAACCAAGGAACACTGAAGAACCCTCACTGAGACTGGTAGGAAAAGCGGAAACGCGGACAGGGTTGCCCAGCTCCCCAGAGAAAACAGCAGCCGGGAGAGACTTGCCTGGTGGGAAGTGAGTTTAGCAGAGAGGAGTTCTCTCTCTGTCCTGAGTCCAGGAACAAAGCCCCAGCCTGCAGCACCAGAGCCTGGAAGAGGCGTATGGACAGTATTTAGCTGGAAACAAGACAGGATACTGTTTGTGAAATAGAAACTGATTTCTCAGACCCAGGATTCTTCTTAAAGGGTGTGCACAGAACACCTCTCTCACAACCACTCACCCAGTGCTTCAGGGGACAGGGAGAGAGGAGAGGACCAGAGTAACAGGAAGAGAGTGTCATCTAGGAGGCACAGAGAGAAACATTTTGAGAGACAGCCACCCTAACCTCTGGGATGAGTCACTCCCCAAATCTGAAGCAAATATTTCCCCTGGAAACAGCAATACCAGAAAAGGGAAGCAGGATACCCACCAAACAAGCTTTCCCGCGGCACTCAGAGCAGAGTCGCTTAGAAGGAGGGAGCCTTCCGGACTGCAGTAGTGAGTGTTAGGGTCTGAACTGCAGCACCCCTACCCACACGGCTGAGGGCTCACCTGAGGGCAGGCGGCGGCGGGACACAGAAGCATGGTTCTGTCATCAAGGGCAGAAGCAGGCTGGCCACCACTGAGGCCCAGGTGTGAGCTCAGTCTTGCATGGCTGGGGAGGAGGGGGTATGCAAAAGCAGTCAAGCCCAGCTGCGGGCCGTCTGTAATCCAGCCTGTGGGGGAAGAGCAGGAGCCCCAGAAGGGGCGGAGACCTGCCCTTGAGCAAGGGTGCAGGAGCACAGCCTTGCCCCCCCCCCCGCAGAACCAACACTTGTGGCCTGACTTGGGAGCTGACTCCTCCTGCAGGGGTGGAGCCAAAAGCACAGAACAGGCAAAGTCCCACTACTGAGCATGGGCAAGCAGTCCCACCTGACCTGTGGAGCCAAGGCTTGCAGTCGTCCCACAAGTGGGCTCCTCCTGCAAGGGCAGGGCAAAAGCCCGGAATCAGGTGGAGACTCGCAGCTGAGCGAAAGTGCTCACCCCTGCCCTCAGGGCCAAGCATAAACCCACCCGCAGGGGCAGGTGAAGGCCAAGGCTGTGGCTGTACACCCGAGCACGTGATCATAGCCACTCCAAGGAAGGAGAGGTGGAGACCACAGCAACAGCCCCACTGGGCAGGCACTGGCAACACCCATAACCAACCACCCTAGGCAGCAGCAGCAGAGGGAATGGCGGGCCTGCAAACAGACCACACCTAGGGAACACAGAGGGCACAAACAGTGGCCTCTAGTAGCCAAAACCTTCTTTTACACAGACAGAATGAGAAGGCAGAGAAATGCAACACAAATGAAACAAGAGAAATCCCCAGAAAAGGACCTAAATGAGTCAGATATAACCAAATTACCAGATGCAGAGTTTAAAATAACGATTGTTAGGATGCTCAAAGATATTAGAACAACAATAGATGGTCATTATGAACACCTAAATAAAGAGATAGTAAATATAAAAAAGGACATTGAAATAATAAAAAAGAATGAATCAGAAATGACAAATACAATATCTGAAATGAAGAACACAATGGAAGGAATTAAAAGCAGGATGGATGAAGCTGAGAATCGAATCAACAAGTTAGAGGACAAGATAAATAAAGGCATGGAAGCAGAGCAGACATAAGAAAAGAGACTCAAAAAGTCTAAGGAAACTCTAAGAGAGCTCTGTGACAACATGAAGAGAAATAACATCTGCATCATAGGGGTTCCTAAAGAAGAAGAGAAAGAACAAGGGAAGGAGACTCTGTTCAAACATATCATAGCTGAAAACTTTCCTCAATTAAGGCAGGAAAACATCTCACAAGTTCAAGAAGCACAGAGAACTCCATTAAAGAGAAACCCAAAGAAATCAACACCAAGACACATCATAATTAAAATACCAAAGCTAAGTGATAAAGAGAAAATATTAAAAGCTGCTAGAGAAAAAAAGACTATCACCTACAAAGGAGACCCCATAAAGATGACTTCCGACTTCTCAACAAAAACATTTGAAGCTAGAAAAAAATGACAAGAAATATTCAAAGTAATGCAGAACAAGAGCCTACAACCAAGACTACTTTATCCACCAAGGCTATCGTTTAAAATTAAAGGAGAAATAAAAAGCTTTCCAGACAAAAAAAAAAAAAAACTGAAGGAATTCACTACAACCAAACCAAGGCTGCAAGAAATGCTAAGGGGCCTGTTGTAAACAGATCAAAGGAGAAAAAGAATATAGCACAAGAGGAATACAGTTTTAAAGAATAAAATGGAATAAACAATTACATATCAATAATAACCTTTGCAGCATGCGTGGATATGGAGCTTCTGTTCTCCTCTGCCTGGAGAGTTGAGACCAGGTTGCTTTTCCCTGGAGCTCTGTGACTGTGGCATGGTAAAGAGAACCTTGGGATACACTAAGCTGGGTGGCAAAGGTAAATTCATAATACAAGTTGGCAAAAGGAGGAAAGAGAGCTCTAAATTAATAGTAGGTCCCAGCCTGAAATATGAGTGGGGCATTGAGGTAGGAGGAATAAAGGAATCACTATATATTAAGCAAAGCAGCAGAAAATAGGACTATCAACACCCACAACAGAGATCTTTGAGGGAAGAATAAAGAACCTGACTATTCAGGCAAAACATAGTTAAGTGGCCCTTGTGCAAATGAGATCAGTTTACCTGCTTCTTGGAAGAAATACCCTAGGCTCGTCCACAGTGTCGTAGATGGGGTCGACGGCCCTGGGCACCTTCAGCCTTCAGTGGCAAACCCCAGCATTCTGGGCAAGGTTAGGTCATAGGTGGCTGGAGCAGGCCTGGAAGAGACTGAACCCTCCCTTAGAGGAGCGAGGGGGAAGCCCACCTTCCAGTGTCCCTGTTTCCTCACAGCAGAGGTGTGTAAGCCTGGCAGGCTTTAGCTCAATGACCTTCCTTTCCACTATTGAAGCAAGACCCAGATGGCATCCTATGAGACACCTTTGGGGTGCTGGAGCCTTTAAGGGTGTATCCTAAAAGCTGGTAGTTCCCCCTGATCTCTATTGGGCTTTTTCTGCCTCTAGGTATCTTAAAAGCCATTCTCAGAAGATCTCGCTGAGGGGTTTGAGGATCCCCATCCGCCTATATAAATCTTTTCCATATATCTGGAGCTATTTGGAAAAAAGACAGAACAGTGTTATTAGCTAGATCTAATAAAGAAGGTAGATTTGGTGTCTCCTGTTCATCAGCTTTCAAAAGAAATGCTGCAAATGGCTTTTTCCAGTCTACCTGAATCATTACCAGCTAGAAGCAGCGGTCACTGGGACTTGGACATAAGCTGCAAAGTATAGAATGGTGACAACAATTCCAGTGCCATACGGACTTTTCCTGTGGGGAACTTTCCTGGACTCCTGCTCCCTGTGACAGCTCCTAACAGACTGAACTGTGGTTGGGTTGCATTTTTCAGGGATTTGGCATGGTGAGGGGGCCAACTTGGACTTGGGGAACATGTTAAGGACACTACTCATTTATGGATTCTTGCTGTATTGGCCAAGAGTTTGCTTAAAGGCATTTAATCACTGTAAAAAAAAATAGAGGACTAGATGAAGAAGATGGGGCACACATACACCATGGTATATTATTCAGCTAGGAGAAATGATGACATTGGATCACTTATAGCGGAATGGTGGAGTCTTGGTAGCATTGTGCGGAGTGAAATAAGCGAATCAGAAAAAAACAGGAACTGCAGGATTCCATACATTAGTGGGACATAAAAGCGAGACTGAGAGGCATGAACAGGAGTGTGGTGGCTAAGGGGGGTGGGGGGAGGGAAGGAGGGAGAGGGGGAGGGGAGGGGGAGGGGTACAGAGAGAACTGGATGGAGGATGGCAGAGGACGATCTCTCTTTGGGTGATGGGTATGCAACATAACTAAATGACAAGATAACCTGGAAATGTTTTCTTTGAATGTATGTACCCTGATTTATTGATGTCACCCCATTAAAATAAAAATTTATTTATATAAAAAAAAAAATAATAATAATAACCTTAAATGTAAATGGATTAAATGATCCAATCAAAAGACATAGGGTAGCTGTGTGGATAAGAAAACAGGACCCATACATATGCTGTCTACAATAGATACACCTTAAAACAAAAGATGCATATAGATGGAAGATAAAAGGATGGAATAAAATTTTTACGCAAATGAAAATGAAAAAAAACCTGGGGTAGCAATACTTATATCAGCCTTACCAGGCGGTGCCGCAGTAGATAGAGCAGTGTTTCCCAACCTTTTTTGTGCCATGCCCCACCTTAACCTTTCTAAAATTTTTATGTCCCCCCCATGTAACATACATAATTTTTAACATTAAAAAATTGATTTGTTCACTTAATAAACATAAATGATAGGTTCTAGGAAGAAATCACTATGAAATTGTTAACAAAACACAGTAAGTAAAATCTCAAAACATATAATGAAAAACAGAAATTTAAATTCCAAATAATTTTAATACAGATTTTTCTATATTAATTTATTATTTTAATTTAGTGTGATCCTTGCGCTTGATGCTTGCTGCACAGAGATTTTATATTAGGTTCCAATTTGGTTAGCTTTAGTCTCAAGTCTCCACGTTGTGTTATATCCAGCCAATTTCTTTTTTTTACCAGTAAATCATTTACAGCACTAAATCCACATTCAGCTAAAAATGAAGATGGAAACGGTAGCAATAGTTTTCTTGCACATTTGGTTGAATTTGGGTGTTTGATTTCTGTTTCCTCACAAAGCCATGCCATCGCTCCTTTGATATTAAATAAAGCTTTAACTGACGCATTATTTTGCAATTCTGCGAGTTCTTCTTGATACTGCATATTTGATATATCAGAAAAATCCACTAACATTGGCTGCATCATCCATGTTGGGAAATCAATTTATTTTAAATCAGAAAATCTTTCTTTTAAATCAGCCGATAGAATATTCAAATGATTGACAATAACAAGTAAAGCGGTATCAGTTACTTCACATTTTTGGAGCCAATGAAACTGTTTAAAGTTTTTGTTGTTAATATGTTTCTGACATAACTCAATATTGGTAATGAAACCAAATATCTTTGCTTTTGCATCCACAAGAGTTTTATTTGTTCCTTGAAGTTGCTTATTTAATATATTTAGTTTTTCAAAGATATCGGCTAAATAACTCACAAATGCTTTACCATCTATTGTTAACAGATACTTCATTTCAGGTTTGTCACTTAAAAAATCACTAAGAGTATCAAATAGTTCCATAAATCTTTTCAAACAGTTTCCTTTAGATAGCCATCTTACTTCAGTATGAAGTAAAAGTCTCACATGGTCTTCATTTTGTTCTTCACAAAATAGCTTGAAAAGATGCTCACATTTGGCACTAGCTTTAATAGCATTGACACACTTTATTACTGTATGTAATACTTCACTCAGAACAGGCGAGATGTTTTTAGCTACCAAGTTTTCCCTATGAATAACACAATGCACAAGAATCATTTCTGGATTCGCATCTTTCATCAATTTTAAGCAGCCATTTTTCTTGCCCATCATATTGGGAGCACCATCTGCAGCACAAGATGTTATATTTTTCATTGGTATATCATTGACATCTAAGTAGTTTTTTAGCTTATTATATATATATTTTTGGAGGTAGTGGTGCTTTCTAATCTTTTACAGAACAACATTTCTTCAGCAAAATGTCCCTTATCTATATATCTTACGTAAGTTATCAATATTGCCTCACTGTCTCTCAAAGTTGATTCATCCATTTGCAAGGAGAATTTTCTTGTTTTCAGCTTTTCAATAAGTTGTTTTTCAATATCCTCACTCATTTTGTCTATTCTTCTGCTAACAGAATTGTTACTGAGTGGCATAGCTTTTACATCTTTGTCATCTTTTTCAAGAACCGTTTTAAGAAATGCTGATATTGACGGTTTTATTAAATTCTCTCCTATAGTGTGATTTTCTCCAGTTTTAGCAATGAATAAAGAAATTTGATAACTAGCCTCAAGAACACGATTATTAGTTGAAGTATGAGCAGTAAATAGAGACTTTAATGTTGTTCTTTTTTCAAAATTTTTTCTTTAAAGTTTTAAAGTAACTCAAATCTGAATTAATATGAGCACTATGTTTCGCCTTCAAATGCGCCTCAAGACGACCTCGTTTCATTAATTCATTGGTCAAGCATTGCTGGCATAAAAGACAAAAAGGAATCCGCTCATTGTGAACAGTGGGTATGAACCCAAATTTTAAATATTCCTTTGAATATTGACGAGTTTTTTTCTTGCTTGCACCACTCATTTTATTATGGGCTATAATAAAAATAAGATCAATTAAAAACTAATATTAAAATATGTGTTAAAATATATTCAATGTGACATAGAGTAAACGTATACTAAAAATTCATATTTATTTAAATGTATATAACACATTTACTACACTACCACCGCAAATCAAAAGGTATCTACATTTTTTCCACTTGACAAAATTTTCTGGAAAGTTATGCTTCTAAAATTAAAATTGTCATGCATGCACTCTTATAGCCCCAATAATATTTATAAAATATTATTGCTTTCTAGCCCCAATGCAAGAAGTACTTAATAAAGAGTTTAATATTGATAAAACTAAAATCAAATACTTACCAATTATATCTGTACAATATATATATGTATATTTATTAAATCAATGAGCTTTTACAAGTTTTGACTGACACTTATTTCAAATTAACACCAACTGAATGATGTGAAACACTACAGAAGTTGCGATGGGCCAATTAGGTGAGAATACCTGCGTTATTTAGTGAGTTTTTAAAACGTCCGGGGTTCCCTGAGGCAGACGGCATGCTCCGCGGTGAACCCAGGACGAAGTTTACTTGACAACACCAATCACCCAGTTGATATTTTGGTCTCGTCAAACGAAATTATACTTAATAATTATTTACCGCAATTATTTAAGAATTGCATTTTTTGTTAAATTTGGCACTGATATCTAGCATTGCATTTAAATGTCCCAGGGCGAAAGAGTTAAAGTCATGTCGAGTCCATTTTCAAATTGCCCCCCTTAACTATCGAATTTCCTCCTGTGGGGCATGGGCCCCACGGTGGGAAACACTGGGATAGAGTGTCAGACTGGGATGCAGAGGACCCAGGTTTGAGACACCAAGGTCACCAGCTTGAGAACAGGCTCATCTGGTTTGAGAAAAAAGTTAACCAGCTTGAACCCAAGGTCGCTGGCACCAGCAAGGGGTTACTCGGTCTGCTGAAGGCCCGCAGTAAAGGCACATATGAGAAAGCAATCAATGAACAACTAAGGTGTTGCAATGTGCAATGAAAAACTAATGATTGATGCTTCTCATCTTTCTTTGTCCTGTCTGTCTGTCCCTGTCTATCCCCCTCTCTAACTCACTCTCTGTCTCTGTAAAAAAAAAAAAAATACTTATATCAGACAAAATGGACTTTAAAACAAAGACTATAGTAAGAAATAAAGAAGGTCACTACATAATGATAAAGGGAGCAATCCAACAGGAAGATATAACCGTTATAAATATCTACACACCTAATATAGGAACACCTAGGCACCTAAATATATAAAGCAGACTTTGATGGATTTAAAGGGTGAGATCAACAGCAATACTCTAGTAGTAGGGGATTTCAATACCCCATTAACATCACTTGATAGATCCTCAAGAAAGAAAATTAACAAAGAAACAGCAGACTTAAAGGACATACTAGATCAGCTCGATTTAATAGATATCTTCAGAACCTTTCATCCTAAAGTAGCAGAATATTCATTCTTTTCAAGTGCTCATGGTACATTCTCTATGATAGACAACATGTTAGGGCACAAAAGCGGTCTCAACAAATTTAAGAAGATTTAAATCATATCGAGCACTTTCTCTGATCACAATGGCATGAAATTAGAAATCAACCACAACAGAAAAACTGAAAAATATTCAAACACTTGGAAACTAGATAGCATGTTATTAAATAACGAATGGGTTCACAATAACATCAAAGAAGAAATTTAAAAATTCCTAGAAATGAATGATAATGAGTGTAAATCAACTCAAAATTTATGGGACACAGCAAAAACAGTTCTGAGAGGGAAGTTCATAGCATTACAGGCATACCTCAAGAAGCTAGAAAAAGCTCAAATAAACAACTTGACCCTGCATCTAAAAGAACTAGAAACAGAACAGCAGGGAAAGCCCAGAGCTACTAGAAGGAAGGAAATTATAAAGATCAGAGCAGAAATAAATGACAGAGGCTAAAGAAATACAGAGGATCAATGAAACCAGGAGCTGGTTCTTTGAAAAAGTAAACAAGATCGAAGAACCTTTAACGAGACTCACCAAGAAAAAAAGAGAGAGGACTCAAAATATATAAAATTAGAAATGAGAATGGAGAAATAACAACTGTCACAACAGAAATACAAAATATTGTAAGAAAATACTATGAAGAACTGTACGCCAAAAAACTAGACAACCTAGATGAAATGGACAAATTCCTTGAAACATATAATCTTCTAAAACTTAATCTGGAAGAATCAGAAAACCTAAACAGACCGATTACAACAAATGATATTGAAACAGCTATAAAAAAACTCCAAAAAAGAAAAGTCCTGGGCCTGATGGCTTTACAAGTGAATTCTACCAACTATTCAAAGAAGAACTAACTCCTATCCTTCTTAAGCTATTTCAAAAATTCAAGAGGAAGGAAGACTTCAAGCTCCTTTTATGAGGCGAGTATAATTCTGATTCCAAAACCAGGCAAAGACAACACAAAGAAAGAAAATTATAGGCCAATATCCCTGATGAATTTAGATGCTAAAATCCTCAACAAAATATTAGCAAACCAGATCCAGCAATATATGAGAAAAATCATATACCATGATCAAGTGGGATTTATTCTTGGGAGGCAAGGCTGGTACAATATTCACAAATCAATCAATGTGATTCATCACATAAACAAAAGGAAGAAGAAAAACCACATGATAATTTCAATAGATGCAGAAAAAGCATTTGATAAAATCTAGTACCCATTCATGATCAAAACTCTCACCAAAGTGGAAATACAGGGAACATACCTCAACATGATAAAGGCCATCTATGACAAACCCACAGCCAACATCATACTCAATGGGTAAAATTTAAAAGCAATCCCCTTAAGATCAGGAACAAGGCAGGGGTTTCCCCTTTCACCACTTTTATTCAACATAGTTCTGGAAGTCCTAGTCACAGCATTCAGACAAGAAAAGGAAATAAAAGGCATCCAAATTGGAAAAGAAGAAGCAAACTATCATTATTTGCAGATGATATGATATTGTATATAAAAAACCCTAAAGTCTCAGTCAAAAAACTACTGGACCTGGTAAATGAATTCAGCAAGGTGGCAGGATATAAAATTAATACTCAGAAATCAGAGGCATTTTTATACACTAACAATCAACTGACAGAAAGAGAACTTAAGGAAGCAATCCCCTTTACCATTGCAAACAAAAAAATAAAGTACCTAGGAATAAATTTAAACAGGAAAATTAAAGTCTTATACTCAGAAAATTATAAAACATTGATAATAGAAATCAGGGAAGATACAAACAAGTGGAATCATATACCAAGCTCATGGTTAGGAAGAGTAAACATCATTAAAATGTCTATATTACCCAAAGCAATTTATAAATTCAATGCAATACTGATTAAAATACCAATGACATACTTCAAAGATATAGAACACATATTCCAAAAATGTATATGGAACCAAAAGAGAACACGAATAGCCTCAGCAATCTTGAAAAGGAAGAATAAAGTGGAATGTATCACACTTCTGGACATCAAGTTATACTACAAGGCCATTATACTCAAAACAGCCTGGTACTGGCATAAGAACAGGCAGATAGATCAATGGAACAGAACTGAGAACCCAGAAATGAACCCACACTTTTATGTCCAACTGATATTTGACAAAGGAGGCAAGAGCATATATTGGTGTAAAGACAGCCTCTTCAACAAATGGTGTTGGGAAAATTGGACAGCTACCTGAAAAAAAATGAAACTAGACCACCAACTTACACCATTCACAAAAATAAACTCAAAATGGATAAAAGACTTAAATGTAAGCCTTGAAACCATAAGCAGCTTAGAAGAAAACATAGGCAGTAAGCTCTCTGACATCTCTCGCAGCAATATATTTGCCGATTTGTCTCCACAGGCAAGTGAAATAAAAGACAGGATAAACAAATGGGACTTTATCAAACTAAAAAGCTTCTGCACAGCTAAAGACAAACTACACAGTGGGAGAACATATTTGACAATACGTCTGATAAGGGGTTAATAACCAAAATTTATAAAGAACTTGTAAAACTCAATACCAGGAAGACAAACAATCCAATCAAAAAATGGGCAAAAGAAATGAATAAACAGTTCTCAAAAGAGGACATACAAATGGCCAATAAGCATATGAAAAAATGCTCAACATCGCTAATCATTAGAGAAATGCAAATTACTTATTTACTTTTTTTAGATTTTATTTATTCATTTTTATTAGAGAGAGAGGGGAGAGAGAGAGAGAGAGAGAGAGAGAGAGAGAGAACAGGGGGAGGAGCTGGAAGCATCAACTCCCATATGTGCCTTGACCAGGCAAGCCCAGGGTTTCGAACCGGCGACCTCAGCATTTCCAGGTCGACGCTTTATCCACTGTGCCACCACAGGTCAGGCTAGAGAAATGCAAATTAAAACCACAATGAGATATCACCTCACATCAGTCAGAATGGCACTCATCAACAAAACAACATAGAATAAGTGCTGGCGAGGATGTGAAGAAAAGGGAACCCTCCTGCACTGCTGGTGGGAATGCAGACTGGTGCAGCCACTGTGGAAAACAATATGGAGATTCCTCAAGAAATTAAAAATCAAACTGCCTTTTGACCCAGCTATACCACTTTTAGGAATATACCTCAAGAACAGCATAGCACTTTTCAAAAGGAGAAATGCACCATGTTTATGGCAGCATTGTTCACAATAGCGAAGATCTGGAAACAGCCCAAGTGTCTGTCAGTGGACGACTGGATTAAAAAGCTTTGGTACATATATACTATGGAATACTACTCAGCCATAAGAAATTATGACATCGGATCATTTACAACATGGATGGACCTTGATAACAGTATACTGAGCGAAATAAGTAAATCAGAAAAAACTAAGAACTATATAATTCCATACATAGGTGGGACATAAAAATGAGACTCAGAGACATGGACAAGATTGTGATGGTATGGAGGGGGTGGGAGGGATGGGTGGGAAGGAGAGAGAGGTGGTGGGGAAGGGGAGGGGCACAAAGAAAACCAGACAGAAGGTGACGGGAGATGATTTGACTTTGGGTGAGAGGTATACAGCATAATCAAATATCAAAATAATCTGGAGATGTTTTCTCTCAACATATGTACCCTGATTTATCAATGTCACTGCAGTAAATTTAATTTTAAAAAATCTTAAAAAAAAACCACATTATACTGAGCGAAGTAAGTAAATCAGAAAAAACTAAGAACTATATAATTCCATACATAGGTTGGACATAAAAATGAGACTCAGAGACATGAACAAGTGTGTGGGGGTTATGGGGAGGGGGGAGGAGTGGGAGAGGGCTGGGGGAGGGGAGAGGCACAAAGAAAACCAGTTAGAGGGTGAAGGAAGACAATTGGACTTTGGGTGATGGGAATGCAGCATAATCAAATGTTAAAATAACCTAGAGATGTTTTCTCTGAACATATGTACCCTGATTTATCAATATCACCCCATTAAAATTAATAATAAATAAATAAATAAAAGAAAAACAGACTTGCACAAAATAAAGGGTGAAATATTCCAACTCACTCCTGGGGCGCTCACTCACTGGGGGTGACCACCATGTAGCGGCTTGCCTGGTACTATTCCAGATGATACTACACATTTACATATGCACATGTGTGTGAACTGTTTAAAGGTTATTCTTACAGCAGAATCCTAAACAAATGCTGTAAGGAATAATTTATTTAATCGGTCCTCTACTGGTGGATGTTTAAATTATTTCCAGCATTTTTTTATTTATAAATAGCAGTATATAATGAATACACGTACTTGTGTGAGCTTAACTGCAGAAATGTAAGGTGAGCATATAAGATGTATCCTGGGGCAGGCTCAGGAGAATCAGGTGTGTGTTCACCTAAAATGGAACTTCAGGGTCAAAAGTAGAACTGAAAATGCTGGGCTCACCCAACAGCCTTGGTCAGACCAATTTATAATCCACCAACACAGAAGAGCTCCTGTTTTTTTCAAACTCACAATACTGAGCATTATACTAGTAATTGTCCTTGACTTGGCATAAAATTATTTGTACAAATATATATGTATGCGTCACACTTCCTGACCTCACAAGGATGCGATCTGGTCATGCCTAGCAGTGAGCTGAGCTACAGTCAGTAAACCGATGGGCCAGAGGGTGGGCCTAACACTCATTGTGATTTGCGTGCCCGCTTTCTGCCTTCGTTTCTCATCTGTGCCTGAAGAAAGATCATTCCTGAGCTGGGCAGAAATGCCATGAGGTCCATTTCTGATTTTTAATACTAACGGAAGGAAGGGATGGTATGAATTTTATAGAGTGGCAAGTGGTCCAGCTTGTCACGGGCTGGCACGTATTTGGCGGCGGGCTGTTCCTCAGACTCCGAGATGTTGTCCTCTGCTCTGTCGGCCCCTCAGCACCCAGGCCAGTGTGCATGGCTCGTCCCTGCCGTCTGTCCCTCTTTCCGCGGCTGTCCTCCCTGTTCCTGAACATGCAGTGTTCCTCATCTAGCATAGGTCCTGGTGGTCAAAATTAAAACAAAACTCAGTTTACTTTTATTTTCCTGAAAACACCCTATTTTATTCTCAAGATTTAATGACAGTTTTTTATCTAGAATTTCAGTTGAGTGTCACTCTATTTCCCTTCTACACTTCAGAATTTCATAAAAGTTTTCTGCTTGCTTTCCGACCATCATTTCTGTTTAAAAGAGGACAAGGAAGACTGATGTTGGCTCACTTTTTAAGAAAATATACCTTTGTTTTCTAGTAGCTTGTCATTTGGGGGGGGGGGAGCTTTTATAATTTGATTAAAACTGTGGTAGAAATTTTTTTTTTTTTTTCATTTTTCTGAAGCTGGAAACAGGGAGAGACAGTCAGAAAGACTCCCGCATGCGCCCGACCGGGATCCACCTGGCACGCCCACCAGGGGCGACGCTCTGCCCACCAGGGGGCGATGCTCTGCCCATCCTGGGCGTCGCCATGTTGCAACCAGAGCCACTCTAGCGCCTGGGGCAGAGGCCACAGAGCCATCCCCAGCGCCCGGGCCATCTTTGCTCCAATGGAGCCTTGGCTGCGGGAGGGGACGAGAGAGACAGAGAGGAAAGCGCGGCGGAGGGGTGGAGAAGCAAATGGGCGCTTCTCCTGTGTGCCCTGGCCAGGAATCGAACCCGTGTGGTAGAAATTTTTAATGTTTTTGTTAGATATTCCAGAAGCAGCATTAATTTACTAATATATATATACATTATTGAGTTCTTAGTACCAGGTATTAGATTTTCCATTCTCAGATTTTAGCACTTATAATCTAGAAAAAAATGATACTGAAATTTTCCATACTTCTATGTATTTTTCTCATTCATTTTTTTATTTCCTTGAATGTATTAACCATTATTTTGAAGTTTCTGCATTATTCACAGTTATTGTTGTTTTATGCATTTGGTTTGCTTTATGGCTAGACAGTCTAAAACGGAGAGAAGTTATAAGATCCCAAGGTGATAAGATTTCTGTACTTTAAATAAAAGTGCCTGAAGCACTGTCACTATTTCTGGACTTTTCAGGTAGGTGAGGGAAAACAGTGACTATGCATTTCCTGTCTGCTGATGCATTGTGGGAGGGACGTTACAGCAGGATTAAGGCCAGATGGGTGTTGAACGTAAAGGGAAGGAACAGAACCAAGCTACCCTAGGGGAAAGTGCTGGTGTTCGGGCGACTCCCAACCCAGGACATGCTGGGTGAGAAGCAGGACAAGACATGTCTTCTTCTCACTGCATATTTTAGGGACATCAACCAGACGGTGGCCGGGCAGGGCACCAAGATCCCGTGGAGGGTGAGGGACACTGTGGTTTCTAATTCACATCCAACAGCCTAAACCCAGGTGGTGTCGCAGAAGGGTGCACATGTTATCCACCAGACAGGACTTTGACAATTTGCTCTAAAACGAGACTATGACAGGCACTTTTACCTTAGAGGAAAATTGAGACATTATGGGCCCCATACACAGCCTTGTCACCAATATCTACTATCTCATTACATGGGCTCACCTCCCGGGAGCGCGTTGGAAGCTTGTGTTTACGTTACAGGTCATTGCCAGACACCTGGCTCCGCCTCAGTATCATTCCAGCCAAGTTGAAACAAAAATGCTTTTCTCTTTCATTTCCTGCTGACCGTGTCTGCGTTTATAACACCAGACAGGTGGACCCAGTGAGCAGAGATTCCTTCTTAGGAGAAGCTACTGTTATACAGGCCACTGTGGCCCCAGGATTTCTGGAGGGGAATTTAAACTAGGAGTATGATCATCTTGTGAGTCTGTTCAATTTTCCAGAACTGAGAAACATTTCTAATTTTCCTGGAAGGCAAGTTTGGCATTCAATTACAGTCCTTTTTACATTTTTCTGCCCTGGTGGTATATACACATTTCACCAGCTTCTAAAGAAAAAATTTAGCCAAAACGAGTACTTGGCCAGAGTGGGGGGGAAGTTGCAGACAGCAGATATATGCCCTTTCTGTACATCTCTAAGCTCGCTAAGGGTTGCCTCATTAGCCCCTTTTTAAATTTGTCAATAGGGGGACAAATATATTTCTGCAGAAGCCTGGCAATAAAAGGAATTTGTATATTTAAAGCTCCATGATTTTTATATTCGATTACGCTACCACAAGGCACCCTGCTGAGACAGCGAGTCTCACTCGAGGCTCTGGCACTCAGTGGACCGTGACTGGGACCCAGCCACTAAAGCTCACTCTCAACTCTAAGATGGATATTATACCTCAGGAAATAAATATGTACATTCATTGTATTAGACCTTATTTTAAGGAAAGTTATTTGTTCTAGTTAGAATTTTATCTAGTCTTTGAATACAACAGCCACATATCAGAGGCAATTACTAAAACAAGCTCAGTTATCTTTATTGGCAATAGATATCAGAGGCCTTTCTGTTGAAGGTAAGAAATACTCACATTTACACTTTCATTGGTGAAATCAGAAACTAATTTATTTGCCGAATGAATGATAAAATGATGTCTTATGAATAAAATCAGCAGTAGTCATAATCTGTAGATTGACTAGATTAGATTGGCATCACTCCTTGGACTTCAGATCACACAGTAAGCTCTGTAGTTGTATGCCTTGGCAGGCCAAAGCTTGCATCTTCCACAGTCCTGTGTCTATCGGGTGGGAGAAACACTGACGGGGTCAGGCAATGGAATCCTGCCTCTTCGGAACTGTGTCTTCTTATTAAGCAAACAGTTTAGCTGACTTGGACATCTAGCTCTCCTGGACCAGAGGGCTGGCAACTCTTCTGTGTCTGACTACTGAATGCATGTACTGTAGAAGCTAAAACTTTTAGAGCACATACATTTAACGAAAAATAAATAGTTTACAGATTTGTGCTTAAAGATTGTGCTTATCATGTTGTTTTAGTTTAAAGATTGTGCTTATCATGTTGTTTTAGTTCAGTTAAAAACAATAGCTAGTCCAAAATTCCTTATTTCATATGGTGGGACTAAGTAAGATTGAGTCCTTCACAGGGTGTGAATGCATGGTCCAGAATTGAATTAGAAGATGGGTTGTTCGTTGCATTGTCACGTCTGGAAACTGAGGCTGGATAGGCAAAAATCAAGGAAGGAATTGGGACAGGTGAAGTTAGCTGAGGATAGCATTAGAACAACTTTGATTCATTCCCTGGCCTCCTGAGAATAGCATCTGTAAGAGATCCCTTGAGTAAAGCTGTCAACTTATCTGGGGTATTTCAAAATGCTATAGAAGGTTACGGAGCCCATTGTCCTTGGGTGGGGTAGGGCGTTATGCATACGCCAAGGATTTCCTCCTCTGGTTGACAATCAGCTTGTCTTTTCAGCTTAATAAGAGAGCACAAAAAACTAATTAGGGAAAAATTGGCATCAGTAAAGGAGAAATACCTTATCTTCTCTTTCCTGGGTTAATGGAGTAGCTAAGTGGAGGGGTTTGAAGGGCTCCTCGAATGTTCGAAGGCCAGCTATTGACTGGAATTCCTGCTCTCTTCACACTGGCAGTGTCGGGTCAGCAGCGGGGCCACACGGCCGCCTGCACAGGGGTGTAGTTCCTCAGCTCTTCTCTCATGAGCATTATTCTTGGTTTAAGTCCATTAGGGTCTAGAAGGACAGAGGAGAATCTCAAGTTTGAGTTTAGAAAATAGATCGCTATATACTCCTTGCAGAGCCTACCAGAGTTTTCAGCATTAAGAAATTAAGTAATTATTCCACACACATGTTAACATTAATGAACGTGTACATTCAAAAGTGTTGCAATTTGTGAAACGTAATTAGGATATGTTAGTCTTATAAAAATCCCATTAGTTTGTATGTATGTTATTGGCTTTGAACATAAATATTTAAATGAAACACTCTGTTGAAGTAAGTGCTTGAATCTATATGCTTGAATATGTTAACAGAACCAGGAATTTAAAATACAGATCCATTTTTTTTTTCTGGCTGTATTTGAAATTCAGAAAAGGTGGTAAAAATTTGTTGTTTTTTTGAACCACCGCCTGATTTCAAAATCCCTTTGACTATGTCAGTAAGAAGTTTAAACATTGTTTCCTTGATAAAACTTCAGAAATTGCTCCCTCCTAAAATACCTCTAGCAGGATAAGTAGCAAGTGTTTATCAGACAATTGCCCATAGTCATTCCTTACTTGAAAATGCAGAGGCAGAAAGGCCCCAAGAACCACATCTAGATGCTGCACCTGAGACATCCCACTCTGTCCCCCACCTCTCACAGCCGCACACCCTGTGGCTGAGCCAGCGGAGTCAGATGGCCCTCTAGTGTCAATCCCCTCACAGATGTGGCCTGGGCAATTTCTCGTTTCCTTTTGTGCCTCTAGAAGAATTAAAAAGTTGATAGATACTCAGTGAGCGAGAATATGTATATACTGATTAGTATTACTCTCTATATGGTTAGAGTGGTTAAAGTGGAATGTGTCTCTTCTGAATGAATGACTTCTCTCTCTCTAGAAAACATGTACTTTTATTCTAAACCCCATCATAGAAAGCTGAATTAAATTTAGTGGAAGTCCTGGAGAAGGATACTGACGGAACTCAGATTCAGAACCCTCCTCAGGGCGGTGGGCATAAACTGCGTACTAAACGCAAGGTTATGTCAGACAGATTCATGACAGCTAATGATACTTGAAAATAAACCAGTAACAGCTGATGGTCCTATTATACTGATCGGCTATTTCATAGGCTTGACAGGTTTTATTGATGTTTCAGATTCTTTTGACTTGTAAGATTGGGTAGTGAAGTCCATGGGGTAAGCAGATGACAGTGTCTGAAAGGCCACAAGCAATTGAGTGCACTGTGAATCTGGGTACGTAGCTGGTTCACCTTATTTTCCAAAAACTTGACCCTGTTTAAAAGTTGCCTCTCTGAGTTCTAGAGAAGGTCTAGGAGGCAGAGAAAAGGGGCCCCAGGATGTGTGGATAGCTAAAATGCAGGTGAATTTTTAAAGACACTTACCTCATATTCTATGGATTTATCTTAAAAACAACAAAACAGGAAACAGATTTGCCTTTAAGTTTTGATTCTAAGAATGTCTACTACATGCTAATCATTGGATCTGGGTAATCAAGCCTAATAAGGTGAGAAATCATATGCTATAGATAGGCAAGAGAAACGATACGCTATAGAAAGCAAGAATTCTAGATTATTCCAAGTGTAGAATTTTTGCATTTAAAATTTTTCAACAGGAGTGACGTCACGGAAATGGCACCGTGAGCAGCGCGTCCGACAGATCTCCCCAAAATCTCAACAAATTTATCAACTAGAAACAGAGAAATTTATCCTCGGAGCATTCCGGAGTTCCACACACACACTGAAAGCAAAAGGACTGTTGCTGAGGAGAGAGTACACCTGTGGTGAGTCAACCCACACGTGCAGCTGCCCGCCCACACTCGGGGACGGCAGCCTGGGCGCTGGCGGCCGCCCCAGCATACCCTGAGAAACCGCGCACGCGCCTCGTGCCGTGGTCCCCGGCCACTGGCGTGTGGAGAAAACCCGCGTGCGCCCCATGCCGAGGTCCCCATCCACTGGCGTGCTGAGAAACCGCGCTCGCGCCCAGTGCCGCGGTCCCCGGACACCGGTGTGCGGAGAAACCCCGCGCGCGCCCCGTGCCACGGTCCCGTCCACTGGCGTGCTGAGAAACCACGCGCACCCCCCCCCCCCAGCCACGGTCCGGGAGGGGCGCCAAGGCTGTCTTTCCTAGTCAGGAGATTCTCTCCGTGGGCGGGGCACCTCACCCAGCCATTCAAGCTAACAATCAAGCGCTGGGGGGAGGGGCGCGCAGACAGCCTGAAATACTTTCTGGAGCACAGCTGCTGATCCAAACACTGAAATTAGCTTAACCCACGAAATCTACACATCCATGGGGCTCTAATTGATAAGATCTCTCCCAGTTCAGCACCCAAGACAAGAGGCGTGATATTTTTCAGTGCCTTTCGCTAAAGGGGCGGGGGCAACTTCTGATTGACAGAGCCTCCATATTCAGGGATATACCTAACAAGAGGGACTTGGCAGATATTAAGATCCATAAAGCAAACAGCGACTAGTGCTTCTTCTTCCCAGCCAAAACAGGCTACCAAGTGTGGAAAGCCTGGGTTGAGTGGTCCAACTGAATGATAGGCGCTGAACAGTCACCTTGACAACAATTGACTCCCAGCCCCACCTGATTACGCTGGAGGCTCTGACTGCCAGAGCCTTACCCAGAGCCTTGCGCTGAGTGAGGATAGAGTGGGGATTTCCCAGCTATTTGAGCCTCTTACTCCCCAGACAGAAGCAGTGGCAGCATCATAGCTGGATCACCAGGCTGCTAATTCAGGAAGGGGAGACTAGGAAAGAGACTCCAGGAAAGCAAACTATCTCATTGTTGGACTTTGCAAACGCCAACAAGCCTTGACTACCAGCGAGACTAAAGCCAATTATATGGCATTGCCATAGAATACCATCAACTGCAAATTCCTACCTAAGAGTGACACAGGGGCAGAACCTGGGGTACAGAGTCACCTACCAGGAAGAGGGGGAGAAAAGAAAAAAGGAAGAAGTTAACCTCTCAAAATCAAGAAAAATCCACAGACTTTATAATTTGTTCCACTAATTCTTTGTTGTTGTTGTTTCTTTCTTCTATCTTATTGCCTTTATTATTATTTCTATTTCTTCCACCTTGGTCCTTTTACTCTCTGCCCATCTTATGCTACCCTTTTCTTGAACTACACTACCCATGAGTGTTACATTTTATTTCTTTTCTTCATCCTAACTCTCCTTTAGGGTTACACTCCAAAACCCTTAACTCTCACTCTCTCCCCTTTTGGTTTTTTTTCCTTTCCTTTTTTTTCTTCCTTCGTTTATCTCTTACTCTTATTTTTTCCTTTCTATTCATTTCTTCTTTTCTCCTTTTACTTTTCCTCCCACTTAAGCCTCAATCATGAACAAATTATTTAATTTGGGACTCAAGTTTTTGTGGGGTTTTTTTTGTTGTTGTTCTTTTTTTTTCTTCTTCTGCTTTTGTTCTTGGTTTTCCTCTATTTGTTTGTTTTTGTGGCACTTTGGGCACTTTTTACATTGCTTTTTAACTCACTAGCATTCCTCGCAACCCAAAGTCTCCATTGTATTTAGTCTTCGCTCCACTTAATACAACAGATTTTTACTTATTTTTATTTTTATTTTGTCTTTTTTAATTATTGTTTTTTCTCTCCTTTTTTCTGTTTCCCTCTCATCCCTCTCATTATATCTCTTAGTCGACCATCACTTACAAGCAAATCATTTTATGCTTGTCTAAGATATTCTACCGCCCCCCTTTTTTTTTTTTTGTATTTAGTAGGTCCCTACTCCCTTTTTTGCCCCTTGAACTCTTCACCCCAAATTAGGCCCTCCATTATAGGCAGTTTTTGTTCCATTTAGCATAATATAATTCACAGGTCACCACGATATTGCCCTAAAGAGGTGAGAGGAGGGGAAGAGAAGAAAGAAAAAAGGGGGAAATAATAAATTATTACTTTTTTTGTGGAGTGTTTTCCTTTTTCTTTTTTTTTCTTTTTATTTTATATTAATTCCAATTAACACTATCATCAAGAACACCTTCAGATGCCAATAAGAAAAAGGAAATCGAACATTATGGATACAAAAGACAGAGAGGTAACACAAATAGATGTGGAAAAATCTATGGAGAAAAGATTTAACATATTGGAAGCCTTGGAGCCAAATGACAGAGAATTTACAATAGAAATCTTAAAAATACTCAAAGATATACAAGAAAACACAGAAAGGCAATTTAGGGAAATCAGAAAACAACTCAATGATCACAAAGAATATATTACCAAGGAAATTGAAACTATAAAAAAAAATCAAACAGAAATGAAAAACTCAATTCAAGAGCTGAAAAATGAGGTAACAAGCTTAGCTAATAGAACAGCCCAGATAGAAGACAGGATCAGTGAAATAGAAGACAAGCAACTTGAGGCACAACAGAGAGAAGAAGAAAGAGACTCAAAAATAATAAAAAACGAGAAAGCCCTACAGGAATTGTCTGACTCCATCAGAAAGAATAACATAAGAATAATAGGTATATCAGAGGGAGAAGAGAAAGAAAATGGAATGGAGAATATACTCAAACAAATAATAGATGAGAACTTCCCAAGCCTGTGGAAAGAATTAAAGCCTCAAATTCAAGAAGCAAACAGAACACCAAGTTTTCTTAACCACAACAAACCCACTCCAAGGCACATCATAATGAAGATGACACAAACCAATGACAAAGAAAAAATTCTCAAGGCAGCCAGGGAAAAGAAGAATACAACATATAAAGGAAGGCCTATTAGATTATCAGATTTCTCAGCAGAAACTCTACAAGCTAGAAGAGAGTGGACCCCAATATTTAAAGCCCTGAAAGAGAAGAACTTTCAGCCAAGAATGCTATACCCATCAAAGCTATCCTTCAACTACGAAGGAGATATAAAAATATTCAAAAATACAGAAAAGATGAGAGAATTTATCATCAAAAAGCCCCCACTCCAGAAAATACTAAAGGGGGTTTTCCAACCAGATTCAAAGAACAAAAGAAAACATAACCACAAGTAACAGCTCCACCAAGAAAACAATAAAACCAAACTTAAACTGTGACAACAAAAGAAAAAAAAAAGGGGAGAAAGGATGAAGATTAACAGTAGCAAAGGACGATGAAGCGCAGAAATACTCACAAGAAAGGGTACTACAATGAATATGGTAGGTACCCTTTTCATTACTTAATGGTAACCACCCTTGAAAAACTACCACAAAAACACTTGACTTAAAAAAGGTAGCAACAGAGGAAAGAAGTATGGAATACAAACAAACAAAAACAAATGATAGAAAAACAAAAGAGAAGAATCAAACAAGATACAAAACTAACAGAAAGCAATTTATAAAATGGCAATAGAACACCCACAAGTGTCAATAATTACACTAAATGTAAATGGATTAAACTTACCAATAAAAAGACACAGAGTAGCAGAATGGATTAAAAAAGAAAATCCAACTATATGCTGCCTACAAGAAACTCATCTCAGCAACAAGGATAAAAACAAATTCAAAGTGAAAGGCTGGAAAACAATACTCCAAGCAAACAACACCCAAAAAAAAGCAGGTGTAGCAATACTCATATCTAATAAGGCTGACTACAAGACAGAAAAAGTACTCAGAGACAAAAATGGCCATTTCATAATGATTAAGGGGACACTGAATCAAGAAGACATAACAATCCTTAATATATATGCACCAAACCAAGGAGCACCAAAATATATAAGACAGCTACTTATTGACCTTAAAACAAAAACTGAAAAAAATACAATCATACTTGGAGACCACAATACACCGCTGACGGCTCTAGATCGGTCATCCAAACAGAGAATCAATAAAGATATAGTGGCCTTAAATGAAATACTAGAACACCTGGATATGATAGACATCTACAGGACACTTCATCCCAAAGCGACAGAGTATACATTTTTCTCTAGTGTACATGGAACATTCTCAAGAATTGACCATATGTTGGGCCACAAAGACAATATCAGCAAATTTAAAAAAATTGAAATTGTGTCAAGCATATTCTCTGATCATAAAGCCTTGAAACTAGAATTCAACTGTAAAAAAAGGGGGGAAAAACCCACAAAATTGTGGAAACTAAACAACATACTTCTAAAAAATGAATGGGTCAAAGAAGAAATAAGTGCAGAGATCAAAAGATATATACAGACAAATGAAAATACGACATATCAGAATCTCTGGGATGCAGCAAAAGCAGTAATAAGAGGAAAGTTCATATCACTTCAGGCCTATATGAACAAACAAGAGAGAGCCGAAGTAAACCACTTAACTTCACACCTTAAGGAACTAGAGAAAGAAGAACAAAGACAACCCAAAACCAGCCGAAGAAAGGAGATAATAAAAATCAGAGCAGAAATAAACGAAATAGAGAACAGAAAAACTATAGAAAAAATCAATAAAACAAGGAGCTGGTTCTTTGAAAAGATCAACAAAATCGACAAACCCTTGGCAAGACTCACCAAGGAAAAAAGACACAGGACTCAAATAAATAAAATCCAAAATGAAAGAGGAGAGATCACCACAGACATCATAGATATACGAAGAATTATTGTAGAATACTATGAAAAACTATATGCCACCAAATACAATAATCTAGAAGAAATGGATAAATTCCTAGAACAATACAACCTTCCTAGACTGAGTCATGAAGAAGCAGAAAGCCTAAACAGACCAATCAGCAGGGAGGAAATAGAAAAAACTATTAAAAACCTCCCCAAAAATAAAAGTCCAGGCCCAGACGGTTATACTAGTGAATTCTATCAAACATTCAAAGAAGACTTGGTTCCTATTCTACTCAAAGTCTTCCAAAAACTTGAAGAAGAAGCAATACTTCCAAACACATTTTATGAGGCCAACATAACCCTCATACCAAAACCTGGCAAGGATGGCACAAAGAAAGAAAACTACAGACCAATATCTCTAATGAATACAGATGCTAAAATACTAAACAAAATACTGGCAAATCGAATACAACAACATATTAAAAAAATAATACATCATGATCAAGTGGGATTCATCCCAGAATCTCAAGGATGGTTCAACATACGTAAAACAGTTAAAGTAATACACCATATCAACAAAACAAAGAACAAAAACCACATGATCTTATCAATAGATGCAGAAAAGGCTTTCGATAAAATACAACACAATTTTATGTTTAAGACTCTCAACAAAATGGGTATAGAAGGAAAATATCTCAACATAATAAAGGCCATATATGATAAACCATCAGCCAACATCATATTAAATGGCGTAAAACTGAGGATTTTCCACCTTAAATCAGGAACACGACAAGGGTGTCCACTCTCTCCACTCTTATTTAACGTGGTGCTAGAAGTTCTTGCCAGAGCAATCAGACAAGACAAAGAAATAAAAGGCATCCATATCGGAAAAGAAGAAGTAAAGGTATCACTTTTTGCAGATGATATGATCCTATACATCAAAAACCCAAAGGACTCCACAAAAAGATTACTAGAAACAATAAACCAATACAGTAAGGTCGCAGGATACAAAATTAACATACAGAAGTCCATAGCCTTTCTATATGCCAACAATGAAATATTAGAAAATGAACTCAAAAAAATAATCCCCTTCACGATTGCAACAAAAAAAATAAAATACCTAGGAATAAACATAACAAAGAATGTAAAGGACCTATATAAAGAAAACTACAAGGCATTGCTAAGAGAAATAGAAAAAGACACAATGAGATGGAAAAATATTCCTTGTTCTTGGATAGGAAGAATAAATATAATTAAAATGGCCATATTACCCAAAGTAATATATAAATTTAATGCAATTCCCATCAAAATTCCTATGACATTTTTTAAAGAAATGGAACAAAAAATCATCAGATTTATATGGAACTATAAAAAACCCCGAATAGCCAAAGCAATCCTAAGGAAAAAGAATGAAGCTGGGGGCATTACAATACCTGACTTTAAACTATATTATAGGGCCACGATAATCAAAACTGCATGGTATTGGCAGAAAAATAGACACTCAGACCAATGGAACAGAATAGAAAGCCCAGAAATAAAACCACATATATATGGTCAAATAATCTTTGATAAAGGGGCCAACAACACAAAATGGAGAAAAGAAAGCCTCTTCAACAAATGGTGTTGGGAAAACTGGAAAGCCACATGCAAAAGAATGAAACTCGACTACAGTCTCTCCCCCTGTACAAAAATTAACTCAAAATGGATCAAAGATCTAAACATAAGACCTGAAACAATTAAGTACATAGAAGAAGACATAGGTACTAAACTCATGGATCTGGGTTTTAAAGAACATTTTATGAACTTGACTCCAATGGCAAGAGAAGTGAAGGCAAAGATAAATGAATGGGACTACATCAGAATTAAAAGTTTTTGCTCAGCAAGAGAAACTGATATCAAAATAAACAGACAGCCAACTAAATGGGAACTGATATTTTCAAACGACAGCTCAGATATGGGCCTAATATCCAAAATTTACAAAGAACTCATAAAACTCAACAACAAACAAACAAACAATCCAATAAAAAAATGGGAAGAGGACATGAACAGACACTTCTCCCAGGAAGAAATACAAATGGCCAACAGATATATGTAAAGATGCTCAGCTTCATTAGTTATTCGAGAAATGCAGATCAAGACTACAATGAGATACCACCTCACCCCTGTTAGATTAGCTATTATCAACAAGACGGGTAATAACAAATGTTGGAGAGGCTGTGGAGAAAAAGGAACCCTCATACACTGTTGGTGGGAATGTAAAGTAGTACAACCATTATGGAGGAAAGTATGGTGGTTCCTCAAAAAACTGCAAATAGAACTACCTTATGACTCAGCAATCCCTCTACTGGGTATATACCCCAAAACCTCAGAATCATTGATACGTAAAGACACATGTAGCCCCATGTTCATTGCAGCACTGTTCACAGTGGCCAAGACATGGAAACAACCAAAAAGCCCTTCAATAGAAGACTGGATAAAGAAGATGTGGCACATATACACTATGGAATACTACTCAGCCATAAGAAATCATGACATTAGATCATTTATAGCAAAATGGTGGGATCTTGATAACATTATACGGAGTGAAATAAGTAAATCAGAAAAAAACAAGAACTACATGATTCCATACATTGGTGGAACATAAAAACGAGACTAAGAGACATGGACAAGAGTGTGGTGGTTACCAGAGGTGGGGGGAGGGAGGACGCAGGAGAGAGGGAGGGAGAGATTTAGGGGGAGGGGGAGGGGCACAGAGAAAACTAGATAGAGGGTGACAGAGGAAAATCTGACTCTGGGCAAGGGGTATGCAACATAATTTAATGAGAAGATAACCTAGACATGTTTTCTTTGAATATATGTACCCTGAATTATTAATGTCATCCCATTAACATTAATAAAAATTTATTAAAAACAAATTTTTTTCAACAGCTTGCATACCTAAGGATCTAGTTGTAATAAAGCCCCTGGACTTGGTCCATTTTCCTCCATGTAGGCTCCATTTCTCACTTTGATAGCTTTAAGGGAGGTCTCCCCACTCACGGTCACTGATACCCCCACTCAACCAGGAGGCCCTTTCTGGACTCAGACTGTCTGACCTTATTCTGACACAGTAAGGACAGATAAAATAGATACAGCAGACACCTGCTCTAATACAGAGGGGGGGCAGGGGAATGGGGGGCCCATCCCTCAGGTTGGAAACAGAAAGTTGGTTCTGGCAGTCACGTCCAACACTTCATCCCACTTGTCACTTTGAAAGAGAGGACGACCGGTTCATGCTGGGAATTAGAAGGTGAGAAAAGGCTTTATGTTAGGACACTAAAAGAACTGCGTCCCCTGTGAATGACAGAATGTCTCTGAAGGAAGCCCACAAGACACAGTTCTTATAAGAGTTACGGGTTTCATGTCACATCATTGTCATCTTAAAGCTGGCCTGGGTGCCTTCTTTGTAATGACAGCCAAGAGTGGCTATTTCATAGTGTGATCTTTGAGGAGTGAAAGAAGGGAATCAAATCTTGTTAAGTTCTTGCTGAAATTCACCTCCAAGGCCACCCTAAATCATTAATTAGTGTTTGAGTAGGTTTTTAGGGATGTACCTTGAGTTACAAATGCTATTTCTTTTTCTCTGGTCCTTAGGAAGCAGCTGGTGCATTTTGATGAAATGTATTCTCCCTGATTTTCCTTATTGGAGCCTCAGTTGTATTGTCCAAGTTTCTTCCTCCATATTGCCCTTCTGTCCACTATAACAGCATCTAATTCACTGAAAGTTAGTATTTAAGGGAAAGTGTTTTTAAGGGAAAGAGGAAGAGACCACAGCCTGACTGTCAGGAGTTTATGTTGAGCTGATGACGAAAGTCAGCCTATAACAATTCCTCCACCCCACCCCACCCCACCACCATGTGTTATAAAGAGCAGAACAGTGCTCTCCAGGGTCTGACCTATCCCAAACTCGCTGACCTTTTATGGAACAGACTGGAAACCAAATTTACATGTCAAAAGATTTGAAACTTCTATTTGCGGATAGGGAATATCCAATACATTAATTGTCTCTAATTTAGAATATTTTAGATATTGGCATTTTAAAAGATATAACATAACTTCAGATCTACCTGGACAGGACTTTATCAGCAGAGTGGCAAAGGTCCTCAGGTTTGTGGGGGGTGGGAGGGGGGGCGTGGGGGCTGCTTTCATCTAATCTGCCGAGTGGTTGGGAAGGGGTAGCCCTGAGCAGCCGTTCCAGGCTCTGAGGAACTGGGCCAGGGGACTGCTGCTGCTGGAGGGAAATGTTCTCTTACATTCCTGCAAATGTACAACAGTGGAGCTGAGGGTCAGCAGTGTTCTTGTTTCTTTGGGTGTTAATGCACTCACTCCATCATAGGCATTATAATGGTCCCTCCACCATGGTTGTACTGTTCGGGGCATGAGAAAGAGAAAGCAGAGGTTAGCCCAATTCCATGAGGTTAAGTGAGGAGTAAGCAGCAGAACTAGATTTGAACCGACAGAGCCTGACCCTGGCGGGGGAGGCCCAGCTCTCAAACCCTGTGGGTTCCTGCCCTGTAACCATGGCAAGGCAGTGCCTGAGCCTCTGACACAAGAGTCTAAAATTTAAGAGTCTGTTTTAAACACTGCACATGCCTTCTCTCAAGTTCTGAGCCATGTTAAATCTACTGTGTTTGCCTCATTCTGGATCTGACATCACCCCACAGATTTTCCTTAAGGTCTTAAGCAGGCAACTTAAAATGTTCTGTGCACCATGTACAGAATGGATGGACTGGTGTGTCCATACCAGAGGACCCTGCTCAGGGGGAAGGAAGGCACTGCTGACACACACAGTCAAAAGCATCCTGGTGAGAAAAGTCAAATACAAAGGCTACCTGCTGCTCGATTCTAGATCTATGACATCCTTCAAAGGCAAAACTCCAGGGACAGAAATTAGAACATAGGTTCCAGGGGCTAGGGATGGACAGGGATAATTGGTGACAAAGGGACACAGGGAATTTGGGGATTGATGGGAATAATCTTTATCCTGGTGGTGGTAGTGGCTATTTGTACCTTTTGTCAAAACTCTAAATTGTTTTATATATAAATTCTATCTCAAGAAACTTAATTTTCAGCCTGGCCTGTGGCAACACAGTGGATAAAGTGTCCACCTAGAATGCTGATGTCACAGGTTTGAAACCATGGGCTTGCCTGGTCAAGGTACATATGAGGTTGATGCTTCCTGCTCCTCCCTTCCTTCCTTTTCTCTCTCCACACCCCCCTAAAATGAATTTTAAAAAAAGAAAAGAAACCCAACTTTTCTGAAATAACAGCCGCCTAGAACAACGTCTAAATAGCCAAAATATTATTTCAGTGTGTCCATTTGTGATTATTATAAAAGGTGCTATTACAAAAACATACATGTATTGGACACTGATAATGTAATTTCTTTACACAAATACAACATTACATCGGCTGGCCTACCACCAGAAGGACATAGTGGCCCTCAGGGTACCTTTGGCTGACTCCTCCGTTTTCTTTAACAACATTTCCTCGTCCACCACAGGGAATCTAAGAATCACAGGGTATAGTTGTAGATGAGAAAGAAGCCAATAGAGAGGAGGACAAGATGGCCACGGAGTAGGCGGACATTCCAACTCCCACCTCCCAGAACCAAAGTGGATTACAACTTAATTTTGAAAACAGTCATCTTGTAAGACCAACTTTGGACTAAACTAAGAGGATTCTATAGCCAACGACCACTGAAGAACTTACACTGAGACTGGTAGGAAAGGCAGAGATGCGGAAAGGGCTGCTCTGCTCCCAGGAGTGAGTAGCAGCCTGGAAGGACTCTCATGGCAAAGAGGGTGACTCGGAGAGTTGTAGGTCCTCAGCCCCAGGACTGGAGCCCCAGCCTAGATCCCCAGAGCCTAGAAGAGGCGTACGCACTGCATTTGGCTGCGAGCCTAGATACTGTTCCCCAGAAGGAGACAGAACTCTCAGACTCAGGCTCCGCCTTAAAGGGACCGCACAGAAAACCTCGCTCACAGCCACCATCCTGGGGCTACAGGAGCAGGGAGTGCTGAAAGCACTGGAGTTGCCAGAAGAGACAGTAATCTCTGAAGAACAGGGAGAGACACTTTGAGGGACAGCCAACCTAACCCCTGGGCTGAGTCACTCCCCAAATCTAAAAGTGAACTTTTCTCCAGGGAGCAGCAACACCAGCAAAGGGAAGAAATTACCCAGCCCACCAGAGGCTCTCCTGCTCCAGTTAGAAAAAAACAGGCGCTTAGAGGCAGGCAGCACATTAGGGACACAGGTAGTGAGTGCTGAGGTCTGAGCTACACCATCCCCCCACGCTGTTGAGTACTCACCAGGAGAAGGCAGGCCCGCGGTGGCGGGGCACATTTGCAGGGGCTGGGAGGTCTGCGTGAGTGAGCGAGAGCCCGCCCACCGTGGCAGAGGCCAGGGCGACAGTGGACATGGCCCGAGAGCACACATGCAAGCCCACTCGTGGCACAAGACCAACCTCAGCGGTGGAGCCAGGGGCGACTGCGGAGGCAGTCCGAGCAGGCGCACACAAACCTGCCCATGAAGGCAGAAGCCACAGTGGCTGCTGTGGAGGTCCGAGCTGGCATGTGAGCCCACCCTCAGCAGCGGAGGCCGAGGCACTGTGGAAGCAATCCAAGCAGGAGCGCATAGGCCAGAGCACGGAGGCAGAGGTGGTGGCCATGGCTGCAGCCCGAGCACATGTGCACAAGCCCACCCACATTATAAGCTCACCCTCAATGGCGGAGGCTAAGCGACTGCACAAATAGTCCAAACAGGCACACGCAAGCCTGCCTGTGGAGGCAGTATCCACAGTGGTGACTGGAGCTTGCAATAAAGCCTGCCGGGGTGGCAGAAGCCAAGATGACCGAGTAGGGTGGGAGGTGGCAGCAGTGCTGGTGGTGGGGCAGCGGACAGATCACACATCAGGAACACAGAGGCCATATCCACTGAATACTGTGGCCATACCCTTCTGAGTGCTGAAAAAGAAAAATAAATAAATAAAAAGTCTGGATAGAATGAAATCTGAGGCTAAGGGGCAAGCTACATCCAATACTGTACCTAATCATTGAATTACAGTACTGAGCCCAACAAGTAGCCAGCAATAAGAGGTGGCAGAAAGTGGATCTCAGGGAAACATGAACTTTTAAACAAATTCCTCTCAGGCCAAGAGTAGATAAAAGCTAGCCTAGGAGTGCAGCTGATAATTACAACAGCACCTGGGCCCAGCAGAGGCAGCCACAAGATCTAAATCACCTGTAATTCCAAAAGGTTGATTAGAGCCAGTCATAGGCAGTGACCGCCCACTGATTTGCTCCGGGCTCTGGCCAGGGCAGTCCAGGGCAGGCAAACCCAGAGGCCAGATATGGAGAGTATCAGGTCAGGACCTAACAACCCTTGTTAGAGTGGTAGCCTAAGGAAAGGCTCCTCCCACCTGAACCAACTAAGACATAGAAACCGCCGACACAGATATCAAAAAGAACAGTGACAGCATATAAGTAGCCCACAGCGGATTACAAACAACAGCTGATGCCAACCCAAGAAGACCTAGAAACAACACAACTAAAATTGGAGGCAGACAATACCAACCCTAGACTTAGCTAGCTACACAAATAACACACGCAAAGGAGGAGTCTATACACAGACAAAATGGGAAGACAGAGAAATGCAATCCAAATGAATCAACAATAGAAATACCCAGAAAAAGAACTGAATGAGATGGAAATAACCAAATTACCAGAAGCAGAGTTTAAAATAATGGTTGTTAGGATGCTCAAAGATCTTAGAGCAACAATGGATGAACATAATAAGCACCTAAATAAAGAGGTAATATGCATCAGAAAGGACATTGAATTCATAAAAAAGAATGAGCCATAAATGACAAACACAATATCAGAAATGAAGGCTACACTAGAAGGAATTAAAAGCAGTCTGGATGAAGAAGAGGATTGAATCAGCAATTTAGAGGACAAGATAAGCAAAGACATGGAAGCAGAACAGTAAAAAGAAAAGAGGATTAAAAAGTCTGAGGAAACTCTAAGAGAGCTCAGTAACAACATGAAGAGAAATAACATCCGCATAATAGGGGTTCCAGAAGGAGAAGAGAAAAAATAGGGATAGAGAACCTGATTGAAGAAATCATAGCTGTAAACTTCCCAAAATTGATAAAGGAAAAGTTCAAGAAGCACAGAAAATCCCACTAAACAGGAACCCACAGAGACCTACACCAAGATACATCATAATTAAAATGCCAAGGCTAAGAGATGTTGGGGACCAAATAAATAAACAGGGTACTTTTGCAACCTGGACAGAGGTGTTGGGCCCAAACCCCACCTCATTAGCCTAGTTAACAAAGAGCTACACCTGATTCTCATTTGTATCACCCATGTTTTCCGGAGGAGGCTGGAAGCTAGTTTCTTATTAGTGTAAAGTAGATTTGGATGGTATGGTGGGGGTTGTCTTTAAGTTGCCTTGGAAACTTAATTGAATTGCTGATGGACCACATTTTTTCTATGAATAAAAGTGGATGTGTTTCTGGGAGCAGGTACGTTATAGCTAAGGAACAGTAGAGACTGTTTGCCGTGGTGTCCTCCTGAAGCCGTGTGTGTGTGTGTGTGTGTGTGTGTGTGTGTGTGTGTGTATCTTTAAGTCCCTGTCTATCATTTATTTCAATTCCATACCTTTTCCCATTCTAAGACCCCATAATAGACTCGTCATGGCTGGACCACGACAAATAGATTAAAAAAAAGAATACTAAATACTGCAAAAGAAAAGCAGTTAATCACCTACAAAGGAGCCCCCATAAGGATAACATCCAACTTTACAACAGAAATTGAGGCCAGAAGAAAATTGCAAGAAATATTTAAAATAATGCAGAAGAAGAGCCTACAACCAAGATTTCTTTATTCAGCAAGACTATCGTTTAAAATTGAAAAAAAAAAAACTCAAAAACAACAACAACAACAACAAAAGCCCCAGGAATTCATTACAACCAAACAAATGCTGCAAGAAATGTTAAGGGGCTTGTTGTAAACAGAACAAAGGGGGGATAAATTTAGTAAAAAAGGAATGTCGATTTTAAGAATAAAATGGCAATAAACAACTACATATCAATAATAATCTTAAATGTAAATGAATTAAATGCTCTAATCAAAAGACATGGGTAGCTGCATAGACAAGAAACCAGGACCCATACATATGCTGTCTATAAGAGACCCACCTCAAAACAAAACATATACATAAACAGAAAGTAAAGAGATGGAAAAAATATTTCATGCAAATGGAAATGAAAAAAAAAAAGCTGAGGTAGCAACACTTATATCTGACAAAATAGACTTTAAAACAAAAGTAAGGAATAAGAAAGATCACTACATAATAATAAAGGGAACAATCCAACAGGAAGATATAACCATTACAAATATCTATGCACCTAATATAGAAGCACCTAAGTAAATAAAGCAGATTTTGATGAACATAATAGGCAATATCAACAGCAATACTATAAAAGTAGGGAATTTCAATACCCCACTAACATCACTGGATAGGTCCTCAAGAAAGAAAATTAACAAAGAAACAGCAGACTTAAAGGACACACTAGATCAACTCGATTTAATAGATATCTTCAGAACCTTTCACCCTAAAACAAAAGAATATACATTCTTTTTAAGTGTTCATGGTACATTCTCTAGGATATACCACATCAAAATGAGTTCCATAAATTTAATAAGATTGAAATTATATCAAGCATCTTCTCTGATCACAATGGCATGAAACTAGAAATCAACAACAATAGAAAAATTGAAAAACACTCAAACACTTGGAGACTAAATAGCATGTTATTAAATAACAAATGGGTTAACAGTGAAATCCAGGAAGAAATCAAAAATTTTCTTGAAACAAATAAAAATGAACATACAACAACTCAAAATTTATGAGACACAGCAAAAGCAGTCATGAGAGGGAAGTTCATAGCATTACAAGCATACCTTTAGAAGCAAAAAAAAAAAAAAAAAAAAGCTCAAATAAACAACTTAATGCTGCACCTCAAAGAACTAGAGAAACAACAGCAAGTAAAGCCCAGAGGAAGAACAAGGAAGGAAATAACAAAAATCAGAGCATAAATAAATGACATAGAGGCTAAAAAAAAATACAAGAGATCAGTGAAACCAAGAGCTGGTTCTTTAAAAAGGTAAACAAGATTGATGAACCTTTAACCAGACTCAACAAGAAAAAAAGAGAGAGGACTCAAATAAATAAAATTAGAAATGAGAATGAAGAAGTAACAACTGACACAACAGAAATACAAAATATTGTAAGAAAATACTATGAACTGTATGCCAAAAAACTAGACAACTTAGGTGAAATAGACAAATTCCTTGAAACCTATAATCTTTTAAAAATCAATCTGGAAGAATCAGAAAACCTAAACAGACCAATTACAACAAATGAGATCAAAACAGTTATCAAAAAACTCCCAACAAACAAAAGTCCTGGGCCTGATGGCTTCATAGGCGAATTATACCAAATATTCAAAGGAGAATTAACTTCTATCTTTCTCAAGCAATTTCAAAAAATTCAAGAGGAAGGAAGACTTCCAAACTCCTTTTATGAGGCAAGCATAATTCTGATTCCAAAACCAGGCAAAGACAACACAAAGCAATAAAACTATAGGCCAATACCCCTGATGAATTTAGATGCTAAAATCCTCAACAAAATATTAGCAAACCAGATCCAGCAATACATGAAAAAAATCATGCACCATGATCAAGTGGGATTTATTCTTGGGAGGCAAGGTTGGAACAATATTTGCAAATCAATCTATGTGATTCATCATATAAACAAAAGGAAAGATAAAAATCACATGATAATATCAATAAATGCAGAAAAAGCATTTGATAAAATCCAGCACCCATTCATGATCAAAACTCTCAGCAAAGTGGGAATACAGGGAAGATACCTCAACATAATAAAGGCCATCTATGACAAACCCACGGCCAACATTGTACTCAATGGGCAAAAATTAAAAGCAATCCCCTTAAGATCAGGAACGAGGCAGGGTGACCTCTTTTACCATTCTTATTCAACATAGTCCTGGAAGTCCTAGCCACAGCAATCAGACAAGAAGAAGAAATAAAAGGCATCCAAATTGGAAAAGAAGTAAAACTATCATTGTTTGCTGATGATATGATACTATACATAGAAAACCCTAAAGTCGCAGTCAAAAAACTACTGGACCTGATAAATGAATTCAGCATGGTGGCAGAATATAAAATTAATATTCTGAATTAGAGGCATTTTTATACACCAACAATTAACTGTCAGAAAGAGAAATTAAGACAACAATCCCCTTCATTATTGCAACAAAAAAAATAATAAAGTACCTAGGAATAAGTTTAACCAAGGAGGTTAAAGACTAGAACTTAGAAAATTACAAAACATTGCTAAAAGAAATCAAAGAAGATACAAGCAAGTGGAAGCATATACTGTGTTAATTTGATAGGAAGAATAAACATCATTAAAATGTCTATATTACCCAAAGCAATCTATAAATTCAATGCAATTCCTATTAAAATACCAATGGCATACTTCAAAGATATAGAACAAATATTGCAAAAATTCATATGGAACCAAAAAAGAGCACGAATAGTCTCAGCAATCTTGAAAAAGAATAAAAGGGGTGGTATCACACTTCCTGATATCAAGTTATACCACAAGGCCATTGTACTCAAAACAGCTTGGTACTGGCATATAGATCAATGGAATAGAACAGAGAACCCAGAAAGAAACCCACACCTTTACAATTCATGTTAGACAGAGGATGTAAGAACATACAATGGAGTCAAGACATCTCTTTAACAAATGGTGTTGGGAAAATTGGACAGCTACCTGCAAAAAAATGAAACTAGACTACCAACTTACATTTAAGTCTTTTATCAATTTGAGTTTCTTTTTGTGAATGGTTTAAATCATTAAACCATAAGCATCTTAGAAGAAAACATACACAGTAAGCTCTCCGACATCTCTCGCAGTGATATATTTGCTGATTTATCTCCATGGGCAAGTGAAATAAAAGACAGGATAAACAAATGGGACTATATCAAACTAAAAAGCTTTTGCACAGCTAAAGATAATATGAACAAAATAAAAAGACAAACCACACAATGGGAAAACATATTTGACAGTATGTCTAATAAGGGGTTAATAACCAAAATTTATAAAGAACTTGTAAAACTCAACATCAGGAAGATAATCCAATCAAAAAATGGACAAAAGAAATGAATAGACACTTCTCCAAAGAAGACATACAGATGGCCAATAGGCAGATGAAAAAATGTACATCACTAATCATTAGAGAAATGCAAATTAAAACCACAATGAGATACTACCTCATACCAGTCAGAATGGCGCTCATTAACAAAACAACACATAATAAGTGCTGGTGAGGATGTGGAGAAAAGGGAACCCTCCTGCACTGCTGATGGGAATGCAGACTTTTGCAGCTACTGTGGAAAACAGTATGGAGATTCCTCAAAAAATTTAAAATGGAACTGCCTTTTGACCCAGCCATCCTACTTTTAGGAATATATCCTAAGAACACCAAATTACTGATTCAAAAGAAGAAATGCTCCCCTATGTTTATGGCAGCATTGTTTACAATAGTCAAGATCTGGAAACAGCCCAAGTGTCTGTTAGTAGCCAAGTGGATTTAAAAGCAGTGGTATATATACACAATGGAATACTACTCAGCCATGAAAAAGAAGGAAATCTTACCTTTTGCAACAACATGGATGGACCTGGAAACTATTACGCTAAGTGAAATAAGCCAGGCAGAGAAAGAAAAATATCATATAACCTGACTCATTTGAGGAATCCAATGAAAAATGTGAACTGAGGAATGGAATAGAGGCAGAGGCGGGATCAAAGGGACCAGAGGGAAAGCAGACAGAGGGAAAGGGGATGAGAGGATGAGATCAGAGAAAGGAAAGAGATTGGTGAAATTATATATACATAACACAGCATTATAGAGAGCAGGAAAGCAAATCCTGGATTGAAGGGGGGAGGGCATGGGGAGTGGGGGGCAAAGGTGATGTTGAGAGGAACACAGGGGTAGGGGGATGTATTTGGCGGGATACTTGAATCTACATAAACACAATAAATTAAAATCGATTAAAAAAAGAAAGCAATGGCACATCTGAACATAGGTACCATGGCCACAGCTCTATATATAGATTGTACAAGAGCCCATAACTTGCTTTAGGAAGTGCACAGTAGGATGGGCATTCATCCAGGCACAGTTAAGAAAAGAAAATATGTTGTGTGGGTCCAGAAATACAGCAACAAAATCCACCAAAAATAAAATCTCAGTAGCTTAAAATGCACCAGTATTACTGGTGTATCCTACCCATCCTGCACCATCAATAAGAGCTGTCAGCTCATCCTAGCTTTGGAATCTCAGCTAAGGGAAGAGCCACCATCCCAAACATGGCTGGTAATGACACCAGAGAGAAATAGTGCAAGAAAGTATTTATAAGTTTCGACCTTCCAACCACAAGTGACACATGGGACCAGCGCTCACACACGCTTTAACCCAAGACAATCTCAACCACTCTAAATTCAAACAAGTGAAAACGTTCAATCCTATCTATCAAAATTTTGCATAGTTCAAGGAAATCCCATTGGTTTTTTAACCTAAATATCTTTCTTTTCCTCATTTTATAGTTTTTTTAAATTAACTACATTGCAATAGTATTTATATACAATTAAAATGCACCAATTTTTTGAAAAGTATATATAATCATGTAACTGCCATTAAAACAGAAAACAACTTGCTCACCTCCCCAAAGCTCCCCTAAGGACCCATTTGCCACTAAATACAACACTGTGCCAAAATTAATTTGTAATTTTACATCACTGAGGCTTTATATTAAGTCTTAAAGAATGAATGTTGGAGTCTTTTACTACATTTTTTTTTCAAAGTCATTTCAGCAACTATATAAAAGCCCCTGTCATTTCATTGTAAATAAGTCTATAAAGAGTGTGCAGATCCGTGTGCTGTCATCTTGGACCCGCCTCCTCAGGGAGAACTTGGTGCCCAAACATTTTTTATTTTGCTGGGAATAATGGTATGATCATGTATTTTTCCCCCATTCTCTGTTCATAAGGTAAATTACAGTAATTTTCAAATCTATAACCAACCTTGCCTTAATGGAAAATTAACTTCACTTGGTCGTAATGCATGACCACATTTATATATTTCTGGATTCAATGTCCCTTTTAAAGGATATTTGTATCTACTCTTTTCTTGTGATGCCTTTTTTCTGTATTTTGTACCAGGCCTCATGAAATAAGATGCGATGCATTCTCTCTTCCTCTGTTTTCTCCAAATGTTTGTGTAGTGTTGGTATTTATTCTTTCTTTACTCTGTGAGAAAAGTCACGAATGACACCACCTGGATTCTAGACTTTGTGGGATGTTTTTGTTTACAAATTTGATTTCTTGAATATGGATGATGTTCTGAGCTGAACTGCATTCCCCAGGAATGCATACAATGACGCTCTAATGATCAGTACCTTGAAATATGATGGTATATGGAGACAGGTCTTTTGAAGGAGGTCATCAAGTTAAAATGAGACCATTAGACTTCATCTCATATAACTGGCACCTTATATGGAAAGATGATGGGAGAGACAGAGGAGAGAACACATGGTGGAGACAGAGGAAGAAGACAGCCATCTACAAGCCAGGACAAAGGCTGGATTAGAAATTGACCCCACCATACTTTGTTATGGCAGCCCTAGCAAACACATGCAGAGGCCTGCTAAGAATTTCTATTTCTTCTTGTGTCAGCTCCATTATGTACCTGTTTCAAGAGTTTGTCCACTCCATCTGAGTTGTCTGTCACATTGGTGTATAGTTGCTCGTAATAGCCTCTTATTTTCCACTTAATATTTCTATAATCTATAGGAATATCCCTTCTTTTCATTCCTGATATTCATAACATGTCTTTTCTCTATATATTTTGGGTTTAATTTGTCCTTTCTCTAACTTTTTAAGGTGGATGGTCAAATCACTGACTTTAGAGTTTATGTTACCTTGTAACATAGGCATTAAAAGTTGTCACTCTGCCCAAACACCACTTTAATGGCATTCTGTGGCTTTTTCACTTGTTGTGTTTTCATTATCATTCAATTCCAAATACTTTCTGAAGGACCTCTTGACATCTTCTTTGAGCTACAGGGTTGTTCAAAGTTGCTTTCTAAACCGGACTTAAATGGTTGATGGGGATTTGTTTAGCTGGTTGGTTTCACCCTGCTGTTTGAAGTCCTATTGATGTTAGCATCACTTAAATTCTCCGTGAGATGAAGGGAGTAGGTTTGGTCCCAGACACTGCCTGTTACATGCATCAGAGCGGCTTACTCATGGAACAATTTACCAGCAGACCAAATGGTGTAGAAGTGACAGTGACTATTGTTGGGACACAATCCTCTGTGGGTCTCTCACAGTTTTGCAAATCTGGTGAATGAGTCACGAAACTGTGTGATATCTTTTCAAGGAAATGTTAGTGGCAGCCACCCTTGGGAGAGAGAGATTGTGTGTCTCTCTGGAGTGCATGCAGGCACCCTCCCTCACTGTTCCCTCTAGGAAAGGTACCATCTCCTCCTGAAGCAAAGGACAGTTGTGCTCATTCCCATTTATGAAGCTTGGCTTCCTTAGGATCTGGGTCCCTCTCCTGTAACCCAGTCCACTGCTGTCCACAGCTCTTCACACGGCCAGTGGGAACTGAGACTCAGGAAAACAACCCCAAACACTGAGACTCGGGTCACACCGACCGCTGCAAATAATAAAGTGTCCTTGGCCTCCAACCCAGCCATCCTGTGCCTTCTGCCAGCTACCAGAAACTACTGCAGGCAGACACGTTCACAGACGAGCAGGGAGAGTTCACTCAGTGTCGGGATACCTCAGGGGGCTAAGTTTCTGGCAGATCAGATTAGACTTTGAAAGGCTTGTTTTCCAAGTGTTGTGAGTGTGGGTCTGGCATTAAGTGTAGCCCCACGGCTGAGGTGTGAGACTGTTATGGGTTCTCGATCAGATGCCTGTCATACCTGGGAAGGGGTCTTATCTCTGGGAGACACAGACATCTCCAGGTGTGTGCGTGTTATGGCTTCCTGTTCCCTGCTTGGCCTTGGCAGTGTCCTCCTACACAAAGGCTTGACAGGTCCATTCTGCTGACGTTTGAGCTCTCTACAAAGTCCAACTCTCTAACACTGTGCACCCCACAATTCCACCTCTGTGACTGCCCCCGGGTCTCCTCCCAACCGTCCCTCCCCGCACTGCCGTCCAGGAAACCAGAGTGAGTAGGTTCCACGTGCCTGTGTCCATTCAGTTGGGGACAAAACTGTGCACTGTCTGGACTTCTTCGGTTCTCAAGAGGATTACGGCAGGAAGGCCGGTCCCACAACACTGAAATCCTTATCGGCAGCAACCTCACCCTCAGTATTTGAGAGTTTTCCCCTTCAATCTTTTCTCTGGTCATTGATCTATCATTTCTGAATAGAAAGTGTGTTTTCTAATTTCAATTTTTTTTGTAGACTGTCCTTCCTCCGCCTGAATACTAAACACAATTCCCAACCTTTCATCCTTAACATAATTATTTTTTTCTCTTGCTGTACATTTAAGCTCACAAATTAGGGCATATGTTAAAATACCTAAGCATTTGAATATAAGTTTTTCATCTAAAACTAATAATTTGCTCCAGTTCTATGAATAATCCATGTTCTCTGCTCCACCAGTAATTCCTTTATTTTCTTAAATGAAGGAATACAAATTTAATTTAATGCTCTGATCAGTTTAGACTCAGTCTATTAAATCCCACATTTAATTTTCACCAAAGTAGCGCTCAAGCTTGCACTGTCACTAATTTACCAAACACCTTCCCACAATCCACGACACAGAGCTGTCAGTTACAGAGGGGGGCGTAGGACGCTTGACTCCCTCCACAGTGAGCAAGCACCGTGAGCCCTGAGTGTTTCTGACTGAGGAGAGAAGGAGGGACCTCATTGGATGACACATATGTCATTTATAACTCTGTCTGAGGGAAGCACTCACCAGAAACTTCAGTTCTGCTTAATGGGAGAATGATAGTGAGTCTCTTGAGAAAAAAAAAAGTGTATTTAAATGGAAATACTTTGTCAGATTCTATCATTCTCTAGAGTCACCAGAGATTACCCTGGTTGAAAATGATGATATTGTTTTTCAAAGAGATGTCTTTCTGGTTCCAAAACTAAAGTTTAAAACACATCCATTTGGACTAAGGCAATGGACAAGGACTGTCCCCAATGTCAGCAGATAACTCTGAGATTTTCTTCTACATGTCGGTTTTCCTTATGCGCAACTGTATTTTTTAAAAAGAAAAATATAAATGCTGCCTGGGATTTAAAAAATAATTCTATGCAACTAGCTCAGTTCCTAAGAGACAACTGCTGCACAAAGAGAAATAATGAAAATGATATACCCACTACATCTTCACCCTGGACAATCTTACTGAGGTGAAAGGACACTGGCCCTTTTTGCTTTGATACTTGGAAAATAAATACCTAACAACTTGAAGCTATTGCAGAGGGAAGCTCCAGGTGTCTCTCTTGGTCCCTTCTTGTATTCATAACCAAGTCATTGTTCTTCTGTGGCTATTTAGTCCATTTTGTGGCAAAAAGGGAACACATTAAATGGGAACAAAATATGTTCCCTTCTTTCCAATGCATATCCTCATTATGTTCTGTATTGAAAATCAGACAATTGGGGATTGGAAGAATTCATATTAAAATGTCCTTGCTGCCCAGAGCAATGTAGAGATTCAGTGCCATCCCTATGAAAATTCCAAGGGCATTTTCACAGAGATGGGACAGTCCTAAAATTTGCATTGGCTTTTCAGGGTCTTTGTGGATCCACACAATCTTGAGGAAAAAGAACTAAGTGGGACGTATCACACATCCTGATTTCAAACTATATTATACAGCTTTTGCAATCAAAACAGTATAGTATTTGTCATTAAGTATAATAAATATAGATGAATGAACAGAATAGAGAGCCCAGAAAGAAACCCACATGTATGTAGTTGGTTAATTTTCAACAAAGGAGCCAGAATATACCATCAGAAAAGGACAGTCTTTTCAATAAATGGGGTTGGGAAAAATAGCCAAACAAGACATACTTGTGGCCAACAGGTACATGCTATTCATTCATCAGAGAAATGCTAATCAAAACCACAATGAGATGTCACCTCAGAGCTGTTGGGATGTCTAATGTAATCTAGTACAGCCACTAAGAAAAAAGAGCACAGTGATTCTTCCAGAAATTAAAAATAGACTGCTGAAGCCGACAGTAGTTCTACCTTCCAGGTATATACCCCAAGGGAGTGATATCATTATCTCAAAGAGCCATCTGCATGCCCGTGCTCATAAGCATTATAAACAATAGCCAAAGTATGGAAACAACTGAAGTGTCTATCGAAGGACGATAAGAGAAACAAAATGTGGTGCATATACACACATACTGGAATATTATCCAATCATAAAAAGCAGAAAATCCTCTCATTTGCAACAACATAGATAAACCTGGACAGCCTTATGCTAAGTGAAGCAAGCCAGACAGAAAAAGTTAAATATTGCACAGTGTCACTTATATATGGAATCTAAAAATAAAAATGCATTAAACTGGAGGTAGGGGACAGGGGGACAGATTTGTAAAAGGGTACAAAGTGTCAGTTATAAAATGAATGAGGGTTGAGGAGCTAATGGACAACATGCTGGCTATACTTGTTAACACTGTATTCTATAATTCTAACTTGCTAAGTAAAACTTACATGCCCTAACTGAAAAGAAAAAAAGGATATTCTCTTCTCTCAGAAACACAAGGACTTCTTTGCGCATGCCTGTGTAACCTTCCCCCACTGACCAGCCCTTCTCCTGAAAGACACACACATTTGTTCTCTAAACTGATTTGAAGGCAATAATCAGTTTAGTCTCGAATCCAGCTCTGGCAGTGAAAGCCATTCTGTTTCCTAAAGGCAATGTTGACTAGGTCTGTTCCGACCCATTATGTACTGACTGTGTAATTTAGCTCGCAGTGAGCAGCCTTTGCTCCATGTTCTTGAAAGGGAACTGTTTTTTATTCTAACTATAGATAAAAGTTTATGTTCCTCAAAAAATAGCAAAAAAGAAACAGTAATTATCCACAACTCTTTACCTGCCTAGCCCTACTGCAGATATTTCTGCAGGAGCAGTCTAATTCCTTGGGATTTTAAGTGTGTCTGTGGCTTGATTTGGGCACCAGAAAATTAGGCATTATATCCGGGCCTTTAAGCATTGTTGAGAACCAAACTGTTGAATCTAATTCTCTCTTCCACCCAAGGTCAGTTACTAAAACACTCCTTCCCAGGACATTTGATGCTAAAATGTTTCCTAGCTCCATATAGACTGCTACATAAATGTTGCTAAAAGCTTTGCTGATTCTAGTCACCAGAGACTGGAAGGAACTCAGACACCCTCAGAGTGGAGTGGACACACAGCCTGGGGTGTAGGCACACGATGGACTATCACTTAGCCATACAAAAGGATACACGACCCATGCACACATGTAAATGAGTCTCTAAATGGGACCATATGGCCTTTACTCCCACTGGTTTTAGACTACTAAGAAAGGCAATATGGTCAGCTGTAGAGGGATAGGATCAGTGGTTGCTTAAGGTTAAGGACTGGGGGTAAATATTAGCTGAGAAGAGACCAACCTTGTAAGGTGGTTCAAACGTTTGATGGGTCGTGACTTGAAGTCATGATGGCATGGTATATACCTTTGTTAAAGCTCATAAATCTACCCTAAATATGGATGCATTTTATTTTATGTGTGTTATGCATGAAACAGGTGGCCTTTCAAAAACTAATTTATGTCAACAACAACAACAAAAAAATGTCACCTACTTTCAAATCAAATCACCACGTGGGACCAGGCGGTGGCGCAGTGGATAAAGCATCGGACTGGGATGCTGAAGGACCCAGGTTCGAGACCCTGAGGTCACCAGCTTGAGTGTGGGCTCATCTGATTTGAGCAAAAACTCACCAGCTTGGACCCAAGGTCGCTGACTCAAGCAAGGGGTTACTCGGTCTGCTGAAGGCTCATGGTCAAGACACATGAGAAAGCAATCAATGAACAACTAAGGTGTCGCAATGTGCAACGAAAAACTAATGATTGTTGCTTCTCATCTCTCTCTGTTCCTGGATGTCTGTCCCTGTCTATCCCTCTCTCTCTGACTCTCTGTCTCTGAAAAAAAAAACCACAAACACACACACAAAAAAACAAAGACAAATCACCACGTGGAAGAGATCTACTAGGGTTGAGGCTGGCTTTCCTTCTCAGAACTTGCTCGTCTCTGCCCTGAACTGCGCAGTTTTCTTTATTGGCTCACCATGGAGGCTACACACCTTTCTGTCAAGACATTCTCTCTAGGAACCAATTTAAAACCCTGCTGTTTGAAACCGACTGATAACCCTGCCGAGACAAGTTAAAAAGTGATGGACGTATCCCAACTGGTAAGTGTAAACATGTATTTCATGGTCACAGAATAATTCTGTCATCATACGTAAAACTTATTAGATAAATTATTAAATTTTGGATACACCGAGGGGACTGCCACAGGACACCAACTGAATTGCTAGAGCAAGAGCAATAATTCAGACTGCTGAATCTTTTGGGTAAACGATTCTGAACACGTGAACAAACCTCGTTTTATGTACCATCGAAGGGCTTCTTTCTAGCACACCACTAGAACCTTATTCTATAATGTAGTAGACTCTATTATTTAAACATAGGAAGAATGCATGGGGGCCAGTGATGTATGGCATAGATGTGGTGAAATATGGATGGGTGTCCTGAACCACAGCATCGGGCTTCCAGTGCTCTGGGACAAAACCCCCAGGAACAGAGGCTGAAAATCAGCACAGTTCTCTTTGTTCACAGTTCTGTAGGGCAGCCATTTGAGCCAGACAGGTTTTCTGCTGGTCTCACCTGGGGCCCAGGTGTGGCTGCAGCTGGATGGTCTACAGTGTGTTCCCGCGCCCACCTGGCATTAGTCCCGAAGCTCGGTCAGCTGGGCCCGTGCCCCGTGACTCCCCCACCTGGGGTCTTCATAGGAGGCTCTAGTTTCTACTCCCGTGGGACTCTGTTATCCCAAGGTCATCTGAGACCAGGGCTTCAAACTCCTACAAGAGCACTTCTGCACTCATCTGTTGGCCAGAGCAGTGGCAGTGGAGAAGTAGACCCCATCTCCAGATGGGACAACAAAGTACTTGACAGAAGGGTGTACGGAGGTCAGTGGAAGGAAATACTGTCCATTTTATGAAATCTACACAAATACTGGTAGTGTAAAAAGATGAGGAACTTCTGACCTAGATACATGTAGTAAGTTACTTGATGTCACACGCACGTAATCTGAATGTGAACTTAGAAGGTGGCGGCATCTAGGCCCCAGGAGCTCATTTAAAACACCTGAGGGAGGACAAGACAGTCTGTCTTTGCATCACAGTTCATGATGCAGAGTTTAAAAGGCAGGATGTGTCCATGTAGCAGCATTAAGAGGAAAAGCCTCACTGTTACAGGTTGCAGGAACCAGGACCAGGTGTAGAAGCAGACGCGAATACCCGAGCACTGAAAATGCTCCCTCTCTACAGGACTTCCCCAGTGATGTTCAGGTCCAAGTCCAGGAAGCATACCCAGGGCTATCCCACCGGTTTGCTATCAGGAGCCCAGTTTCAGATTGTAGCAATTCGGCGAGTAGCCTCATCTCCGTGGACCTCGTCAATAAATAAGGATGATCGCACCTCCCAAAGTCCATGTGGTCCTCACGTGAGGTAGTACAAAGCTTTATGTTTCATAAAGTGAGTTCAATGTACAATTTCACGCAAGGAGGATCGCACCTCCCACTTTATTAGGAGGTAGGCAGAGTAGGGTTTTGGTCACAATTATGTAGATTGCTGGGAACAGCATGACTCCTGAAAGACAGAGGCCAGCAAATATACAGGCTGGATGTCTGGCTGGTGACCAGGCGCTTGCAGGATGTGAACAAGCCTGGCTGACCCTCCTCTACTCAGGCCCGAAGTGGGAACAGCAGAGTAAAGGGGGCCTGGGGTCTGTCCTCACTTCCTTGTCTCGCTGCTCCTTGGTCTGTTCTCTGGAGCACAGGAGTCTTAGCCCAGAACCTTCTGCATTGCCTGTTGTCCTTCAACGACTTCGCTGCTTCCTTCTTTAAACATCAGCTGCCCATGGTTATTAACCCAGCTACAATGACCACTGAGGAGGCGGCTAATTACCAGCCTCAGCCAGGCATATCACACCCCGTCCCAGCACCTATGTCATGGGGGTCATTGAAAACAATTCTCCATGCATCCATGGTCACTACAATACATCCCTCAACGTCACTGTCCGCTGCCCCTTGTTCCGCCTGCATGTCAGCAATTAACGTGTGTAATCCCTATTATGTGGGATTTGAGATGCTGTGCCAAGGATGAATGTCATTTCTTTATAGAGAAAAGGTTAAAATCGTTCATGTGCCTTGTGTTAATCAGAATCAAGTGTGTGGGACAAACGAAGACCAATCAGTGCTGCACAGGGGGTTGATGAAATACGGTTCTTCCCACCTCAAAGTGTTTGTACATGTGGGCCCCTGAGAGCTTCCTAACCAACTGAAAAGCACTCGCTGCACTTGATCTGAAGCAGGAGATTATGCTTCCCATTTCTTCAAGGTTGAGGACAAGAAATTTATACATCACATCACTTCCCCCTACACACCCCTGCTCATGTTGCCTACCCAAAATGCATTTCGGTTTGTTAGTCCCAGGTTCCAAGCGCAGAGCATGTACCAAAGAAAGTGTTGGAGGAGATGAATTCAAGTCCCATAGTGCCAGCACTGATGTAAGACACTCCACTCCCCAGGAAAGCAACACGGTGCATCAACATGGTGTTTGTTTCTAAGGCACTGATCACTGAACCCTCTTGTCCCCCAGAGCCTGTCTGTTGCACAGTTAACAAAAAGGGGTAGTATTATTGGTAAAAATGGCCCAAAGCGGGGTTTAATACAAATATTTAGTTTCCTGTGTACCAATTTTCTCATCTGTAATCTATAAATTCTGAGAAAAATGATCAACACTCATTTCATTTACAAAACTGGTCCTTATGAACTTTAGAAAGAAATATCATTCCAACTCTTGTTAAAAATATCCAATCATTTAAGATAACATAATATGATGCACTATCTTTCTATAAATAGACACTGTGTTGAGATTTTTTTTTTTTTACTTGTAAAGTTTATAAGGTTTTGTCGGCTTTGTTTTGCTTTTTAAATTGAAATAGACCTGGTTAAACTCCTTTTAGTAAGCTCATGCCTATAGTACACAATAGCCAAGTTATGGAATAATGCAAAAACAATGTTTGATTTGATTGAGGCCATCAAAAAATTCAAGGAAGACATATCAAACTGATAATATTATAAAATTAAGCAGCCATAGCTTCAACATAAGTAATATGGTCAGAAGCAAATAGGATATTCTAGTTGTGGCTAAAACTCACAATCCCTGAGAGGAAAACAACATATATGAAAATCTCAAATAGGAAAAAGATAGATGGCACAAGGCAGACACCCTGAAGGATCAAGTGATAGATGACAAACAGAAGAAGCATGCAGAACTAAAACATGAAAACGCAACAGTTGAAAAGGACAGCCTTTGGTGTAATGCATAACCCCTGCTCCTGGGGAGACTCCAGTAACCCTGACGTCGTGAGTTTTCACTCAACAACCACCCACACTGATTGATCGGGACGCCTGTGTAAGACACCTGGCTAGATGCTGGAAAAACTGACAAATGGTTCCTTTCTCCATTTTACCGTATTATAAGGATGACAAACAAGTAGTCAATTGCAACAGAGCATCACGGACAATGGCAGACTCAGTGTCTGTGGGAACTGGAAGGGAGGAGAAGGGGAGGAAGACAAATCAACCTGTTTAAATTCTTTCATATTGAAAAAATGATAAAGATTGAACCGCGCACAGAAGTTGGGCAGGGTAGTGCCGGCAGTGTGCACGCTCTGTGACAGGAACCTAGGGCAGAGGGAGACATGGTATCAGGTACAGATGGAGTGGTCTGCAAGGACCAGGGACATGATGTCATCAACACTGCAGCAGAGTTAGGACCTCACCCTGAAGGAAACCACTGAACAAGGCCCCAAACATTTTCTGTTCAGGAAGACGTCTCAGCAAGGCTTATGGAAAATGGAACTGAGACGTTTAAGGCTGCAGGCAGGCCGGGTAAGACCCTGGGTCCAGAGTCATCAGAAAAGGGTTAGATCATTTTAGAAAGGAGTACAACAAGCTGAAAACTGTCAGTGTTTAGATCTTTGATTCTAGAATTTCCACCTTCCACTTCCGAGAGTACTTTGGTACTGAGGAGGATTCACCTCCAAATGATCTAGTTAGTTCTGATGTCACAGATATAACAATTACTGGAATTACAGAAGTCATAGTTTTTAATTTTTCACCTTATAATGGTTGGATTTTTGGCATTCTGTCATAATTTTACTTTTGTAAAAATATCAGGTGGTTATTTTGTTTACTTCAAGGGTGAAACCCATTTACTGAATATTTTCTTTCTCACAAAGGACAGCTCTTTAATGGCCACTTCTGTTCCATTAAAACTCCAAATACAAGCCTCTCAATCATCCCCCTTTCTGATTTTATTGTTAAAGTATAAAATCAAATGTACTCCACAGAAAGTATGGGTGAATACCTATTTCCTACTTTAATGAGATTTCAGAAAACATATAGTGAAATTCATAAAACTCAAAGGTTTTTAAGTATTTTTCCCCCTTTGGGAATGTGAACGACATCTTCAGGTTCTACTTCCAATCTAGCAGAGGGCTTACACCTCCTCCTCCTCCACCCAGCCTTCCTTCCTAACAGGAAGTGTTAGGAAGTGTCTCTAACAGGAAGAAACCAGATGGGAGTGTGTGCCCCCCCCCCCCGGCTCCCTGGCGGCTCTGCTCTGGGTACCTGCGTTTTCGCAGCTGCGGAGATTCAGGTACCCAGAGTGAAGCTGGGTCAGCAAAGGAGCCAAAGGAGAAGAGAGATTTCCAATGAGGATGAAAACATGGTTTCTAAAGAAATTTGCCGGTGGCACCCGACAGTGGTTGAGATTATTACAACCAACGGCAATGGCGGTTCTGTATGATCTGTAGGTTTACAATACCACTCTTTTAACACACATCTTTTAGTCCCATTATGCTTATGCGAGGAAGTGAAAATTCATGGGTTGGCTCCAACATACCGTCATGAATCTCTGGGAGGAATTCTCCTTGCAGAGGAAACCCCTAGAGAATTATGGTGACTAGTCCTCTCTTGAATTATGGTGACTAGTCCTCTCTTGAGTATACTCAAGAGAGGACTAGTCACCATAATTCTCTAGGGGTCAGAGAGACCGAGAATTCCATGAGGGGCCCCCTACCCAGAAATACCACCGGCTTGCATTACTGAGGGTTTGGGTCTATTGGCCCTTAGAAGACAGGAGCATTTCGGGTCCATTTGGTTTCCATTCCAAATTAATTTAAAAAAAAACAAAACTGAATCATTACAAAGATGAATATAACTGCTCTGGACTGGGGCTAATCAGTAAAGAGACACTTCAGCACTGAGAAAGTTCCTGTCCCCGTTCTCATTTGTATTTTTTTCCTGCATTAATTAAAAGTTGGTTTCCATCCAAGTATCAAAGAGAAGGAAGAGAAACAAACACTTTAGAAAATTAATAAGGTCATTGAATGAGTCCTGTGATAAAAACCTTCTTGAGATGTTATTTTTGAAGGTTTTTTCTTGTTGTTGTTGTTCCAAATGGAAATAAATGTTCCAAATGGAAAATTTCAAACTTTGCAATGGAAATATTTTCTAATATATGTGCATCTTTCCCCCCAAAGTTTTGTATTTTTTAAATAAGTTTAAATAACAATTTTTTATGTTAGAAAATAGTATTCTAGGCAATGAATAAAATCAAGACTTTGGGAAAATAAGACACATGGCCCAGTTTCATGAACAAAAACAATAGAGAGATGGAGGGAGGCAGAGAGGGGAGGGAGAACCTGTAGATACTCAAGAGAGGACTAGTCACCACATATGGACAGTATTGGAATCCCAGTCAAACAAATGAAATGTAAGAATGTATGAGACAAACAAGGAAATGGGAACACCAACTAGACGTCATCTGAAGGAATCATCAACATGTGACAGGAGAAGGTGCAAATGGCACTGTAGAAATCTTGTCTCATATTTAGAGCTAAATATAGGAATGTTTACAAATGACATGATTTATGGGGTTTGCATAAAAATGACCTGGGCAGGGGTGGGTACTGATAACACTATACTGTTTATGAACCAGAAATGCTTGAAGAAGAAGCTGATAATGTAAATAAATCCGCGTTCCCATCTCTTCTACTTCTGTAAAAGCTTGAAAAGTCCTATAATAAAAAATATTTTGAAAATAATGTCTAGTTCCACTTCTGTGACTGACTAGACACAAAAAAATCATGAGAAAGTCAGTTAACAAAAGTGAACCCCTTTTGTCTCCTTATTGGAAAAACAACAGATGGAGTCAGTTGAACTTTGAGAAACTGAAAATCACAGTACTTGAATGTGAATTCATCACAATTATGATGAAAAAAACAGACCCATCAACTGCTAAAAATATTATTTTAAGGAGCACTGAATAATGATCCATTGATTTGTCTGTTTATTCAACCAGTACTGAATGCTGGTCAGTGTACCAGAAATAAAGGCAGAGAATTCTGACCTTATTGTCTAATAGTGTATAAAATTAACATAATTGACGCAGTAGCATGAAGCTCAAAGCATGTGAGCTAAACTGGACTTCTGTTTCTCTACTGTAGAAAAATGATTTTAGACAACACCCCCACTCCCCAAATAGCCTTATTCTCCACTAAAAAGAAGGCAGTTCTCATTCATGTTGGCCAAGGAAGAAAGGACTCCCTTTCATGAAGCCGGGAAAACATACCCCTCCCCGTCAGGACAAGAAGCACAGGGCATGTTAAGGAGAGAGCAATTCAATAAGGTGTCTGTGCTCCTCCATCCTTCCCTTTAGAAAAATGAAAACATATCACCAGGGAAACACTAGTCCAGGAAACTGGAAGAACATACAATGGGGGACATGCTGCTGCTCACAGCACAACCCCGCCTTGATGCTTTGGGGCTCACCAGCCCTGTCTGCCACTGCTCTGCAGGGCTCTGTTGGTTACAGGGACCAGAAATGGGCCAGGGTGAGCACACTGACTGCACGGGTCAGACCCGAGCTGCAGCTGTGTGGACTGAACCTGGGGCCCCAGAGAGAGGGCCCTGGTTTGCAAGATGCCCGTTTAATTAAAATACACATGGTGTCATGCTTCTAACTCTTGGTGATGGTTGACAAAATGGGGTACGTCCTAATCTCCCTCATCTCTCCCTTCTCTCTCCCTAGACCCGATGATACACACCAGATATGAACACTTTAAAATGTTTGGTGACGTAGCATACGTCGACTGGCTGCCTGTGCTCAGGGTGGTCACTGATTTCTTGTTGAAATGTGAAACATTAAGTTAGGAAGCTAAGAGACATGACCTTATCCTCACAAAGCTTGTTTTTTCTTCTTTACAATGTCATGTATGACTTGTGCGTGGAGACAGAGAGACAAGTAGATGCCTTATCGAATGCAGTTGTGTGACAAACAGATTTCAAGAAACTGAGAGAGACATTAAAATGCAGACATCACTGACTGGAATTTACAGGTGTGTCTTCTAGTGACTACTACATCTTCTAGTAACTGTGCTTACCTACAATCTTTTAAATATTACATTTTTTTAATCTCTGGGAGCATTGAAGATTCCTGAATTCATGGGCACATTATTAGTCTGTAGCATTCTCTACACTCTAGTTGAAAATCGGGATGGTTTCTTGCAAGCCCCCTTCACCACAGGAATAATTTCTACTCCATCACTGCATATACGCCAAGGAGAAGCACAGATGAGGGAGCTATTTTTAATTTTTAAAAATTTGGATGCTTGTCACTGTTCAGATCAGCTTTCTTCAACCCCTTGGCTCCAGCAGGTGTTCCTGTTTTCCTCCGTTTTTATGAATCTCTGCCCTGGATCCACCCCCATCGGCACCTCTCGCCTGGCTCCTCAAGATTTGCCATCTCGCTGTCCTATTAGAAATGCGGAGAAAACACGTTCTGAGTGGAGCCCCTTATTGATGGGAAGAGCCGGACCCGGGACAGATCTGGGTCACTTTGGAGTGCACAGCCAGAATGGTTTATGGACCCACAATCCTAGAACCCTCCCGGACCAGACATGCAGCTCCCTACTCTTCGCCAGAGTGGCCCTCACACGTCAGGGAGCATCAGGGTCACCTGGAGAGAGTGTTAGATTACAGGAGGCTGGCCGCAGAGACACTGCGCATCAAAGAGGGAGTGTGATGTTCTGAAGGTCTGACACATTCCCAGGTGGGGCCAGTGCCACTGGGCAGGGCCAACCGCTCTAAGAAGTCTCTGCGATTGCTGTCTCTTGCTGCTGTTTCTATCCAGTTTACACTGATTTCTCTAGTTCCAAAGTGGTCATTCCCCACCAAAAATAGTAAATAATAATAATGGTGTGCGAGATTTCATTTCTTTTTAATAGATATTTATGTTAGTTATGTTCCATAGAAGTAATAACAAAAAACAAAAGCTTGGACTACAGGTGTGGCACTCAGAGAGGTTAAGGCAGCTGCCCAAGACGAATCAGCTAGTAAGCAATTAGGATCTGTGTAGGTCATGTCCTTGGTCCCTTCCTGCTCAGGGTCTGACCCTCAGACCAGCAGCACTGGTCTCACTGGGTAGCTTGTTAGAAACAGAAACTCCGGTCCCACCCTGGACATAACTGAATCAGATCTGCACTTTAACAACTCCCCCCCCCTCCCCCGTGAGAATCGCATCCTTCCCAGGAGAAGCCTATTATGTTAGGGAGGCTCGGTGGTGTGGGATAGTGTCTCTCAAAGATAACCTCAGTGAACTGCCTTCCCCCCACCAACACGAGTGACAGTTTTCCCTTTTCTGCCCAAATCTGAAGCTTCCTTGGGCTGGCCTGTGAATTTTAGTGACGTGTGTGTGTGTGTGTGTGTGTGTGTGTGTGTGTGGTTCAGTTGCTTCCAAGCCCCAAATGCCGCACGGGCGCAATGCTACTTGTTAAGGCAGGATGTTATTCATATCTAACTCTTTGGTGATTAGAGATGGAGACTAATGTCTTCATCTAATTTTAATTACAAAAGCACATGAGAGACCAAGGTTATCGTTTTAATGGAAGGTTAAATGATTGTGGATCTTGCTTTTGTATTGGAGGTATTTTATCCTCTGAGGCCCCTCCCAAGGGGGCTAACCTAAAATTGCAACCCAATAACAACTGCTTACTTACATTAAATTGACTAATAAAACATGCAACTAAGGTTCATTTCGAGCATTTGACTAGCTAAAATTGGATTAATATCCTTATTTTCAAATAGCATCCTTCACCATAGATCAGAGAACCTAGTAACAAATATTTTTATTTTTTAAGCTAAAAGAAAGACTCAGACTAAGAAAAAAGAAAGCTATCAATACTTTGCCAGAGGACTTCAAACAGGCATGTAGATCCACAGAGTAAATTAAATTTTTTGTTACTATCTCAGACTCATGATCCGCTCCCCTCTAACCTTCATTTCAAATTGCCACAAAAGTGCCATAACTGGGTCAGGGCATGCTTGCTCGGGGGAAGAAAGACATATTAAAGCACATTCAATTATGTCTCAGACATCAGGAGCATGTGAAGCAAATGTAATATCCTGGTGGATGATTCGGGCGTGATTTTCTGCTGCATCCCAGCATTCCCCCTCGGCTGTCAGCATGTGCCTGTGTTCCCCAATGCTCACCAGGGATGCTCGGACCAAGTCCCCGGAACTTACTTTTTACCATGTTTGCTGTGTCTCGTGGATAGTTTTGTCCTGTCTATCAAAAGGGCCCTCACAGGAGGTCGGCCATGCTTCTCACTAGGGTCCAGTCCAAAATCACCACAGTTCTAATATCTTTGGAAAAAATCCAGCTGGAATGTTGAGGGACAGCAAACGCTAGACACGGTAGAATATTTGCCAAAATGTACCAGGTCGCAGGAGGCCACTGCAAGGTGAGTATGTGGGACACGGCAGGTGAGAGCTGACCTGCCTATGGAGGGCTCGGAAATAGCTCAAGGCCAGCAGGAGAACCGGAGCCCAGCACCCAGCAAGCCCACCTCCACCACTCACAACTCATCTGCCAGATGACTGGCACCTAGCTGGCACAGTCAGCAGCTTCTTGGGTCAAATAGCCCCCAACCGCAGTCTCACGATGCACACGTACAACTGGGCATGCAGTGAGCCAAAGAGTCAACAGAAGAAACACTGCGAGCAAGCAAGCAAGCAAACAAACAAACACAAACCCCTGGACCTGAGTATAAGGTCTTCCTATAAAGTAGCAAGACTGATTTCATAAGCCAACAAATAGGTCTCATGGCAACATGGTTACCAGGTTAGATACAGATGTAGCTACATACATAGAGTCCATGCATTAGAGTAAATTAAATTCAGCAGTCAACCCTGCCTCTAATCATGTTCATGAGATTTTTCTTAACAAGACAATCTCAGGCTGCCCTTTATTGGAAAGACCAAGAGAAAAGAAGAGCATAGATTAAGTAAGACATCGGCTACCCTATAAATTGTCCCACCTAGAGAAGAACAAAGGAAAAGACAAGACAGATACATACGCAATGTCACGCTGGGGCCCTGTGCCCAGATTTGCATCGCTGACACTGTCTTGTTCCGTCATAAATCATCTTTTAGTGACAGTTATCCACCACGGTGTCAATCTCCAAATGTTACCAAGTATGCCAGAATGCAGCGAGCTTCCTCTCCACAACTGCTTATGGATAGACAATCCTGGGTTTTTATCTGTAAATTTTCAACTATTTTATATTTTCAGTCTGCATGTGTGTGTCCCGGATTCATGGACCTCAACTCTCACTCTTCTGTTCTGTGGCACTCTCTGAAGTAGAGGTACCTCCTTCCGAGGGCACGTCCCTTTCTCTCATGAGTTCAGTTCACCTGCTCTGGAGAGACTTCCACCCTCTCCCCCCTCGCCCTCCGCCCCCATCCCATTTATCGTAGCTTTCAACACTGTTATTTCCAGACTTCGTCCTCATCCGCTTGGGATGTGCTTACTTAGAGAATTTTCTGACTTTTTTTTTGGTTATTCCTGTGGACATTCTTCAGGGTTATTGCGTCTTTCCTGGGATAGGGCAGCCCCAACTGCAGGCAGCACCCCAGAGGGGCACTGCAAGATGATACTGAGTTAAAAGCTCAGAATTGTAACAATCAGAGCATCATCTGTAAGTAACATGTCAGTGGTGAGCTGTCAGGTCAAACTGCAGGAAACCCACATGTTAATAGTCAAAATGCTCAGAAAATAATTCTCTAACCTCACTAACTCAGGATGGTCCAAGTAAATATTTCTGTGGGTGGACTGCTGGGAAAAGGTTTTAGAATCAACCATGAGAAAGAAAGGGGCTCTTGTACATTACAAGTCAGTGCCGGGGGAGATCTCCACTGCACTACCTTGAAGGGGAGAAAAATTCAGCCCCCTGTCGGCACCTCGCACCTCGGGAGTGTGTTCCACGGGCCACTTCCTTCCCCTGTCATTGAACACAGCTTACATAATTGAATCTGGAGTTATTCTCAGAAATTTTAAATTAAGGAAGGAATGGTTTTAGCTCATCCTGATATTAATTTCATGATTCACCAGAGGCTGTCAGATTAACCCAGAATGGAGCATAAGCTCTTGTAGCTCTTGCCTTCGTGGGCACAAGTTTTATAAGTCTGAGGAGCATGCCTACAGGAAATAATAAGTCCCATCAATCCTGCAGCTAATTCTCACCTCCCACTCTAAGTGTTAAGAGTATGAGTGTGTGTGTGTGTGTGTGTGTGTGTGTGTGTGCGCGCGCGCACGCATGCACCCTGTTGAGAAACTCACTAAGGGGCAAGAAGTGAAAAACTTTTAACGCACAGTTCCCTGTAATAAAATCCAAGTCACAAACTGTGTCCCATTTTAGTCCTCCTAATCTATAAAATGAATGATAACTCATTATCCAATAATGGTGACTCATTCGCTGCCCAATTATGTGATCTCAGACAAGTGATCCAAACATGTCCCAGGCTCTCCATCTGTCACCATGACGCAGGGACAGCACCACACCCCCAGAGTCAAGGAGGGCATTCCCGATAACGAACCGTGGAAAGGACGCGGCCCACAGTAAGCACGCAATAAACACCACTCATTAATCAGCAACCCAGTGTACACGTATCCACAGGTGTCTCCTAACAGCCTTCTCCACTACACACAACAGTTGATCCCTAGGACTAGGAAGCTTAATGGGAACAGAGCCGAGCTGTCAAATCTAAATGCAGTCGGGCTTGCTTCATGTTTCAAGCACTAAATTATATTTGACACTTCGTTTTCAAATATCAGAGTAACTGAGTGTAAGCCAAACCCCCCCCACACACACACACCTTAGAGAGACGTCCTTCTGAAAGAAATAAAGTCTTTCCCATTATTATTTGGAAAACAGTACGTTTAAAATGGATTTTTGACACATTCTTCTTGTATAATCTCACATTTTTGCAAATGCATATTATTCAGGATCACTTAATGAGACCTGAAAGGTAATCAGTACAGTTCTACATGGTGACAGGATTTCTACTAACACTGGAAAATGGGTTTTAGAATAGTGAATGGAGAATGCTGGGAACTGGGGTTAGAAAAACAAACTTGGGAGATGACATCAGAGTAATGGCGGAGTAGGAAGCGATACCGATAAATCTCCCCCAAACCTCAACAAGATCTTCAACCAGAAACAGAAAAACCTATCCTTGGAGACTCCAGATGTTTCGCAATACACCCAAAGGTATGATCGAGCGAAAAATTGGCTAAATATATAACCAAACCCCGAAGGAAATAGGGAGTAAGAAATGCTCCGCCTTCCTCACTAACCTAAACAGGGCGGCTTTCTCTGGTAACTGTGAATATAGAAACTGAGGCGGGCAAAGGGGGTGAATAGATCCAGGCCGCGGCACAGAGATCCAAGCCAAGGAAAAACTGTTCCTGTGACAACCTGGGCAATACAGCTAACACTCGCGCCAAACCCAGACAAAGAAAGACAAGCGGAGCAGCCATTTTACCTGATCCCCTGGTAGCCGCATAGTGGGCGAGAGATTCCTTCCAAAGCCCCCAGAGGGTGCGCCCGTGTTACTCCACAGAGAGTCAGAGTCAGAGGCCTTTGTGTGGGCCGAAAGCCTCCGGGCTGCCCCAGCACCCGGGGAGAGCCACACACGGGGAGGAAGCGAGAGCTAATTCCAACACTGGAACTTTTCAGTGCGGGCGGGAGGTTTCATTCAGAGCGCGAGACTCCGACCTCACATCCTGGTCTGCGCGCACGGAGAGTGGGAAGGAGACTCCTCCCAGCACCTCCGGAGTGGGAGCCCGTGTTGTCCCACGGAGGGGCAGAGTCAGGGGCCTTTGTGTGGGCTGAGGGTGGAGTCACGGGCTGCCCCAGCACCTTGAAAGAGCGGCACACGGGGACGAGCGAGAGCCAATTCCAATATTGGACTTTTCAGTGCGGGCAGGGGGTTTCACTCAGAGGGCGAGACTTCCGGTCTAACATCCTGGTCTGCGCGCGCAGACCCGCCCGTGTTACCGGACAGAGTGACAGAGCCAGAGGTCTTTGAGTAGGCAAAAGCCCCGGCTGATTATGCTAGCAGCTCTGACTGACTGAGCCTTACCCAGAGCCCTGTGCTGAGTGGAAATAAGAGTGGGGAGTTGACCGCTCTTTAAGCCTCTTACTATCCAGGCAGAGGCAGCAGGAACCCCATAGTTGGATTCTCAGGCTGCTGGTTGAGGAAGGAAAGACTAGGAGAGAGGCTCCTGGAACACGGACTCTCTCACTGTCGGAGCCTATAAATGCTAATGAGCCTTGACTGCCAACGAGACTGAAGCACAATACATGACATCGCCATAGAGACTTATCAACTGCAAACCTCTACCTGAGTGTGCCAAAGGGGCAGAACACGGGGTACAGAGTCGCCGACCAGGAAGAGGGAGAGAAAAGAAAAAGCAAGAAGATAACCTCTCAAAATCAGAATAATCCGCAGACTTTATAACCTATCCCATTTTATTATATTTGTTCGTTTGTTTCTCTTATCTTCATCCTTGATTTTTTTTCTTCTTTTTTCTTTTTCTTTCCTCCTCCAATTTGGTCGTTTAACTCCCTACCGGTCTTACTCTCTCCTCTCCTTGAACTACACTACCCATAAGTGTTACATCTCCCATTATCTTTTCTTTCCTCTTCCTTTCTCTCTATGAGGGTTGCACTCCAAAACCCTTAACTCTCTCTCTCTGTCTCTCTCTCTCTCTCCTCTTTTTTCTTTTTTCTTCTATTAGTGGTTCCCTCTTTTTTCTCTCTCTCTCTCTTCTTTTCTCCCTCTATATTAGTTTTTTCCTTTTTCCTTTACATCTCCTCTCATTCAAACCTCAATAACAAACAAGTTATTTTATCTGGGACTCAAACCTATGTTTGTGGCATTTTGGGGGGTTTTTACTTCACCTTTTTAACACACTAGCAGTGCTCCCATCCCTGGCTCTCCATTTTATCAAGCTCTTGTTCCACTAAATACAATAGTAATTTTTTAATTTGTTCCCCCATTTTCCTGTTTCCTTCTTACTCCTCTCATCATAACTCTTAGTCAACCAACACCTAAACGCAAATCATTTTATTCTTGATACAAATTTTTTCATTATTTGCTTTTTGTGGGTCCATACCACCACCCCTTTTATTTATTTTTTTTCCTTGCCCCTTTATTACTTTTCCCCAATTCAGGCCCTCCATTACAGGCATTGTTTGTTCTATTAAATACAATATAATTCACAGTTCACCACAAGATTTTCTCAAGAAAGAGGGGAGAGCAGAGGAAAGAAAAAAAGGAGGGGGGAATAATTTCCTTTTTTTAAATTTTTATTTTATTTTATTTTTCTTTATTTCATTATTAATTTTTAAAAAAAAACTTTTTTCAATTTTTTATTTTTTTAACTTTTTATTTTTTATTAAATCTCATTAATACTATCAACAAAACCACCCTCAGATGCCATTAAGGAAGAGAAAATCGAATGTCATGGATACAAAAGAAAGAGAGGTAACACAGAAGAGGAAAAATCTATGGAGAAAAAATTTAATATATTGGAAACCTTGGAGTTAAATGACAGAGAATTCAAGATAGAAATCCTAAAAATACTCAGAAATATACAAGAAAACACAGAAAGGCAATTTAGGGAGCTCAGAAAACAACTCAATGAACACAAAGAATATATGTCCAAGGAAATTGAAACTATAAAAACAAATCAAACAGAGATGAAAAACTCAATTCACGAGCTGAAAAATGAGGTAACAAGCTTGGCTAATAGAACAGGCCAGATAGAAGAGAGGATTAGTGAAATAGAAGACAAGCAACTTGAGGCACAACAGAGAGAGGAAGAAAGAGACTCAAAAATTTAAAAAAAATGAGATAGCCCTACAAGAATTATCTGACTCTATCAGAAAGAATAACATAAGAATAATAGGTATATCAGAGGGAGAAGAGAGAGAAAATGAAATCGAGAACATACTCAAACAAATAATAGATGAGAACTTCCCAAGCCTGTGGAAAGAACTAAAGCCTCAAATTCATGAAGCAAACAGAACTCCGAGTTTTCTTAACCCCAACAAACCTACTCCAAGGCACATCATAATGAAATTGGCACAAACCAATGGCAAAGAAAAAATTCTCAAGGCAGCCAGGGAAAAGAAGAATACAACATATAAAGGAAGGCCCATTAGACTATCATCAGATTTCTCAGCAGAAACCTTACAAGCTAGAAGAGAGTAGACCCCAATATTTAAAGTCAAGAAAGAGAGGAACTTTCAGCCATGAATACTATACCCATCAAAGTTATCCTTCAAATATGAAGGAGAAATAAAAACATTCACAGATACAGAAAAGATGAGGGAATTTATCATCAGAAAACCCCCACTCCAGGAATTACTAAAGAAGGTTCTCTAATCAGATACAAAGAACAAAAAAAAATAAAGCCACAAGTAAAAGCTCCAAGAAGAACACAATAAAACCAAATTTAAACTGTGACAAAAACAAAAAGAAAGGGGGGAGAGGATGGAGATTAACAGTAGCAAAGGACGATGGAGTGCAAAAGTACTCACAAAATAGTGCGCTACAATGAACAGGGTAGGAACCCTTTTCATTACCTAAAGGTAACCACCATTGAAAAAACTACCACAGAAGCACATGAGATAAAAAAAGATAGCAACAGAGGAAAGATGTATGGAATACAACCAAATAAAAACAAAAGATAGAAAAACGAAAGAGAAGGATCAAACAAGACACAAAACTAACAGAAAGCAATCTATAAAATGGCAATAGGAAACTCACAAGTGTAAATAATTACACTAAATGTAAACGGATTAAACTCACCAATAAAAAGGCACAGAGTAGCAGAATGGATTAAAAAAGAAAATCCAACTGTATGCTGCCTACAGGAAACGCATCTAAGTAACAAGGATAAAAACAAACTCAAAGTGAAAGGCTGGAAAACAATACTCCAAGCAAATAACATCCAAAAAAAAGCAGGCGTAGCAATACTCATATATGATAATGCTGACTACAAGACAGCAAAAGTACTCAGAGACAAAAATGGCCATTTCATAATGGCTAAGGAGACACTGAATCAAGAAGACATAACAATTCTTAATATATATGCACCAAACCAAGGAGCACCAAAATATATAAGACAGCTACTTATTGACCTTAAAACAAAAACTGACAAAAATACAATCATACTTGGAGACCTCAATACACCGCTGACGGCTCTAGATCGATCATCCAAACAGAGAAACAACAAAGATATAGTGGCCTTAAACAAAACACTAGAGCACCTGGATATGATAGACATCTACAGGACATTTCATCCCAAAGTGATTGAGTATACATTTTTCTCCAGTGTACATGGATCATTCTCAAGAATTGACCATATATTGGGCCACAAAAACAACATCAGCAAATTCAGAAAAATCGAAGTTGTACCGAGCATATTTTCTGATCATAAAGTCTTGAAACTAGAATTCAACTGCAAAAAGGAGGAAAAAAATCCCACAAAAATGTGGAAACTAAACAACATACTTTTAAAAAATGAATGGGTCAAAGAAGAAATAAGTGCAGAGATCAAAAGATATATACAGACTAATGAAAATGACAATACGACATATCAGAATCTATGAGATGCAGCAAAAGCAGTGATAAGAGGGAAGTTCATATCACTTCAGGCATATATGAATAAACAAGAGACAGCCCAAGTGAACCACTTAACTTCACACCTTAAGGAACTAGAAAAAGAAGAACAAAAACAACCCAAAACTAGCCGAAGAAAGGAGATAATAAAAATCAGAGCAGAAATAAATGAAATAGAGAACAGTAAAACTATAGAAAAAATTAATAGAACAAGGAGCTGGTTGTTTGAAAAGATCAATAAAATTGACAAACCCTTGGCAAGACTTACCAAGGAAAAAAGAGAAAGAATTCATATAAACAAAATCCAAAATGAAAGAGGAGAAATCACCACGGACACCGTAGATATACAAAGAATTATTGTAGAATACTATGAAAAACTTTATGCCACTAAATTCAACAATCTAGAAGAAATGGATAAATTCCTGGAACAATACAACCTTCCTAGACTGAGTCAAGAAGAAGCAGAAAGCCTAAACAGACCTATAAGTAGAGAAGAAATAGAAAAAACCATTAAAAACCTTCCCAAAAATAAAAGTCCAGGCCCTGACGGCTATACCAGCGAATTTTATCAAACATTCAAAGAAGACTTGGTTCCTATTCTACTCAAAGTCTTCCAAAAAATTGAAGAAGAAGCAATACTTCCAAACACATTTTATGAGGCCAACATAACCCTCATACCAAAACCTGGCAAGGATGGCACAAAGAAAGAAAACTACAGACCAATATCTCTAATGAATACAGATGCTAAAATACTAAACAAAATACTAGCAAATCCAATACAACAACATATTAAAAAAATAATACATCACGATCAAGTGGGATTCATCCCAGAATCTCAAGGATGGTTCAACATACGTAAAACAGTTAACGTAATACACCATATCAACAAAACAAAGAACAAAAACCACATGATCTTATCAATAGACGCAGAAAAGGCTTTCGATAAAATACAACACAATTTTATGTTTAAGACTCTCAACAAAATGGGTATAGAAGGAAAATATCTCAACATGATAAAGGCCATATATGATAAACCATCAGCTAACATTATATTAAATGGCACAAAACTGAAGGCTTTCCCCCTTAAATCAGGAACAAGACAGGGTTGTCCACTCTCTTCACTGTTATTTAACGTGGTACTAGAGATTCTAGCCAGAGCAATCAGACAAGACAAAGAAATAAAAGGCATCCATATCGGAAAAGAAGAAGTAAAGGTATCACTTTTTGCAGATGATATGATCCTATACATCGAAAACCCCAAAGAATCCACAAAAAGACTACTAGAAACAATAAGCAAATACAGTAAGGTTGCAGGATATAAAATTAACATACAGAAGTCAATAGCCTTTCTATATGCCAACAATGAAACAATTGAGAATGAACTCAAAAGAATAATCCCCTTCACAATTGCAACAAAAAAAATAAAATACTTAGGAATAAACATAACAAAGAATGTAAAGGACTTATATAATGAAAACTATAAACCATTGTTAAGAGAAATTGAGAAAGATATAATGAGATGGAAGAATATTCCTTGTTCTTGGTTAGGAAGAATAAATATAATCAAGATGGCTATATTACCCAAAGCAATATAGAAATTTAATGCAATTCCCATCAAAATTCCAATGACATTTTTTAAAGAAATAGAGCAAAAAATCACCAGATTTATATGGAACTATAAAAAACCCTGAATAGCCAAAGCAATCCTAAAGAAAAAGAATGGAGATGACGTCAGAGTAATGGCGGAGTAGGAAGCGATACCGATAAATCTCCCCCAAAACTCAACAAGATCTTCAACCAGAAACAGAAAAACCTATCCTTGGAGCTTCCAGATTCTTCGCAATACACCCAAAGGTATGATTGAGTGAAAAATTGGCTAAATATATAACCAAACCCCGAAGGAAATAGGGAGTAAGAAATGCTCCGCCTTCCTCACTAACCTAAACAGGGCGGCTTTCTCTGGTAACTGTGAATATAGAAACTGAGGCGGGCAAAGGGGGTGAATAGATCCAGGCCGCCGCAGCAAAAACGGCCGAACCAGGCTGTGGCTCAGAGATCCAAGCCGAGGAAAATCTGATCCTGTGGCAACCCGGGCAATACAAGCTAACACTCGCGCCAAACCCAAACAAAGAAAGACAAGCGGAGCGGCCATTTTATCCGGTCTCCTGGTTGGTGCACAGTTAGTGGAAGAGAGATTTCTTCCTAAGCCGCGGAAGTGGGTGCCCGTGTTGCCCCACGGAGAGGCAGGGTCAGAGGCCTTTCTGTGGGCTGAAGGCAGAGTCTCTGGGCAGCCCCAGTGCCCTGGGAAAGCCACGCACGGGAGGGAGTGAGAACTAATCCCAACAGTGGAGATTTTCCGTGCTGGAGGCTGTTTCACTCAGAGGGAACCGCGGCCGGCCTCATATCCTGGTTTGCGCGCGCAGATAAGGAGTGAGCGATTCCTCCGAGTGCCTCGGCAGTGCGCGCCCGTGTTATCGCAGAGAGGGTCAGAGTCAGGGGCCTTTGTGTGGGCCAAAGCGGAATCTCGGGCCGCCCCAGCGCCTTGCAAAAGCCGCACACGGGGACGGAGCGAGACTCAATTCCAACGCTGCAACTTTTCCCTGCGGTTGGGGGTTTCACTCAGAGCGTGAGACTGCTGGCCGGATATCATGGTTGCAGACAGTGAGTGAGAGTTTCCTCCAAGCGCCCCCCAGAAGTGGGTGCCCGCTTGTGTTACCGGATAGAGTGGCAGAGCCAGAGGTCTTCGAGTGGGCGGAAAGCCCGCCTGATTATGCTAGCAGCTCTGACTGACTGAGCCTTACCCAGAGCCCTGTGCTGAGTGGAAATAGAGTGGGGAGTTGCCAGCAATTTGAGCCTCTTACTATCCAGGCAGAGGCAGCAGCAACCCGATACCTGGACTATCAGGCTACTAATTGAGGAAGGAAAGACTAGGAGAAAGGCTCCAGGAACACGGACTCTCTCACTGTCGGAGCCTATAAATGCTAATGAGCCTCGACTCCCAACGAGAATAAAGCACAGTACATGACATTGCCATAGAGACTTATCAACTGCAAACCTCTACCTGAGCGTGCCAAAGGGGCAGAACCCGGGGTACAGAGTCACCGACCAGGAAGAGGGAGAGAAAAGAAAAAGCAAGAAGATAACCTCTCAAAATCAAGAATAATCTGCAGACTTTATAACCTATCCCATTTTATTATATTTGTTCGTTTGTTTCTCTTATCTTCATTCTTGAGACCTTTTTTTCCTCCTCCAATTTGGCCGATTAACTCTCTACCGGTCATACTCTCTCCTCTCCTTGAACTACACTACCCATAAGTGTTACATCTCCCATTATCATTTCTCTTCTCTTCCTTTCTCTCTATGAGGGTTGCACTCCAAAACCCTTAACTCTCTCTCTCTCTCTCCTTTCTTTTTTCTTCTTTTAGTGGTTCCCTCTTTTTTTCTCTCTCTCTCTATCTTTTCTCCCTCTATATTAGTTTCTTCCTTTCTCCTTTACATCTCCTCTCATTCAAACCTCAATAACAAACAAATTATCTTATCTGGGACTCAAACCTATGTTTGTGGCATTTTGGGGGGTTTTTACCTCACCTTTTTAACTCACTAGCAGTGCTCCCATCCCTGGCTCTCCATATTATCTAGTTCTTGTTCCACTAAATACAATAGTAAGTTTTTAATTTGTCCCCCCATTTTTCCATTTTCCTCTTATTCCTCTCATCATAACTCTTAGAAAACCAACACCTAAAAGCAAATCATTTTATTCTTGACCCAAATTTTTTCCTTATTTGCTTTTTGTGGGTCCATACGCTCTTTTTTTTTTTCTTTTTTCTTTTTTTTTTTTTTTCCTTTTTTTTCTTTCTCTCTTTTTTGCCCCTTTATTACTTTTCCCCAATTCAGGCCCTCCATCACAGGCATTGTTTGTTATAACTCACAGTCCACCACAAGATTTTCTCAAGAAAGAGGGGAGAGGAGAGGAGAGGAAAAAAAGAGGGGAGGAATAATTTCCTTTTTTAAAAAATTTTTATTTTATTTTATTTTTCTTTATTTCATTATTAATTTTTTTTAAAAAAAACAACTCTTTTCGATTTGTTATTTTTTTATTTTTTTTAACTTTTTATTCTTTATTAAATCTCATTAATACTATCAACAAAACCACCCTCAGATGCCATTAAGAAAGAGAAAATTGAATATCATGGATACAAAAGAAAGAGAGGTAACACAGCTAGATGAGGAAAAATCTATGGAGAAAAAATTTAATATATTGGAAACCTTGGAGCTAAATGACAGAGAATTCAAGATAGAAATCCTAAAAATCCTCCGAGATATACAAGAAAACACAGAAAGGCAATATAGGAACATCAGAAAACAACTCCATGAACACAAAGAATATATGTCCAAGGAAATTGAAACTATAAAAACAAATCAAACAGAGATGAAAAACTCAATTCACGAGCTGAAAAACGAAGTAACAAGCTTAGCTAATAGAACAGGTCAGATAGAAGAGAGGATTAGTGAAATAGAAGACAAGCAACTTGAGGCACAACAGAGAGAAGAAGAAAGAGACTCAAAAATTAAAAAAAATGAGATAGCCCTACAAGAATTATCTGACTCCATCAAAAAGAATAACATAAGAATAATAGGTATATCAGAGGGAGAAGAGAGAGAAAATGGAATGGAGAACATACTTAAACAAATAATTGATGAGAACTTCCCAAGCCTGTGGAAAGAACTAAAGCCTCAAGTTCAAGAAGCAAACAGAACTCCAAGTTTTCTTAACCCCAACAAACCTACTCCAAGGCATATCATAATGAAATTGACACAAACCAACAGCAAAGAAAAAATTCTCAAGGCAGCCAGGGAAAAGAAGAATACAACATATAAAGGAAGGCCCATTAGATTATCATCAGATTTCTCAGCAGAAACTCTACAAGCTAGAAGAGAGTGGACCCCAATATTTAAAGTCCTGAAAGAGAGGAACTTTCAGCCATGAATACTATACCCATCAAAGCTATCCTTCAAATACGAAGGAGAAATAAAAACATTCACAGATACAGAAAAGATGAGGGAATTTATCATCAGAAAACCCCCACTCCAGGAATTACTAAAGGGGGTTCTCTAATCAGATACAAAGAACAAAAAAAAAACAGAGCCACAAGTAAAAGCTCCAAGAAGAACACAATAAAACCAAATTTAAACTGTGACAACAACAAAAAGAAAGAGGGGGAGAAGACGGAGATTAACAGTAGCAAAGGTCGATGGAGTGCAAAAGTACTCACAAAATAGTTCGCTACAATGAACAGGGTAGGGACCCTTTTCATTACTCAAAGGTAACCACCATTGAAAAAACCACCACAGAAGCACATGAGATAAAAAAGATAGCAACAGAGGAAAGATGTATGGAATACAACCAAATAAAAACAAAAGATAGAAAAACGAAAAAGAAGGATCAAACAAGACACAAAACTAACAGAAAGCAAGATATAAAATGGCAATAGGGAACTCACAAGTATCAATAATTACACTAAATGTAAATGGATTAAACTCACCAATAAAAAGGCACAGAGTAGCAGAATGGATTAAAAAAGAAAATCCAACTGTATGCTGCCTACAGGAAACTCATCTAAGTAACAAGGATAAAAACAAATTCAAAGTGAAAGTCTGGAAAACAATACTCCAAGCAAATAACATCCAAAAAAAAGCAGGTGTAGCAATACTCATATCGGATAATGCTGACTACAAGACAGGAAAAGTACTTAGAGACAAAAATGGCCATTTCATAATGGCTAAGGGGACACTGAATCAAGAAGACATAACAATTCTTAATATATATGCACCAAACCAAGGAGCACCAAAATATATAAGACAGCTACTTATTGATCTTAAAACAAAAACTGACAAAAATACAATCATACTTGGAGACCTCAATACACCGCTGACGGCTCTAGATCGGTCATCCAAACAGAGAATCAACAAAGACATAGTGGCCTTAAACAAAACACTAGAGCACCTGGATATGATAGACATCTACAGGACATTTCATCCCAAAGTGACTGAGTATACATTTTTCTCCAGTGTACATGGATCATTCTCAAGAATTGACCATATGTTGGGCCACAAAAACAATATCAGCAAATTCAGAAAAATTGAAGTTGTACCAAGCATATTTTCTGATCATAAAGCCTTGAAACTAGAATTCAACTGCAAAAAAGAGGGAAAAAATCCCACAAAAATGTGGAAACTAAACAACATATTTTTAAAAAATGAATGGGTCAAAGAAGAAATAAGTGCAGAGATCAAAAGATATATACAGACTAATGAAAATGACAATACGACATATCAGAATCTATGGGATGCAGCAAAAGCAGTGATAAGAGGGAAGTTCATATCACTTCAGGCTTATATGAACAAACAAGAGAGAGCCCAAGTGAACCACTTAACTTCACACCTTAAGGAACTAGAAAAAGAAGAACAAAGACAACCCAAAACCAGCCAAAGAAAGGAGATAATAAAAATCAGAGCAGAAATAAATGAATTAGAGAACAGAAAAACTATAGAAAAAATTAATAGAACAAGGAGCTGGTTCTTTGAAAAGATCAACAAAATTGACAAACCCTTGGCAAGACTTACCAAGGAAAAAAGAGAAAGAACTCATATAAACAAAATACAAAATGAAAGAGGAGAAATCACCACGGACACCGTAGATATACAAAGAATTATTGTAGAATACTATGAAAAACTTTATGCCACTAAATTCAACAACCTAGAAGAAATGGATAAATTCCTAGAACAATACAACCTTCCTAGACTGAGTCAAGAAGAAGCAGAAAGCCTAAACAGACCTATCAGTAGAGAAGAAATAGAAAAAACCATTAAAAACCTCCCCAAAAATAAAAGTCCAGGCCCTGACGGCTATACCAGCGAATTTTATCAAACATTCAAAGAAGACTTGGTTCCTATTCTACTCAAAGTCTTCCAAAAAATTGAAGAAGAAGCAATACTTCCAAACACATTTTATGAGGCCAACATAACCCTCATACCAAAACCAGGCAAGGATGGCACAAAAAAAGAAAACTACAGACCAATATCTCTAATGAATACAGATGCTAAAATACTAAACAAAATACTAGCAAATCGAATACAACAACATATTAAAAAAATAATACATCATGATCAAGTGGGATTCATCCCAGAATCTCAAGGATGGTTCAACATACGTAAAACGGTTAATGTAATACACCATATCAACAAAACAAAGAACAAAAACCACATGATCTTATCAATAGACGCAGAAAAGGCTTTCGATAAAATACAACACAATTTTATGTTTAAGACTCTCAACAAAATGGGTATAGAAGGAAAATATCTCAACATGATAAAGGCCATATATGATAAACCATCAGCTAACATCATATTAAATGGCACTAAACTGAAGGCTTTCCCCCTTAAATCAGGAACAAGACAGGGTTGTCCACTCTCTCCATTCTTATTTAATGTGGTACTAGAGGTTCTAGCCAGAGCAATCAGACAAGACAAAGAAATAAAAGGCATCCATATCGGAAAAGAAGAAGTAAAGGTATCACTTTTTGTAGATGATATGATCCTATACATCGAAAACCCCAAAGAATCCACAAAAAGACTACTAGAAACAATAAGCCAATACAGTAAGGTCGCAGGATACAAAATTAACATACAGAAGTCAATAGCCTTTCTATATGCCAACAATGAAACAACTGAGAAGGAACTCAAAAGAATAATCCCCTTCACGATTGCAACAAAAAAAATAAAATACTAAGGAATAAACATAACAAAGAATGTAAAGGACTTATATAATGAAAACTATAAACCATTGTTAAGGGAAATCGAAAAAGATATAATGAGATGGAAGAATATACCTTGTTCTTGGCTAGGAAGAATAAATATAATCAAGATGGCTATATTACCCAAAGCAATATACAAATTTAATGCAATTCCCATCAAACTTCCAATGACATTTTTTAAAGAAATAGAGCAAAAAATCATCAGATTTATATGGAACTATAAAAAACCCCGAATAGCCAAAGCAATCCTAAAGAAAAAGAATGAAGCTGGGGGCATAACAATACCTGACTTCAAACTCTATTATAGGGCCACGACAATCAAAACAGCATGGTATTGGCAGAAAAATAGACACTCAGACCAATGGAACAGAATAGAAAGTCCAGAAATAAAACCACATATATATAGTCAAATAATTTTTGATAAAGGGGCCAACAACACACAATGGAGAAAAGAAAGCCTCTTCAATAAATGGTGCTGGGAAAACTGGAAAGCCACATGCAAAAGAATGAAACTGGACTACAGTCTCTCTCCCTGTACAAAAATTAACTCAAAATGGATCAAAGATCTAAACATAAGACCTGAAACAATTAAGTACATAGAAGAAGACATAGGTACTCAACTCATGGACCTGGGTTTTAAAGAGCATTTTATGAATTTGACTCCAATGGCAAGAGAAGTGAAGGCAAAAATTAATGAATGGGACTACATCAGACTAAGAAGTTTTTGCTCAGCAAGAGAAACTGATAACAAAATAAACAGAAAGCCAACTAAATGGGAAATGATATTTTCAAACAACAGCTCAGATAAGGGCCTAATATCCAAAATATACAAAGAACTCATAAAACTCAACAACAAACAAACAAACAATCCAATAAAAAAATGGGAAGAGGATATGAATAGACACTTCTCCCAGGAAGAAATACAAATGGCCAACAGATATATGAAAAGATGCTCATCTTCTTTAGCTATTAGAGAAATGCAAATCAAAACGGCAATGAGATACCACCTCACACCTGTTCGATTAGCTGTTATTAGCAAGTCAGGTAATAGCAAATGTTGGAGAGGTTGTGGAGAAAAAGGAACCCTCATACACTGTTGGTGGGAATGTAAAGTAGTACAACCATTATGGAAGAAAGTATGGTGGTTCCTCAAAAAACTGAAAATAGAACTACCTTATGACCCAGCAATCCCTCTACTGGGTATATATCCCCAAAACTCAGAAACATTGATACGTAAAGACACATGCAGCCCCATGTTTATTGCAGCATTGTTCACAGTGGCCAGGACATGGAAACAACCAAAAAGCCCATCAATAGATGACTGGATAAAGAAGATGTGGCACATATACACTATGGAATACTACTCAGCCATAAGAAATGATGACATCGGAACATTTACAGCAAAATGGTGGGATCTTGATAACATGATACGAAGCGAAATAAGTAAATCAGAAAAAAACAGGAACTGTATTATTCCATACGTAGGTGGGACATAATAGTGAAACTAAGAGACATTGATAAGAGTGTGGTGGTTACGGGGGGGAGGGGGGAATGGGAGAGGGATAGGGGGTGGGAGGGGCACAAAGAAAACAAGATAGAAGGTGACAGAGGACAATCTGACTTTGGGTGGTGGGTATGCAACATAATTGAAAGACAAGATAACCTGGACTTGTTATCTTTGAATATATGAATCCTGATTTATTGATGTCACCCCATTTAAAAAAATAAAATTATAAAATAAAAAAAAATAAAAATAAAAAAAAAAAAAAAGAAAAAGAATGAAGCTGGGGCCATTACAATACCTGACTTCAAACTCTATTATAGGGCCACGACAATCAAAACAGCATGGTATTAGCAGAAAAATAGACACTCAGACCAATGGAACAGAATAGAAAGTCCAGAAATAAAACCACATATATATAGTCAAATAATTTTTGATAAAGGGGCCAAGAACATACAATGGAGAAAAGAAAGCCTCTTCAATAAATGGTGCTGGGAAAACTGGAAAGCCACATGCAAAAGAATGAAACTGGACTACAGTTTGTCCCCCTGTACTAAAATTAACTCAAAATGGATCAAAGATCTAAACATAAGACCTGAAACAATAAAGTACATAGAAGAAGACATAGGTACTCAACTCATGGACCTGGGTTTTAAAGAGCATTTTATGAATTTGACTCCAATGGCAAGAGAAGTGAAGGCAAAAATTAATGAATGGGGACTACATCAGGCTAAGAAGTTTTTGCTCAGCAAGAGAAACTGATAACAAAATAAACAGAAAGCCAACTAAATGGGAAATGATATTTTCAAACAACAGCTCAGATAAGGGCCTAATATCCAAAATATACAAAAAACTCATAAAACTCAACAACAAACAAACAAACAATCCAATAAAAAAATGGGAAGAGGACATGAACAGACACTTCTCCCAGAAGGAAGTACAAATGGCCAACAGATATATGAAAAGATGCTCATCTTCTTTGTTATTAGAGAAATGCAAATCAAAACTGCATTGAGATACCACCTCACAACTGTTAGATTAGCTATTATTAACAAGACAGGTAATAGCAAATGTTGGAGAGGCTGTGGAGAAAAAGGAACCCTCATACACTGTTGGTGGGAATGTAAAGTAGTACAACCATTATGGAAGAAAGTATGGTGGTTCCTCAAAAAACTGCAAATAGAACTACCTTATGACCCAGCAATCCCTCTACTGGGAATATACCCCAAAAACTCCGAAACATTGATACGTAAAGACACATGCAGCCCCATGTTCATTGCAGCATTGTTCACAGTGGCCAGGACATGGAAACAACCAAAAAGCCCATCAATAGACGACTGGATAAAGAAGATGTGGCCATATACACTATGGAATACTACTCAGCCATAAGAAATGATGATATCGGATCATTTACAGCAAAATGGTGGGATCTTGATAACATGATACGAAGTGAAATAAGTAAATCAGAAAAAAACAGGAACTGCATTATTCCATATGTAGGTGGGACATAAAAGTGAAACTAAGAGACATTGATAAGAGTGTGGTGGTTACGGGGGGGAAGGGGGAAAGGGAGAGGGAAAGGGGGAGGGGGAGGGGCACAAAGAAAACTAGATAGAAGGTGACAGAGGACAATCTGACTTTGGGTGATGGGTATGCAACATAATTGAAAGACAAGATAACCTGGACTTGTTGATCTTTGAATATATGTAACCTGATTTATTGATGTCGCCCCATTAAAAAAATAAAATTATAATTTAAAAAAAAAAAGAAAAGAAAAACAAACTTGGGTCAAACCCATACCCTGCTGCTCACTCTCTCTGTGGTTCTGGAAGACTAGATTTTCCAGAGGGGGCTGTGACTCAGTCTCCCCTCCCCCGTGCTCTCCATACAACGTACCTTAACATTCACCCATTAAGTGATAGGTGGACCTGGGCAGACCTTTATGATTGACTGGACCGACAGTGGACGTGACACTTGTAACTATTGCAGCTTGATGATAAACACAGCCCCCATGCCATGAGGATGCCCAAACTGGTGCAGGTGAGGGGTACGCAGGGAGGGGCCCCTGGAGGTGTTCCAGACAGCAGTCCGCGCTGGGCCCTTCAAAAGAAAATGGAGCATTGGGAAAAGACAAAAGAGAACAGGAACACCAAAGGACTTCTACAGAATGAAAAGACCCAAGTATCTCGAGAGAAATTTGGGATGTGTTGCTAAGAAGTGTGTTTTAGGATGCGATTTTAGGAAGTTTTGCTGTGTCTCTTATAACTGTGTCCCTGGAAGACACACTCAGGACCTTAAGACAGTGCTGGGATACGCAGACAGTCTTTCCCCTGCTTTGTATTGAGTGTGACTCTGGCTCTTGCTCCAACACCATTCAGCCCAGAGGACTCAGTCTTACTGGGGTTTCACTGAGCTAAACACAGCTCTTGTTATTAAAGTAAACAAGATCTGATGGGTACCATCCCAAATCACAGACACCCAGTGATAAAACAATATTCAGTTATTAACCTCAGGGTCGGACAAGTAAGTCCAATGAGCATCTTCCCAAAGCATTATTATTTTTTTAGATGTCTTACTTGCACACATTCATTTCTGCTTTGTTTCTGCAATGCATAGAGAACTCTGGAAAAAGGGATGGCAGGACACTGTACATGGTGACATAAGGGGTCAGCCTGTCGCATGATCCCTGCCCCCTAGAAAGGTCCCAATTCCATGACAGGCATTCGGACTGCGGTGTAGCAAGAGCTTTCTGATAAAATCTGGAGAAGTGAGAGGATTTAGGTGAAGAATGATTTTATACTTTTCAGGTTGAACATAGCCAACTATTACTGTTTTAAGTCATGCTCTATATGTGTCCTCTGTTAAATCATGATTGCTAAAGTTCAAATTTAATCAAGAATTGTGTGCCTGACCTGTGGTGGCACAGTGGGTAAAGGCATCAACCTGGAATGCTGAGGTTGCCGGTTCGAAACCCTGGGCTTGCGTGGTCAAGACACATATGGGAGTAGATGCTTCCTGCTCCTCCCCCCTTCTCTCTCTCTGTCTCTGTCTCTCTCTCTCTCTCTCTCCTCTCTCTAAAAAAATGAATAAATAAAATCTAAAAATAAAAAAAGAATTGTGAGCTCTGTAGGCTAAAAAAAATACGATTATCTCCTTCCAGCCAACGTGAGGCTGTTCAACGATCACGACCAAAGCCAAAGCGTCACTACTAATTGGCTGCAACAGAATTCACTGCAAGCCAACTATTTTGACCAGTCAGGATGCTCTGGAAATAAGTATCTTAAGCCAAAGTCAGAAAATGCTTAAATTAACATCACCAATGTCACAACTGCCTTTGTTACAGATTTTTTTTTTTTTTTGGCAAAATTTTTCACGTAATGGAGTTGTCAACACCATCTCATGAAAGACCACATTGCTCCTGGTCTGTCCTCAAAATGAAGCTATTTTGACATATCAGCAATTTATACCCACTTTCACTTATTTACACACACACACACACACACATACACTCACGTTGTATATAGCACCTACTTAACACTTTCAATACACTCAGTACTCCATAAATTTGCTAGCAAGTTCACACTAACTGTCTATCGACCCATTCATGTGGACACTAAACACATTGCCCAGAATCACTTTTTGCTCCAAGTTAGGTGCTTAGTATTTTGAGAACACTCCCTCATACTATTTCTTATTTCGTTATTTCACATTTTTGCCCTTTCTCTGAATAGCGGCCATCGTTCCAATCAGGCCATTATAACGTGTGCTCAGAGGGTCCCACGTGAATGCACCAGGAGTGTCAGGGAAAGGCCTTGCTGAGGCCGCTGGAACAGCTAGAGCAGAGGGGGCCCCACGGAGAAAGGCTCAGCGGGGACAGGGAAGCGCCTGCTCTGATTAGACGCCTTCATAGCACTGACGGCAGCATCCTGGGAGGAAAAACAGGATTTTCAATCGCCCCCCCCCCCACCGCCCCGCCTCATGCCCGCACTTGTAAGTGGTGAGGGTGATTGGAGGTGGTGGGGTTGGGGAGAGGATTTGAAGACTCCTTAGTGAAGTTAAAGAAGTTCATCCACTGAACTGGAAGCTTTTAGCAGACACCGGGAGACAAAGCCACAGGCTTGAAAGAAGCTGAAATTGCTGAGCCTCTGTCTCATCAGAGACAGGGCTGCCATCAGTTCATGTGCAACAGGGACTTAAAAAATTCCTACAGCGGGCACCTCGGAACAGCCACTGCTAAGACTAAAAATTGTCTTGCGAATGTCTCCATTAGAGTCAACACACAAAACAGAAAAAATACATGTGTTCTTCACAAAACATGATAGCATTGCAAAAGCAGATTGAAGCGTGCTTAAACACCCCTCGAAGGGGAAAGAAAAGTGGGGTTTGTGAGGCATTAAAGTAACGGTCCTGTGCTGACTTGTGCACACACTCTACTCCCTGCCTCTGTCCATGTAGCATTGCTTGTTTTCCTTCCCATTTCATTGGAAGTTTTTGATGTTAGAAAATCTCAGGTCTATCTCCCATTAGAGCATATTGTTTGAGTGGACCATGAAAACCTGTGTTTAAAAAAAAAAAAATTGAAGAATTTTAATGATAGTATTGTAAAGGGAACACACTGAAGAGCTTAAATAAGTTTTAAAATTTATTTAGATTGTCTCTCCTTTATAATTTTAACAACAGTGACCACACAAATCAAAGTAACCAAGGGGGAGTCTTGGCTACTCAACCTACATTCTTCTGTATCTTGGAAAGAATTTTCAGTAATTTAGGGGAAGGGAAGTGGGACTAGTCTGCAACCAAAGAACCTGATTTGAGTCATCAGTAACTCACTGCCTTTTACCCAGCGTCTTGTCCCAAATAAGCAGTAAGTACCAGTTTCATGAATGAATAATAAAGAGGTAGGTGACTGACTCATGAAAGACTCATCACTAGAGTAGACGTACTGACCGGAAAGAACCAACCTAAAATAAAGGTCACATTCTGACAAAAGCACTGAGAAATGGAAAGGGGAAAAATAATGCTAAGTGAATAAAGTGAGCAATTAGGAACTAAGTAAAACAGTAATTGTGTATGGTCATTGGAATAATAACTTCCCCAAAAGAGCCATGTCCTAATCCACCAAACCTATGAATATGTTATTTTACATCACAGACAGACAGACACACACACACACACACACACACACACAGATGTTTTAATTTGCTCAATTAAGGATCTTGAGGTGGAGACCCTGAATTATCTGGGTGGGTCCCACAGAATCACCAGGATTCTGCAGGATCAAGGGAGGCGAAGATGTGACCATGGAGGTGGAGGTCTGAGTGATGCACTCGCTGAGCCTGCAGGTGAAGGATGGGGACCATGGGCCGAGGTGTGAACACAGCATCCTCAAGACCCTGCAAAAGGCAAAGAAACCCTTGCTCCCCTTGAGCTCCCAGAGGCATGTGCTCTTGCCCACACCGTGTTTTCCGGCCAGGGAATTCCATTCCAAACCTCCAACTTCGGAACAGTAAGATACATACATTTCTGCTGTTTGAAGCCACTGAACATGGGGTAGTTTGCTACGGTGGCAAAGAACAGCTGAGATACCAGCTAAACAGGACTCCCTGACTTCTAAACCTGCTTTCAACGGAGTCATTTCCATTTAAAGATAAAAAGCTCATGAGCAAAAGGACACAAAGCAATAGGTGACATTTTCTGCTCTGTCCATTTTAAAGGCTGCTCCTCAATCCAATCAGATACGCAGCACAGGTGAGCCGTGCTGGCAGAAGGTGTGGCTCCAGTGGAGGGGAGAGTCCGGTCTCCTGTGAAGTCCAAGTAGGAGTTAATTAAGCCAAAATGCCATCTCGCCATCTGAGAGTTTCCCATCTTGCTGTTTGAAATGTGGCAGAGATGACTTCAGGTTTTCAATTCAGAAATGACTCCTTTCTCATCTTTGTCAGATCCTAATCAGCGTGAGAATTCATCATTCAGAACAACTCTCCACCGGGAGAATGAGAAGCCTACAGGCCCATGTCTCCTGTAACTGAGCCAATTCTCTTTATGATTCTTCCTAACAAACCTGCCTCCTCCACTGCGCAAGGGTGATCCTGTGTACCAATAACCTTCCACTGTTATTAACTATTTTTTCCTTTCAGGTCTAAAGTACCTGGTGGCTGGTTAAGGGGGGAAAAATAAATAAATAAATAAATAAATAAATAAATAAATAAACAAACCCTTGAGGGGAACAGCCGCTAAATAGTGTTTGTTTCTATAAACACAAACTATGTCGTTAATCCCGTTTTATCCCACGGAGGACGGTTGTTTACATGCGTTACGGTGATTTTATTGTATCTTATTAAGGAATAATAGCAAACTAAAGCAGCTACATTAACACAGTCTTGTAATAAAAAGTAACGTTTCTGCTATGCTAATTAGTTACACTCCTTTTATGAGAGAAGGTAGCCAGACATGGTGGCCTGTGTCTGAGCTGCAGCGTCAGTGGAAAGGAAGCCCTTCCGCTGGTCTGGCTGTTGGTGCAGGTATGCTAAACTCCTGGGCGTGGCCATTCAGGGAGCAGGGCTGCCTATGTGCCAAAAAGAAGTCACACCTCCAGAGGTTTCCCAACCAACCACGACATGCAAAAAAAACCTACCACCTCCCAACAACAATTGTGTATGGAGCTAATTGCTCCCTTGTGTCATTAATTAGGGATGTGGTTGGCCACTTGCCTTACATGGGACCAAATATAGGTATAATTAGTTGCACTTGAGCAGCTATATACCTCTGGGCTCAGATTCACATGTGCAGACACAGTAGGAGCTCTGAAATGTTACCTCTCAGCAATCTGCGTCTCACTGCAGACACTGCTGAGTATATTTTCGTAAGTCCTATGCCTTCCATAACTACAGTGGGCATGTCAGCCAGCTGCCCTCTCCTTCCCAACAACGCTCCTCCTCCTCGTCTCCACCATCCTCAGATTGTGTGCTGGACTGGCGGAGGGTCAGCAGACGCAGGCAAAGCGTTTGCATGGGAATAGTGAAAACTGTTTTAAGGAGGGGCCCTCTTTTCCATAAGCTGTAACTCCATAAAATTGGATTCTTATTTTTAAGAAAGGATTTTTTTTTTACCCTAAGAGCAATGAACAAAAGTATGTCACATTTCATGGGAAAATGTTTTATTATCCTGATTACACTCATAAAAATTAAGTGCCAATGAACCTAGGTTATAATGGAGCCAAAGTGGGGTTCATGCAGCATCTGGCTAAATCTAAGGTCCATGGTTTATGTTTGACTTGTGGCCCAAAAAAGGCTAGTGGGTCTCTTCAGAGTCACAAACCTAGTGTTGGCACAGTGGATAAAACATTAACCTGGAATGCTGAGGTCTCTGGTTTGAAACCCCAGGCTTACAGGTCAAGGCACATATGGGAAGCAACTATGAGTTGATACTTCCCGCTCCTCCCTTCTCTTTCTAAAATGAATAAATAAAATCTTTTTTAAAAAAGAAAAGCCATTAGGTCTATGCACAAGGGAAGCAAACCCAGCACCTTTCATGTGTGTCTGGTGCAGGTGGGGGCAGAGCCGAACAGAACTGAACTCAGAAACGGGTTCAGTACCTTCTTGCTCTATGGCAAGCAGGGTACTGTTATGTGTGAACCCATCTCTGTTTCCTACAAGTTCCTACAGAAAAGCGTTCAAGAGCACCTGTCGCCTACCAAAGGAAGGCCAGGCGGGGTGGACCTGGGGGATTCCCCAGCTGTCCTGACCAAAATAGAGCAATCACTTGGGCCAGGTCCTAAAGGAAAACTTCTAAGAAAATGACCTGGGTGATTAGCAAATCTCTACCATTACAAAACCAGGCCTGGCAAACAAACGCCAGCCCCACATGCCAAACCTCGCCCTGCCGCGGTTTACGAGAACACAGCCTCCCATTCACCTACATGTCTATGCGGAGACCCCGTGACCAGCCCGGCTTAAAACATTTGCTCTCTGGCCCTTTTACGGAAAAACTTTATTGACTTCTCATCTAGACAGACCCATAGACCCAGAGTTTTACAAATTAAATTTCCATGCAGAACAAAGTAAGTATGGATTCCATAAAAGATATTTCTTGGCTAATTAGAATGTCACCGAGCTGCCTTTTGTCCTTGAATATTCTTCGATGCCCTGTCTGTATTTAATAGATATGTGGTCTGCTGTCAAGATTCTAAACTCACCAGCCTCCTCCTCCTCCTGGGTCCTCAATCAGAAAGCTACCAGGACCCTCTAAGGGAGCAGTGACCATTACAAAGAGTTCAGTATTCACAAAATGAACATGGGGTGGGGAGCAAAAGGAGGTTTACAGTTCTGAGTATGCAAAAGTTCATTCTTGCATTATGTATTCATTATTGTACTGTTTCCATACAAACAAGTGTAATCCTCCTTTGGCCACCCTGTATAAGATGCTTATTTGGAATATATCCAAAAGATATAGGCATCAATGAATAGACATGATGTAGATATGCCTACAGTTTTGCTTTCCTATACTGCGTTTGGGACCCGTTATATAATATATTATTCAGTAAGTCATCAGAGATATAGATTGGTCCGCCAAATGCCCAATTATTGTCAGAGTGCCCCTAATTTGTTCTCATCGTGACAAAGCGCCAGGAACTACAGTAATATAAATAAATATTCATTGAATCTGTATTCTTATGAGGAGCATCACAATCAACAGGACACTAAGCTGTTACATGCCCATTGTCATTCCAGGTTTATCTGCTTTCTCCTCCCTTTAGATGGGTAAAGTGTGTGTGTGTGTGTGTGTGTGTGTGTGTGTGTGTGCGCGCGCGCGCGCGCTGACTTGGGCAGCATTAGTTTTATCCTCTGCCCTACGTTCACTTCCTCAAACACAGACTACAACTCTGAGGAACAGTGATTAATTAGTTCACAGGTATGCCATCTGCTTGATTCAAGTCCTACAAGGTGAGAAGTGACAAGTCTGATGAAGAGGAAATGAATGTTAACAAGTGCAAGTCTGCCCTCCAGAACAGAAAGGCGCACGTGGTGAGCCACCACCCGGGAGTCACCAACATCCTGGCCAAGGTTCAATCCTCACTGCCTTTTGAAGTCCTGAGGGGTTCCGACCTGTAGCACGGCCTGTGTCTGCAGTGCGAATATTCCCAAAGCCAACTTAGGTTCCCACTCTAACATCACTGAGCGTAGAGTTGGGAAGACATGTCCCTTCAATGACCAAGTGTCTCCTCCACATGGGCACAATGCATATAAATTAACTCAAGACCACAGACAATAATAAAATTTAGTAAAACACACACACACACACACACACACATATAGGAAGAGTGATAGAATTTTACTTTTGTTTTTAATTTGTCAATTCATTGCTACTCTTTATTAATGACTATGCTTCACAACCAGCTCACAGAATTACTGAAAATTTAACAATCATCTCCTACGGGATGGTCCAAGCTGGCTTCACTCATCAGGCTGCTGGGAGTCAACCTTTCACATAAAATGCAACCCAGCTGTCCTTACTGTTTACAAAAGGGAAGCATCTTCATTATGAATCAAGTTTAACACAGCTCCCTTGCCTCTCATGCAGACACATAGAAAGCCACCCCTGGCCAGCTGTCTGCACCTTGCCCCATGTGGCTGGGAGCCGCTCTGGAGGATGGTTGATTCCAAGGCCGCTTCAGGGGCAAACATGTGGCCCTCAGCAGCGGGCCTTGGAGATGCCTTAGCCCATTTTTGGGCCACTGGTGGCTCACGTTTTCAGTGCAGAATAATCATCTGCCTAATAAAAGGGTCATGATTAAATCGAATAAAAGGCTTCTGCAACCGAGGCTTCTTCCACTGTACCTCATATCCCCACCACAACAAGGACTCCTTTAATTTTAACTGAAAGACCATAAAGAGTTCCTGCAAGGGTGACAGCAAAGGAATGGAGGTGTGAAAGCCTGAGGGACAGTTCATGACAGCTAATGACACCCATGCGGATACAACCTTGGACTCGGAGGTCACAAGTCCACAGTAGATCTTCCAAATATCATGGCAGCATTCTGGGACTGGGTTTTTTGCTTCTTTGTTTGTGGAGCGTTTAATTTCTACACACTCCTCCTCCATGAAGCTTCTCCGAAACCCAGATTTCCTCTCTTCGGATTGCTGCCTCTCATCTTGCTTTGATCTTTGCCCTGTGCTTGATCCTACCGACAACATTACCAGCTAATACAATTTTTCCTCACCAGCATCCAGCCCCATCTCTGACCTGCCTCACACACCCAGTGTAGTTCCCCAAGTAGGTTCTCAAAAGTCTGACTGCTTCGAGTTGTGAATGTTTGAGGGAAGTGCGTCTACGTTATTTACAATTCTACAGCACGTGGGCACAAGGAGCAAGCAGCGAGGAGCGAGGAGCATACCACAAGCCCTTAAAGATACCATCAGAATTAATTGAACTGTTAGAATGGGAAAGCATTCCAACATTCAAAGAGAAGGACCATCTGTTCTCAAAACAACCGCGATGCCGATAGAAATAAATGAAGTTTTTGCAACCCAAAATCTATGCCTGTTGAGGCATATGTCACAATGTCTTTCCATTAAGATTCATTATAAGTGAAATGTAGCATAGTCAGATGACTTTAAATAAAAAATATGCCTCCTTAAAAAAATATATATATATGTCTCCTTATATCAGAGTCTGTTAATTTGTAATGTTTGGATGTCCTTACGTAAGAGGCTGCTTTATTACCTTTCTGTGATACAGTTGAGTTCTTTATTCCTCTTTCACAAACTGTTAACCAAAACTTTTGAGCCCTGTCATCAAGCCAAGCAAAAAACAGCCCAAGTATGAGAAACATGAGAAGTAGAATTGTGTCCTTCACCACTACACCTTTTTCAGTAAGAAGCTTACAGTAACTCACCCAAAACATTCTTTGGGGTGTTGAGTTTGTGGCTCACGCCACACAGGGCACCCAAGTTAGAGCAGGGAACAAGGCTGAGACAATGTCCTTTGTAAACCTGTACCGTCAACGTGATGTTTCCAAAATATCATAGTCTATGCACTGGAAGCATATAATATCCCATGATCTCATGCCTTTTAGGAATCAAGGAACTGACACATGAAAGAATAGACAATGCCACCGATCGTCAGGATTTCAAGATGTTGTTTGATAAGGGGTCTTCCACAAATAAAGACTTCTATGTCAAATAATTATCAATAGTGTTAATAAAAAAGTGATATTTTTGGTAAACACTTGAAAGTGCTTTTTCAGACATCATATCTAATGTATCAAAATCAGTTATATACTAGCTAACAGAGATGAAAAGTAAACATCACAGTCAGAGCCACTAAGTGACAAAATTCAAATTGTTTGACCAAAAGTCACCAGTTGTGTCTGCCACTGCACTGTCCTTTCCTTTTCTTCCTCCACCGTCTTTACTGTAACAAGTAAAAGAAAATTGGTGAAGGAGGTCAAAAGGTACAGACTTTCAGTTATAAAATAATTAAGTCATGGGCTATGATTTATAGCATGGGACTGGCGTTTATAATGATGATAATTTTTAACATAGGAACCTACTCAGAACTAATGCAATGCCTGGCTTGTTAAAAATATTGCTTTAAAAAAAATCCAGATTAGGGTAATGATTTTCAAGGGTCTCTTTTATAAAAAATCTAATTTTCAACACCATTTTTGGAAGGATAACATGGATACAGAAAAGTTGACAAATGACCCAGAAATGGTCACAAAATGAATCTGTCTATGGATGACCTCCGGATCAAGAAAGAACGCCCTGCAGGAGGCTTCCTTGTGTCCCCTCCCCATCATGGCCATGCTCCTCCTCCTGCAGGGACACGTGGTGGCTGGCAGCACTTGGTTTCAGTGGAACGCTACCCAAACAGGAGGACGCGGCGCGCTGCTGGGTCAGCCTTCCTTTGCTCAGACGCGTGTGTGCGAGGCTCACCCACGTCGCTGCTTGAACCTGCGTGTTCCCAGTGCAGGGTACCCCAGTGCATGAACGCATCACCCCATTCATTAGTGAGGGGCATCTGGGTCACGCTCAGTGTAGGGCTGAGAAGACAAAGTCATGTCTGTGCTTCCACAAATCTTTCCAGTGTGTGTGCTTTTTTCTTCTGCAGACATCGAAGTCTAACCACGCCAGATCATTAAAGCCACTTAATGTTAAGGAAAGAGTTTATTCTCTGTGAGAGCTTTTGTCCCACTTATTAATTTACATCCTCAATACACTCCTGAATTCACATGCTTCAACAGATGAACTTAGCAGTAAAACCTAAAAAATTTATAATAATTTGAAGACAGAACAGTGAACCCAAGCATTCAGAATCCTTACATGGTGGCTGATGTTGAGAGAGAAAAACATGCCTGAATTTGACTTGGGCTCCAAGGCATTACTGACAGGACCTTAAAATACAGTCATCAGGGGCCATAAAGGAAAACTACACCTGCTTCTCAAATCTTAAATTTTAAGTGACTTCAAACTACTTCAAAATTTTTGAACTGTCCCTTCTTATAATTCAAGTGAACTTGATTTTGACCATATCCATCCCTTGGTATAAACTTCACGCACTTTTGGTTTCTATAAGTTCAAGAATTTTAAAGAAAAATTGTACTTTATCTTCTGCAGGCTTGTTATTATTTTATATTTTTATTTATTTTTTGCCTAATCAGGCTCATTCTTAAATCTATCTCTGTAAGACCTTTTTTCAAAGTATTCTGAAAGGAACTGCTACTTTTAACACACTCTGCAGGAGATCCTTACTTCAGGTTGATGTGAACTAAATTTTAGGGACCCCCAGCATTTCACTCACAAACCAGTAGCGCAACTAAAGAAGCATTTAAATATCAGCCTTTTTGTCCACCTTCATCCAGTGTTTGGTGTTCCACAGCTAATGCAGGTGTGCAGATGTGTACTCCAGATAATCAGGAGGCTGGGATTCTTTCTTTCTTTCTTTCTTTTTCTTTCTTTCTTTCTTTCTTTCTTTCTTTCTTTCTTTCTTTCTTTCTTTCTTCCTCTCTTTCTTCCTTTCTTTCTTTCTTTTTTGACTACAAGTATTTATAGGCACTCTATCCATTATCAGTAGACCAGTGACAATGCACCGAGATTCTGTCACCTGCAAATCATACTCTCCATGATTCTTATTGTGTAACCCATCCTCTAACAGTAGCAATTCTATTTACTGATTTTTAAAATTAGTATGCTCCCTAAAGTGGAACACAAGAAGACGACAGATAGAGAATCCTAACTTATGCAGGTGGCACAAACAACTCATGTTTTCCAGATCCTCAGGGTTGGCAACTGAGACATAGGGATGGCGAGACCAGGTTTCCGAGGACTACCTACCACAGAGAAGGACAAGGGCAGCACTTAGCTGCAGCTGCTCTGATTAAATGACTCATTCTTTTTAAAGGACTGTTGAGATTTGGATCCCCATAGTCCCGAGATGAGAAAAGGCTTCGCATGTCACCCAGCCCTGCAACCTTGTCCACCGAGGACAGAGAACTGAGCGTACTGAGGCCTGAGCAGCAGCCTGTGTTGTTAGTCTATGGACGGGACCAGACAGGACAGGAAATGGATCGTGTCCCATGGTGTCGGCCACTGGCCGAGTCATCCATCAGGCCCTTGTGCAGCTGACAACACGGAGGTCAGACAGTCCACGAACAAGGCTCTTTGTCATCACGCTGCAGTCTGCCCAGGTAATTCCGTCATTATGACAGCCAAAAATGTTTGATTGATTAGGTGGCATTCGGTTCCAGGACAGCCTGCATGCACTCCCCTGCATGCACTCCGCTGTTTACCATTCCGCGTGCTATTTTTCCATTCACAATGAAACTGTCTCAGCCTCAGTGATAATTTTGGGGAGTTTTAATAGCCATTTACTGGACACATGGGCTGGACAGCAATCAATCTAGCTTAATCCCAGGACTGCTTTAACCCGCCTCCACCTGTTACTTTGGTTTCCAAATAATTTAACCGTAATGGTGGGACAGAACGGTATGGGTGCAAGGGTTGTCTCCAGTGAATGGTGCAACACAGGGAGAATTCTCATCTTCATATGCATTCATAAAATCCAAAATTAAGGCCCTGGCCAGTTGGCTCAGTGGTAGAGCATCGGCCTGCGAGCAGAAGTCCCAGGTTCGATTCCCAGCTAGGGCACACAGGAGAAGCGCCCATCTGCTTCTCCACCCCTCCCCCTCTCCTTCCTCTCTGTCTCTCTCTTCCCCTCCCGCAGCCAAGGCTCCATTGGAGCAAGGATGGCCCAGGCACTGGGGATGGCTCCTTGGCCTTTGCCCCAGGCGCTAGAGTGGCTCTGGTCGCGGCAGAGCGACCCCCCGGAGGGGCAGAGCATCGCCCCCTGGTGGGCAGAGTGTCGCCCCTGGTGGGCGTGCCGGGTGGATCCCGGTCGGGCGCATGCAGGAGTCTGTCTGACTGTCTCTCCCCGTTTCCAGCTTCAGAAAAATACAAAAAACAAACAAACAAAAAAAAACAAAAACAGAAAAAAACAAAATTAAGTTGAAGTCGAATAATCCAGGTCTTCCAAAAAGCGTTCCATGGTAACTCAAAAAGTGTTTGGGGTCTCTCTCAGTGATTAAAACTTCCTGGGGAAGATGCCACTTAACACTTTAAAAGCATTTTAAAGGACTCGTGTGAGAAAGAAGAGATACAGGAGGAGTTTATACCTCTCAGAGGCAGACTCAGGAGCCCAGGGGACAGTACAGTGGAAGCCACGCAGGGACGTGGCCTGAGAGTCAGGCGAGGCTCACACAGAAGGGACGCAGTGATCTCCACTGGGCAGCACGGATGTAAGATCCTGGACAGATGCATGCCCACGGTGATTCTTAGCAGGGAAGTGGTTGTTCCGAGAGTACAGATGGATAACATCACCTCAGGGAAGTCTCTGAGGAAAGAAAAGTAAAGGTCGGAACCCTGGAGAACACAGGAAGAAGACCACGAATACCAACACAGGGAAGTGAAACACAAGACCAGCAGATAAGCTTTGACATTTACTACCGTGGTGGGGAGGTCATTAGTCATCTGACGGCCAAAAATTTCCAAAGGCTTAGAGAACTACCACGTCCACCCAGCAGGAATGGTGCTCGGCAGCCGGGGTGAGGGGTGGGACAGAGTTGCAGGTTGGCTTGGGTAGTCAGCAATCAGCAAGACCAGGAGGCTGGGTGTGACGGAGACATGACAATGTCTGTTAGCGATATCTATATCGAGGCTTTGGTTGAATTCACCAGGCAGAACAACATCCTGATAATGCAGAGAGGCACTTTTTATGGGTTGAAATGTAGCCACAGAAGATATGTCGAAGCCCCAATGTCCAGTGCCCCAGAATGTGGTCTTACTTGGAAACAGGGTTGTGGTAGATGTAATTAGTTAAGATGAGATCATACTAGATTAGGGACAGCGCTTATCCCAATATGGCTATTGTCCTTGTAAAATGACATCTAGGTGAAAGTACATTGAAGGAGAACTCCATGAGAATGAGAGACGCAGAGACTACAGTGAAAATGCAAAAGCTATATATATATATATATATATATATATATATATATATATATCCCCATTGAGTTCTCAGATGTCTCCCTTTTCACATATTTTTTTTCATTGATTGTCAGCTCCGAGCACTGAGAATATTCTTAAAACTTTTTAGCATCTATCCCATATCTCAGAGTTCTTGGAATAACCTACATGTTTTATGTTGCATTCTTTCAGGAGAAGAAAATACATATATTTCAGGAAAGGAGGAAAAAAATATAACCAGCACCTGAGGCAAGAACCGTAAGGGGCAAACACTCCAACAAAACCTGACTCGCAATAAATCTGTCTCGTCAGACGCTGGACAGGCGTATTTATGGTGTCCTCTCTCTGCATGGAGAGAGTAGGAGGACACTGGTGTTACTCGAAGGTTAAAGCAGAATAAAAAAAATAGGATGCAAAAAAATGGTGATGTGGACAACCCTCACCAGTCAGAATTCTGTGGTTTATTATTTTTATTCCATTATGCCCCTAAAAAGTTAAGTGCAGTGAATTACCCTTTCTATTTTAAGAAGGAAAAGAGAAAGGTTTCTTTCTTTACATGTTTTGTAAACACTGGGAACTCTGCAACAGTAAACATCTCAGGGCTTGGTTACGGTCCTTTCTGTGCTCACCATGCAAAGTGTTTTATTCAGACCAGTGAGAGCCTTAAGAAACCTAGGCATCCTCTATTCATTGTCAATACAAACAAGTTGGCATCAGACCTGTCTGTCCATGCCGTCACAGTCTCTGTGGCTCATCTGCGAGATGAGCTCATGGGAGGAACCCACCCTCTAGGTGAGTCTCTGTGTCCACCAGCCAGTGTGCATGCATCCTCTGCGGTGTGTTTAAGATGTACGTAGTTAACAGCATAAAACATTGCATGACGGGCTTTTTCATGAAATACCCAAGACTCCCTCACCTCTTTTAATCCTTTTATGACAATAAAAATGTTGCTATCATATAATCAGATCTGCATTTCACAAAGCATGCATATAGAAATACCTTGCCCAGGAGCAAGAGAGAAAGAAGGATGAGAGAGAGGAGCACAGACATAAGGCTTGTTCTGCATCTGTGACATCTTTCCCACAATCTCTCAGGGAAGGACTCATTTCCATCACTTTTGTTATTGTTGTAAAATAAAATCGGTAGTGGAGATAGGTGTCCTCACCCTCAAACGTGCATGTCATTGCCAGGCGAAGGTGGTGTGGGTGTGCATGGGCTGTCAGCCACGCGGGGTGCCCCCTGCTCCACAGCCAAGCAGCCGGGCACAAGGGCAGCCTAATGTGATGGCCATGGAGCACCCTCCATGTAACAGGCCTGTGCTGGGCGCTGTCCTGACCCGGAGACCTGCAAAGGCATGGTAAAATGCAAACTACGCATTCCCAATTAGGTGGAACAGAGGCGGCTCCATCTGGCCCCTCCTCACTCCCATTTTCACTGGGACATGGCAGGTCACAGGCACCACAGTCTAACCCAAAAGGAACGACATGGTTGAGAAAGTCAAAGGCTATAAACACCCCCCCCCAGTGTTCCTGGAACTGACTAACCGCAGGCTGACCCACCTAGATTCCATGCGGCCAACGAAGTTTTACCGGTTCCCTAGCAACATGTATGTCAGCAAGAACTTTCCAACCCTATAAAGTCCCAGACCTCCTTCTACTGGGGCTGATGCCTTTCTGGGCCTCAGCCCATCTGCACCTGGATGTGCTAATCAAGTCTATTGTTTTATGTGATTCTTCTCTGTAAACCTAACACCAGTGAGGGGTGTATACAAAAGCATCTAGGGAGAAGAGTCCTTTTCCAGGTGATCTGGGGAGGTGACGCAATGCTCAGGGTTGCGTGACCCTGATCATTTTGTCATACATGCATATATCACAGTGGCAGGTTGTACTCCTTAAGCTAACTCGTTACATGTCGATTTCATCACAGTAAAGCTGGAGGTAAGGGAAGACTTGCTCTGGGGAGGAGGAAACCTTCTCCCTGATTTTAAAGGAGGCCCAGGATTTAAAGACCCATCACTGGGGACAATGCACCCTGGGCAGAGGCAAAGGGAAGGTGTGATGCAAGTAGGCATGACAGGCATTTACCTATTTTACAGTAAATGAGAAGACCATAAAGATGCTATCTATAAAACCACTCCCCAACTTCTCATCTCCTTATTGTGACTCAAATTCCACTGACATGACCAGCTGGGGCCAGGGGTGGGGATTCAAATAATTTAACAGCCAGTGCTCAGCCCTAATGACTGTTCTGAGTATATATAAAAAAGAAAACGATATACTGAAAGGTAGTTTATTATTTCATGCATTTTATACTTAAATAAGAACAATAAAAGAGGTACACAAAACTAGTTTATATTATAAGAGAATTTTAATGTATTAATGAAAAAATATTAAATAACACCTGACAAAAAACAATACAAGTTGTCACCCCTGATTGTTGGGTGCTTTTTGTCTTTACGTTGTATGTTTACTGAAGTAACAAACATGAGGGAATTAACATGTAGTATTTTATCAAAGGTATAATGAGTTTTATGAAATAAATAAACATTACAAGCATAGTTCCATCAAATGTTCCCCTTATGGACGGAATGGACATTACTATGGGTGCTTAGAATACGCTGTTGTGCAGATGAATGTTAAAAAAGAGTAAGGAATGTAAATCTGATTTCCACATTGGGTGGCTGCCCAGGCACTCACCATAGAGAGAACCCTGATTACAGGTGCTATTTCAACAACCAGTTCACCAAACTCAACAAAAAATTAGGTATCAGTTCTGCCAAATCAGTAAGAAACAACTGAATCCCACCACTGTTATATATTTTGCCCACTTAATCCTCAGAACAATTCTACAAGACTGTTGTCTTCCTTGTCTTCCATTTAGGAATGAAGAAATTGAGGCTTATAAAATTAAGGTCATAGGGTTAGTGCTGGGACCTGGTCACTGTGATTCCAGAGCTGATGTTACTAACACCGGCTCTACTGCCTCCCCGGAACCGGCGTGCAACCAACGGGCCTTTCAAAGCAAAACAAAGAGATTATTTTCCTCTGTCCTTTAATGTTTGCACAGCTTGGACCAGGAATGGAGACATTGCTATTTTTAGCCGGTTAAGTGGCTGAAGATTATCTATCCTGTCAAAAGGATATTCCCCATGTGGTTGTACTGAATAAACTTATTAACAGTAAATTTTTCTCAGGCAAACTTGAGCTTTCTCACACACACACACACAAAAATGGCTGGTCTCCAGGTCCCAACCACCATTAATTGGTTTTAGTCACAGCAGGTACAACTGGATACGCAAGGTATCTCATTACAACCCCACAGATGGGGTCTTCTCTTTGGCCAGAGCTTTTTGCCTCACCTGGTCCTGTTCAATCACATTAGTAATTAGATGATTTCCCTCCCAAGCTCAGGTCCTGGTTAGCAAAGGGTCATTCCTATATGATTTCCTGTCACAAAATGCAAACGAGGCTCCAGTTCTAACAGCTAAGCTTACTGGGTCTTTGCCGTCCTTCTCTCAGTCAATAGGTTCTACAGATCTTTACAAAAGGAAACAAAAACAAAAACCCTGACATCTACAAAGCCTACGGGGGAACACTGTCCATAGTAGGAAAAGCGACATGCACAGCTACGTAAAGCAGGTGCTCGTTAATATGAAATCAAAGCAACCAACTTCCCTGTGCTTTACCCTTGATACCCTGTCACGCCCATTTTCTGCCTCTCTCTGTTTGTTGAACGCCTACGCCAAGACAGGCGTTGCCTGAGTGCTGTCTTAGGGGACCTAGGAAGTGACAAAAATCCACCGTCTTGTGTAACTTGCACCCGCAAGCGGCTGACAAAGTGCATACAGTAGATTTTAGGTTGCAGTGGGTGTGACAAAGGAAACAGCGTCACGAGAGTGAGAGTCAATGACTGCATGCTAAGGTGGGGTGTGAGCTGGCAGAGGACAGAGGGCAGGTCCTTCCCAGGGAGCCACCCCGCACTAGAGATCTGAAGGGTGAGCAGGAGCCAGCCAGGGGAAGGCACTGACTGACCGGTGTGCTAGGCATGACCTCCCTTATTCCCCTGTGTGGCCCAATGAGATGGGCGTCTTAGAGAAAGGATCACCTTCCCCAGTGAAGAACACTAACCCTCCAAATCAGTAACTGAGTGACCCAAAGGCACCCATCAATGGACACACCAAAGATAAGGCAAGAAGGGTAACTCATGGGAGCCAGCCACTGCCCTCTGTCAACCTCCGAGAATAAAGCACCTACTACCTCCCATGCAATTCATGTTGCTCTTCCATGTTTGCTTTTCCAGAAAATGTTGAGTGACTCAAAATTTGATCTGACCCTTGGGTCACTACATCCAAAAGTATCTCATGTATAAATGAACAACCATCAATGTACAAGCAGTGTAAAAAAACTGTAATTCTTGGCTTTAGGATGCCATATTTCCAGAATCCTATTAACTCTGCTTGCTTCATATCAGTTACTGTTAAACAGGCTACATTATAACCAGAAATAACCGTGCCTTTTACAAACTTAATAAGTACAGTGGTGGTCTGTAAAGTATATGCAGTATGTGTGAAATACACTACTATAAAGTAACTACTTGAATGTATAAATGTGTGTTTATAAACATATTATCTTCTATAAATGGTTCATTTCATGTGATACAGAAAAAGAAAGCCAACAATGATCCACGCCTCATCTGCTAGGTAGGACCACTTCTGACCCACTGGGAAAATCAATGCTTGCTTAGAGAAGCCTCCAATTATATCTTCAAACAATTTAACAATCAGAACAGAGATTCAGTGATGGTTTATCCTCCACCAACCAGCCCCTACACAAAGACACCCACAATGCACACACTTCCGCTACCTTCCTCTTATGCTCTACACTCGCGTGCCACCTCCAAAAAGAAAGGTAGAGGAGAGAGAAGACAGGACAGCCAATGGCTTTGTGTTGTTGGAAATGAGAGCTGTAGAGAGTATAATTCTAAAGCGTTCGACACAGAACACAAAACTGGTAAAAAAAAAAAAAAGTGTGTGTGTATGTGTGTGTGTGTGTGAGAGAGAGAGAGAGAGAGAGAGAGAGAGAGAGAGAAGGGAACAAAAGCACAGGTCTCTCAAGGACCACGAGTCCCTTAACATGCAGCCACTTGGCCCAGAGGAGAAGATCGTAAACCACCCAGTCTGGACAAGAAGACTGCCTCTCCCTCCCTGTCTGTAGCTCCATCTTCATCCTGCGGGGCAGGGATTACGCCTGCCTACTGCTCTGGAAGGAGACTCCCCCTCCACCTTCCGATGCTGCTGCCACACAAATACTGCAACGACAGTGCAGAACCAGGCAGCCGGCACCTCCCTGGGCGTGGAGAAACTGGAGGGACCCATGGAGACCTGTTTCCCAGTCCCTTTTATTTGCTGGTGGTAACTGCGTGTGAGGAGATGCAAACACAGGTGGTAGCCATAGACCTTGGACCATCCTGCCACCCTTTGGGCCTCTATATGCAACCAGTAAACAGGCGACCCTTTCCTGTGCCAGGATTTATTTTTTTTCAATGTTTAAAATGAGATTAATCATTCAATAATAAGCAGGAGAGTAATCGAAGGGCTCTAGTCCCATGATAATGATCTTGGAAATTGATCATACGATACAGGCGATGCATGCTGAATTAAAATATCGGCTTTTAGAGGCCATGGATTTGGCATTTATTAAAATGTATCACATGCCTCACTCCTTTGATACTTTTTTTAAACCAGAGAAATGAAAATGGTTCTAAATGAGAGGAAACGTCCAGCCTAAAACCCACTACGATTACTCTCTACGAGCCCAGTGGCTCCTGACACCTCACGCTGAGATGGCCTTCACATCCATATTGTTTCCATTGGGAGAAATTCTCACCATGTTTGGATTGATTAATCTCCAGATCTGGTATGTTCCTTTTACTTTCCCTGGGCAAGTTACAAAAGGGGCTCTAATTGAGTAAAATCCTGAATGCAGTGCTGATATGAAATGTCCATTAGGGGGCCACTGGCCTATTTATGATGCTGTTAAAGTGACCAGCATTACCCCATTCTCAGTGTCAAATGACAAGATTCGTGGGTAACATTCTACAGTGGACAGCACATTAAATGGCTATGATGAGAAGAAAAATAAAGAAGAAAAACCACCTGGTCTGGTCTAATTATACTGTTTTACAGACTGCCCCATGGACACTCGCTGGCTCTTCTATTTGTTTAAATCCTTATATTTTTGAAAAACTTCCAGAGGACACATAATTTTAAAGTTCTGCTCATGATCTTTGGTGTGGTGTTCTAAAATATGGACAAAATCTTAAAGCAAAGCAGTTTGGGGGGTTATTTTTTACCCAAAGGGGCAGAGTTTCCCCAGCAGTGACCAGGGAGGTGTGACAACAGAGTCCTACATTTCTGAGCCTCTGGGGTCTGCAACCACTTTCATGGTGCCCAGAGTTTCACTGACTTATGATGTTTGGTGTATCTAAGGGTCTCACTGAAAGGTACCTTCTCTCTGGATCCTTAGTCACCAGAAAGTCTATAAAATGATGAGGCTAGTGAATTTTGAAAAGTGGTCCGTTTTGAGCGGAAGATCAGAGAAAGCAGATATATGGCCAGTGCCTCTTTTCTTTCCATCAACTGTCTACGCAGGTCCATTGGCGGGAATGTGGAAACCAGACCTCGGTACCTGGGGGCTAGGCAGGAGGCACAGAACAGGGACCTTCAGAGGAATGAAGAAACCCTCACTGTGCCCTCTGCAGTGCCCATCGGTGTGGATGGACAGGTGACCACAGTAAAGAAACACCAGGCCACATGACCAGGTCAACAGACGATGCCCTACATCCTCACCTGGAAACAACCCTAGCTGCACAGCTGAAGAAATCGGGGAACTGACCATACAGGCAAAGCAAGCAGCTTCGTGGACACAAGAAAAGCTTCAGTGAGATTTTCAGCAGTGTGGGAGAGACCACGAGGCACACATCACCAAAAGGCACGAAGCCAAGGGACTGACACGTGCACAAAGCAAAGGCACTTTGAGGATGAAGCTAACCTGTGCTTTCTCTCTGTCTACACATGGCATCCTCACTTCATGGTATCCAACTGCCCCATCTCACCCCAGATGTCCGATCTTTTCAGAACAATAGCAGCCACCATCCAGATGTATCTGCGTGCCAGGCCCTCTTCTGAGCACTTAGAATGTGTTACCTCATCCATGTCCCACAACAGTTCCTGCAAAGAAATGGTACTTTCACGGTGACAATCGTCCCTCACACTTTGCGGATGAAAACTTGAGACACAGGAATATTTAGTACAGTTTCCCAACTGGTTAGTGGTGCGGCTAGAATTCACACCCAGTCAGTGCCGCTGCAAAGTTTATGGTTTAATCACCAGAAATGCCCTGTACTTAGGGAGTGTTTAGAAATAAGAACGTATCACAGGTCAGTAGTTTGTGAAGCTGGTGGCTGCAAAGCATGGGTTACCCCATGCACAGCCTGACTCGCTGCAGATGTAGATGTGAACGTGTCAATTTATTTCATCCATCTCTTTTCCAAATATAAAGACAATGTTTTTCTTTAAGAGCAACAGATGGAAGTCACATGTGCCCACAAATCCAGGCTTTGCAAGGACTGCAGAAAGATGCAAAAGCTTTAAAAAAAAGACTTCTTGCAGTATGCAAATATCAAGTATTTTTCTTTACAAACTTTTAAATACACCAAGGGCGTCTGGCTGCTCCCCAGACACACACATTTGTACATACATCTCTCCTGCAGCTGGCACCCTAGAATAATATCAACCACATCTACTTCAATAATTACCTTGAAACAAATGCAGGCAGTGGTGTTATCTGAATGTCAGCTCCCACTTGGCGCTCTCCTTGTCTAACAAAGGCCTTGAGGAAATAAATCAGTGGATGAAAACCCGGGAAAAACTCTCCTCCGGCCCTCAAAACAGTCGGAGAGCTAGAATTTCGAAGATTTCCCCCGAGGTACCGCATTCTTCTGTCAAATAGCACTCACAATCAAAAGGCAGTGAAACCACACAAGGAAATGGTCATTAGGAATGACAATAGTGTTACTACCCCATAAACAGGTAGGCGGTTATTATGGAGGTGGAAAAAAGTAAATTTTATGTAGAACAAAGACACACATTTTTTTCTTTGTCTGGATCCTGCCAAAATACAGATGTCAGGGCTCTCTCTCAGGGATTCTGAGTCGTGTATGCTTTACAGCCCCCTGGGCACTTCTCATGTTGAGAATTATTGCTTTTCAAGGACAGGTTGGGCGGACAGTTGTCCTTATGGCCTATGGGGTCATGAGCTACTGCTGTACTTGGGAGTCAGGGGTCATGTAGAAAGCTGGCAGTATCTGTGAATCATGACCATGGCCAATGGGCGAGGACTATCTTGAGGTTCTCACTCAGATGATTTCCTTTAACCCTTTGAGTAGTGAGGTGTTTGTTTGTTTTTTCATACTCACTGACTTCTGGGAGTGAGTTGGGGTTTTTTCCAAAAAATGAATTAATTCCAGTTACAGTTTTATTAACTTAAAATCATGTTTGTTTGATAACCAATTTATGGAAACAAGAAGAACATACATTTGCTTTTTTTTTAATGATACCTTACACATTTTTAAAATAAATCAAATAGATCATACTCTGGATGGTCAGGAGGCACGAGGATGTACATGAACGTTCGTACTACTCAAAGGATTAAATAAGAGTTTAGATGATGTAAGTTCCTTTGAATTTACTCCAAATAGTCCCCTCCAATCAGGAGTAACATGAGCTCTGCCCACCCCAGACCCTTCCATGGCAGGACATGTGTCTGGTTCTTTGAAATTCTTGCCCTAGCTAAAACCTGCCTCTCCCCTGAATATCTCTCTCTCTCTCTCTCTCTACTTAATGGTAATTATTTCTTTTCTTATATCCTATTTATCTCAGGGTCTCCTGTCAAGGATGACATAACCTCTAGCATCATGTCAGGTCTTAAACCTCACTGAAGAGCTGCTCAGAGTGCACCAGGTACTAGAAACTTTTGTACAGAGGAGTTACATGATCTGACTTATTGAAAAGAGTCACTCCATGGTGAGATTGTACATTGGTGCAGCCACTATAGAAAACAATATGGAGGTTCCTCAAAAAATTAAGACTAGAATGATCATATAATCCAGCAATTCCATTTCTGGGTAGTTACATGAAGAAAATGAAAACACACTAATTAAAAAGATAGTTGCACATCCCTATGTTCATTGCAGCATTATTTACAATAGCCAAGATATGAGAGCAATCTATGTGTTCACAGGTAAAGGTATAAAGGTGTGGTACATATATACAATGGAACATTACAGAGCCATAAAAAATGAAGTCTTTCCATTTGCAACAACATGGATAGACCTAAGGAGTATTCCACTAAGCGAAACAAGTCAGTCAGAGAAAGACAAACACCATATGATTTCACTTATATTGGAATTTAAAAAACAAAAACAAGAAAGAACCAATGAAGAAATAAAACAAACAGACTCAGACAGACCACCTAGAGGGGAGGGAGTTGGGGGTCAAGGCGACAAAGATTAAGAGGGTTGAGAAGTACACACTCTGGTTATAAAATAAATAAATCATGGAGCCGGAACATACAGCATGAAAGATACAGTCACCAATTCCTTAGTCGTTTTGTATGGTAACAGATGGTTACTAGTTATTGTGGTGATCACTTTGTAAGGTACAGAAAGGTCAAATCACTGTGTTGCATGCACACCTGAAACTAATGTAACACTCTATACCAACTATACTTTAATAAAGAAAGAAATAAAAGGAACGCTCCGACAGCAATGTTGAGAATGGACAGAAAACGTTGAGACCATTGCAGTAACTCCAAAGCTACCAAGTGGTGCTACCATACGAGACAGAAATAGAGAAAAAATATGTCTGGACTGGTATAATTCTGAGATATAAAGTATTTGAGGATAATTTTGATTAGATCCAAGTTTTGATTTTAACCGACATTGGCATACAATTCTATGTAAAGGTTATTTCTTAATACCTTGCATTATTTATAAAACACATTGTAATCAATGCAATCATCATTAAATTCAATGAGGCAAATGTTAGGGTTGGTATGTAGTCTAGGTAATCACTCTAATCAAGCATTTTAAAACAGAAAATAAACACTTTCTACCAGCTACCATGAACAAATTTTAAAAAACTGTCTTAGCGGAATGGGGCCATAGGGCCTCTTTCCTCGGGGCCGAAACCAGGTGGACTGTAACAGTGTAAGGAGCTTTGATTTCATGGCAGTGGGTCTCCTCAGTCATTGACATGAAGTGTAAACCCAATAGATCCTGAAGAACCCAAGTGCACCTTGGCAGCACATCTGCATGATAACTATTTGGAAATCATCCTGCTAACTTGATCAATCGAGACTCTACAGGCAAATAACTCGGGCTCAGAGGCAGCATTGTTTAGGGACAACTGATTCTATCCTGAACTGCAAGTTCCTTTATTACTTGTTCATGGTTTCTTAACAACGTAAATGCTTCATAGTGTTGGTTAAAACTACTTTGTACAACTCCTCTCCCCCCCTCCCCTCCCCATAGAAAGTGGGTCAATGGGAGAGAGACTCCAGAGTCACGCTCATATGACAAATGAGGTTGACTCTTGATGAGAAAGAAGGAAAGAAAAAAAGGACAGGTTTTCTTTTACTAGTATGTGCTTATTATACAAAGCTGGTAAGTAATTACCTGAAGCAAAAGCAAGCGATTATTGCCTGACATGGAAAGCAACATGCCTCCTTGGCCAAGCAACCTCAGAAAACACCCCATCCCTCCCCTTAAAGAAGCAGAGATATGTTCAAAGGACATTCAGTAAGAGATCAGAAACAAGGACTGTGCTCTTAAATGGTTATTTGTTTTGAGAAAAAATTAAGAAAAAAAACAACTCACTGATGGACAACATTTCAAAAAGCAAACGGCATCTAGAGGTATTAGATATACTTCCCCCAGTTCCGGTTCAGAGAAGAACAGTGAGATGAAAATCTTACTATGTTAGAAAAATTTCTGTATTTGCCAGTGATGCAAAGGAATGAAAAGGCTAAATCTGGCCATCTGACGGAGCTTGCTTTTATTAGAGAATTCTGGTTTGGTAAATTGGAATTTGAGGCAGTTTATCTTCAATGCAATAATATCAGGTTGTATGGAAAAATAAAATTTTTTAAAAAAGGCAGTGTTTCTCCTGATGCGTGGGCAGTTTGCTTCGGAGGCTGGATAAGCTGATGTACATGAATTATGCAGTTCCCACTGTCTTATTGGAATAATGGATGAAAGCAATCATCCACACAAAACTCACAGGTCCTGGGGACCACGCATGTGTATTCCTCTAGGGTGTGGGCTTGGGGGGCAGGTTTTAGCCATGACACCTTCGCACAACCTACAATGCCTGGCCATTTAATTATCATAAAGTACGTTTGCAAAAAAAAACAATGGAGTTGCAGGAGGCAAGATTTCTTCCAAACCACAAACACAATGTGCAAAACTATATATTATATATATATATATATATACACACACACACACATATATATGTATATATATACATATATATGTGTGTATATATATGTACGTGTATATATGTATATATACAGTGGTACCTTAAGATATAAATAGACCAACATACAAATTTTTTATGATACGAGCTGCGACTTGGTCCGTATTTTTGTTTGAGATCCGAGTGAAATTCCGAGATACGAGTCGTGATTCAGGAAGCGGCCGCTAGTTGGCGCATTGGTGCACGAGTCCAGTATCAGCAGTTTGATATATGAGTTGACTGACTTACAAGCTCGGTTACAAAACAAATTAAATTCATATCTCAAGGTACCATTATGTGTGTGTGTATATATATATATATATATATATACATATATGTATGTATATGTGTGTATATATATACATATATGTATGTATATGTGTGTGTATATATACATATATGTATGTATATAAATTTTTCCCCTCTACAGGAACTTAATTTCTACCTCAGCCTTCATGTCCCCCAAGAGGAGGAAACTTTCTCTAGTCCCATCCAGATAAACCTTAAACCTGGCCGTTTTACTACTGAAGGTTTTAACGCGGGAAGAGCCAGGCCTAAGGTCTGCCTGTTCCTGCCCTGCCCTGGTGTGGCGGAGGTGAGTGGGGTCTGCCCACTTCCTCACTCTGAGGTGCCCTGGCCTGTCATGGGGAGATGTATGATCACCCCATTATGGTATGCTCCCTCACGACGTCACAGCTTCACACATCTCCACGGCAGTCACTCAGTGGAGACAGCCCACTGTGCTATGCAGGAATCCCTAGCTGTCAGTCTGTCCACCACCTGAGTCAAGCATCCCCCTGTGCCTGCATCCCCAGGCCATGCCTGGGAGGCTCCTGCAGGTCACAGCCCTCCTCATCATACCCGTGTTCCATGGGCCACATGCAAAAAATATTCATGGGCTCTCTTGCCCACTGGGGTGCATTCAGGACCCCCCATGAAGACACCTCAGCTCTGCCCTCCACACCTGGCATAGCGCAGGACAGATGAAAACCTATCACCGTGCATCAAAAAGAGAGATGATCAGCTTTGTAGCCAGATATGCGTGTTTACAGTTACAGTTTTTGATCTGTTGGCCGTGAGTTTCAAATCCCATCTGAAACTTCATTTTCTCCAGCAGAAATAGGGTTAATTTCAGTGTCTGAACAGCACTGCTGCACAAACAACAATGCCTGTGACGATGCCCAGCCTGGGGCTGGTCTGAATCGTCATGAACACAGCTTTTCTTCCCTCTCTCCTTACTGAGCCATTCGTACATGCATGAAACTGTGACATGTACAACACTTGGTGAATTTCTGCTTGATCACCAGTTAATGAAAGACCACTGGTCTGAAAGTATTCATTCCGCTCCCCAAAGTACCTAACTTCACTATTCGTTCACACAGTTAGAACATGGGGCTCGCTATTAAGAATGAAAAAAAATGGGCCCTGGTCGGTTGGCTCAGCGGTAGAGCGTCGGCCTGGCGTGCGGGGCACCTGGGTTTGATTCCCGGCCAGGGCACATAGGAGAAGCGCCCATTTGCTTCTCCATCCCCCACCCCCTCCTTCCTCTCTGTCTCTCTCTTCCCCTCCCGCAGCCAAGGCTCCATTGGAGCAAAGATGGCCCGGGCGCTGGGGATGGCTCCTTGGCCTCTGCCCCAGGCGCTAGAGTGGCTCTGGTTGCAACAGAGTGATGCCCCGGAGGGGCAGAGCATTGCCCCCTGGTGGGCAGAGCGTCGTGCCAGGTGGATCCCGGCCGGGCACATGCGGGAGTCTGTCTGACTGTCTCTCCCCGTTTCCAGCTTCAGAAGAAAAAAAAAAATTAAAAAATTAAATTAAATTAAAAAAAAAAAAGGAAAGAAAAAAAATGGAGACATAGCATGAAAATTCTCCTTTCTAGCTAAAAGACAGGCAACCATCCTAAGCAGAATGGGCTGACAAAGGATTAGAAGAAAGTGCCAAGTTCTCCCACAAATCACTTCTCTTCCAGTGACAAATACAAAGGCAGACTCCTTACAGCGGGTTTTTAACACAGACCTGTTTAAACTCCTACTTCTCTAGAAAAAAAAAATTGTTTAGAGGTTAATTTACCAATTTTTTTCCAAGAGGCAACTACAGTGTGTCCATAAAGTCATGTTGCACTTTTGACCCGTCACAGGAAAACAACAAAGACGATAGAAATGTGAAATCTGCACCAAATAAAAGGAAAACTCTCCCACTTTCATACCTATTCAGTGCAGTTCGATGTGGGCTCATGCACAGATTTTTTAGGGCTCCTTAGGTAGCTATCCCGTATAGCTTCTACAGACTCATCACTGACTGATGGCCTACCAGAACGGGGTTTCTCCACCAAACTGCCAGTTTCCTTCAACTGCTTATCCCACTGAGTAATGTTATTCCTATGTGGTGGTGCTTTGTTATAAACGCGCCGATATTCACGCTGCACTTTGGTCACGGATTTCAATTTAGCAAGCCACAGAACACACTGAACTTTCTCTGTACCGTCCACATCTCGACTGGCATGGCCGTGGGCTGCTCCGCTGTATACGCAGTGTTATGTCATCACTGCGCATGCACACATGCTGCCACATCATCCTACAGAAACTGGGAGGGTTTTCCTTTTATTTGGTGCAGATTTCACATTTCTATCGTCTTTTGTTGCTTTCCTGCGACTGGTCAAAAGTGCACCATGACTTTACAGACACACTATACTTTCATTTTTATAGCTTTAGGGTCAACTTGTGCCTCTTTCAAGAAATGGCAGATACCCCAAACCTTTAACAACAAAAATACTTTTCTGGAAGGGACACCTTAATTGAACCAACGGGAATAAATTTGGTCACATCCACGGCCTCTCCGGTCAACCTTATCCTCCAAACAACAACAATTAAACCAGTGTACTGCAAGAATTTTTAAAACCCTACTATTTAGTCAGGGGCACTGACCTCTTTTCCCTTAGATAGCCAAATTAAAAATTGTCAACCGCCAACACAACATTAGCCATTCGTGTGAATTCCATCTTGGATTATAAATATACAGGTCACATATAGAGTTGCATTTTACTGGTCATGTTGCATAATAAGGTTGTGTCTGACTGGTTAATTCCTGGTACCAGAAATCCTTATATACACGTATAGGCACCTGATTTTTTTTTTTTAAGTCACTTTGACTTCAACAAGAGTAGGTAATGAATGACTATTATTATTTGTAAATTGATCAAAATAATACCTATTTTTGAGGGGTGCGGGTCAGGTTGGCAAAAAGCATATTTTTTGGTGTGCCACAGAAGTTTAGTAATTAGTTTGTGTGCGCCATGAAATGGAAAAGGTTGCCAATGGCCGTTCTAAAGTATAAATCACAGTGACAGGTGCAGTTCGTTTCCACATCGGTTTATTGAAAGGTGAGCACTTGGTGCCGGCAGCACTGCAAACCAGATGGGGCCAACACCAAGTGGGACACAGCAGGAGAAGGCCGCTCGCCCATCACACAGCCATTCGGTCCCTTACACCCAGAGGCGGCTTGAATGTCATGCCAGCTCTAGGAATGTGGCCAGGCGCCAGCATTCACAGCCACGGAATTGGGACAAGGGACATTTGAGAGGATCTAATCCAGATGGTTAGGAGTGAAAATACAGAGCTATGTGCCCATAGACTCATGCCTAGTTTGAGAAAATTTTTAAGATAACGCCAATTGACGTCACGGAAATGGCGCCGTGAGCAGCGCGTCCGACAGATCTCCCCTAAATCACAACAAATTTATCAACTAGAAACAGAAAAATTTATCCTCGGAGCATTCCGGAGTTCCACACAAACTGAAAGCGAAAGGACTGTTATCACTTGAATCTGAGAGACGAGGGTGTGGAGGAAGCTACCGCAGCGACGTTCATTCAAGCCGCCAGGGAGTGCGCCTGTGGTGAGTCAGCCCACACTCGGGAGCCGCGAGCAGCCACGGGCGCGCGCCCGGTTGGGTTGCAGAGCGAGCACCGCCCACACTCGGGAGCCGCGAGCAGCCGCCAGCACGCGCCCGATCCGGTTGCAAAGCGAGCACCGCTAACGTTCCCAGCAGCCCGCGCACTGCGAGTGAGAGTCGCCAGCCACCGGTGCCCGGAGCACCCCATTCACGCGCGTGCCCTGGGCATTCCACACGCCCAGAGCGCCCTACTGGCCCGCACACCCAGGGTGCCCCATTATCCTGCGCCTGGTGCGATCCAGCCACCAGCGGCAGGGCGAGCGGGAGAGGCACCAGGGTGGTCTTCTACTTGGGAGATTCTCTCTGTGGGCGGGGCACCTCACCCAGCCATTCAAGCTAGCAATCAAGCGTTGGGGGAGGGGCGCACGCAGGCAGCCTAAAATACCTTCAGGAGCACAGCTGCGACCCAATCACTGAAATTAGCTTAACCCATGAAATCTGCGCACCCTCGATTCTAATTGATAAGATCTCTCTCAGTTCAGCACCCAAGACAAGAGGCGTGATATTTTTTAGTGCCTCTCGCTAAAGGGGTGGAGGCAACTTCTGATTGATAGAGCCTCCATATTCAGGGATAAACGCTAACAAGAGGGACTTGGCAGATAATAAGATCTATACTACACTAGTCGCAAGCAGAGACTAGTGCCTCTTCTTCCCAGCCAAAACAGGCTACAAAGTGTGGAAAGCCTGGGTTGAGAGGTCCAACTGAATGCTAGGCGCTGAACAGTCACCTTGACAACAATTGACTCCCACCCCCGCCTGATTACACTGGAGGCCCTGACTGCCAGAGCCTTTCCCAAAGCCTTGCACTGAGTGGGGATAGAGTAGGGATTTCCCAGCTCTTTGAGCCTCTTACTCCCCAGGCAGAAGCAGTTGCAGCCTTATAGCTGGATCACCAGGCTGCTAATTCAGGAAGGGCGGACTAGGAGAGAGAATCCAGGAAAGCAAACTCTCTCATCGTTGGACCCTGCAAACGCCAACAAGCCTTGACTACCAGCAAGAATAAAGCCAATTATATGACACTGCCATAGAATCCCATCAACTGCAAATCCCTACCTAAGTGTGACACAGGGGCAGAGCCTGGGGTACAGAGTCACCGACCAGGAAGAGGGAGAGAAAAGAAAAAGGAAGAAGTTAACCTCTCAAAATCAAGAAAAATCCACAGACTTTACAACTTGTTCCACTAATTTTGTTGTTGTTGTTGTTTGTTTCTTCTATCTTATTGCCTTTATTTCCTCCACCTTGGTCCTTTTATTCTCTGCCCATCTTATGCTTCCCTTTTCTTGAACTACACTACCCATAAGTGTTACATTTTCTCTTCTTCATCCTCACCCTCCTTTAAGGTTATACTCCAAAACACTTAACTCTCACTCTCTCCTCTTTTGTTTTTTTTTTGATTTGCTTTATTTTGTTTTTTTCTCTTTTTTTATTTCTTCCTTCGTTTTTCTCTTTTTCTTATTTTTTCCTTTCTATTCGTTTTTTCTTTTCTCATTTTACATTCCTCCCATTTAATCCTCAATCAAGAAAAAATTAGTTAATTTGGGACTCAAGGATTTTTTTGGCTTTATTTTTCTTTTTTGCTTTTGTTTTTGTTTTTTTCTTGTTTGTTTATTTTTGTGGCATTTTGGGTCCTCCCAACCCAAGGTCTCCATTGTATTTAGTCTTCGCTCCACTTAATACAACAGATTTTTACTTATTATTTTTATTTTTTTCTTCTTTATTATTCTTTTTTTGGTCCTTTTTTCTGGTTCCCTCTTATCCCTCTCATTATATCTCTTAGTTGACCATCACTTACAAGCAAATCATCTTATGCTTCTCTAAAATTTTCTTCCTTTTTTTTTTTTTTTTTTTGCATTTAGTAGGTCCCTACTCCCTTTTTTTGCCCCTTGAACTCTTCACCCCAAATCAGGCCCTCCATTATAGGCACGATATTTCCCTGAGGAGGGGAGAGGAGGGAAAGAGAAAAAAGAAAAAAAGGGGGAAATAATAAATTATTACTGTTTTTTTTTTTTGTGGGGTGTTTTACCCTTTTTTTTTTTTTACTTTTTACTCTTTATTAATTCTAATTAGTGCTATCAACAAGACCACCCTCAGATGCCAATAAGAAAGAGGAAATCGAATATTATGGATACAAAAGAAAGAGAGGTAACACAAATAGATGTGGAAAAATCTATGGAGAAAAGACTTAACATATTGGAAGCCTTGGAGCTAAATGACAGAGAATTTAAAATAGAAATCTTAAAAATACTCAGAGATATACAAGAAAACACAGAAAGGCAATATAGGGAGATCAGAAAACAACTCAATGAACGCAAAGAATATATTACCAAGGAAATTGAAACTATTAAAACAAATCAAACAGAAATGAAAAACTCAATTCACGAGCTGAAAAACGAGGTAACAAGCTTAGCTAACAGAACAGCCCAGATTGAGGATAGGATTAGTGAAATAGAAGACAAACAACTTGAGGCACAACAGAGAGAAGAAGAAAGAGACTCAAAAATAATAAAAAATGAGAAAGCCCTACAGGAATTGTCTGACTCCATCAGAAAGAATAACATAAGAATAATAGGTATATCAGAGGGAGAAGAGAAAGAAAATGGAATGGAGAATATAATCAAACAAATAATAGACGAGAACTTCCCAAGCCTGTGGAAAGAACTAAAGCCTCAAATTCAAGAAGCAAACAGAACACCAAGTTTTCTTAACACCAACAAACCCACTACAAGGCACATCATAATAAAGATGACACAAACCAATGACAAAGAAAAAATTCTCAAGGCAGCCAGGGAAAAGAAGAGTACAACATATAAAGGAAGGCCTATTAGATTATCATCAGACTTCTCAGCAGAAATTCTACAAGCTAGAAGAGAGTGGACCCCAATATTTAAAGCCCTGAAAGAGAAGAACTTTCAGCCAAGAATGCTATACCCATCAAAGCTATCCTTCAAGTATGAAGGAGATATAAAAACATTCACAAATACAGAAAAGATGAGAAAATTTATCAACAGAAAGCCCCCACTCCAGGAAATACTAAAGGGGGTTTTCCAACCAGATTCAAAGAACAAAAGAAAACAACACCACAAGTAACAGCTCCACCAAGAACACAATAAAACCAAACTTAAACTGTGACAACAAAGGAAAAAAAGGGGGGAGAGGATGGAGATTAACAGTAGCAAAGGACGATGAAGTGCAGAAATACTTATAAGATAGGGTACTACAATGAATATGGTAGGTACCCTTTTCATTACTTAATGGTAACCACCCTTGAAAAAACCACCACACAAACACTTGACTTAAAAAAGGTAGCAACAGAGGAAAGAAGTATGGAACACAAACAAACAAAAACAAATGATAGAAAAACAAAAGAGAAGAATCAAACAAGATACAAAACTAACAGAAAGCAATTTATAAAATGGCAGTAGGGAACCCACAAGTGTCAATAATTACACTAAATGTAAATGGATTAAACTTACCAATAAAAAGACACAGAGTAGCAGAATAGATTAAAAAAGAAAATCCAACTATATGCTGCCTACAAGAAACACATCTAAGCAACAAGGATAAAAACAAATTCAAAGTGAAAGGCTAGAAAACAATACTCCAAGCAAACAACACCCAAAAAAAAGCAGGCGTAGCAATACTCATATCTAATAATGCTGACTACAAGACAGAAAAAGTACTCAGAGACAAAAATGGTCATTTCATAATGATTAAGGGGAAGTTGAATCAAGAAGACATAACAATCCTTAATATATATGCACCAAACCAAGGAGCACCAAAATATATAAGACAGCTACTTATTGACCTTAAAACAAAAACTAACAAAAATACAATCATACTTGGAGACCTCAATACACCGCTGACGGCTCTAGATCGGTCATCCAAACAGAGAATCAATAAAGATATAGTGGCCTTAAACGAAATACTAGAACACCTGGATATGATAGACATCTACAGGACACTTCATCCCAAAGCGACACAGTATACATTTTTCTCTAGTGTACATGGAACATTCTCAAGAATTGACCATATGTTGGGCCACAAAGACAATATCAGCAAATTTAGAAAAATTGAAATTGTACCAAGCTTATTTTCTGATCATAAAGCCTTGAAACTAGAATTCAACTGCAAAAAAGAGGGGGAAAAACCCACAAAAATGTGGAAACTAAACAACATACTTCTAAAAAATGAATGGGTCAAAGAAGAAATAAGCGCAGAGATCAAAAGATATATACAGACAAATGAAAATGAAAATACGACATATCAGAATCTCTGGGATGCAGAAAAAGCAGTAATAAGAGGAAAGTTCATATCACTTCAGGCCTATATGAACAAACAAGAGAGAGCCGCAGTAAACCACTTAACTTCACACCTTAAGGAACTAGAAAAAGAAGAACAAAGACAACCCAAAACCAGCCGAAGAAAGGAGATAATAAAAATCAGAGCAGAAATAAATGAAATAGAGAACAGAAAAACTATAAAAAAATCAATAAACAAGGAGCTGGTTCTTTGAAAAGATCAACAAAATTGACAAACCCTTGTCAAGACTCACCAAGGAAAAAAGGCACAGGACTCAAATAAATAAAATCCAAAATGAAAGAGGAGAGATCACCACAGACATCATAGATATACAAAGAATTATTGTAGAACACTATGAAAAATTATATGCCACCAAATACAACAATCTAGAAGAAATGGATAAATTCCTAGAACAATACAACCTTCCTAGACTGAGTCATGAAGAAGCAGAAAGCCTAAACAGACCAATCAGCAGGGAGGAAATAGAAAAAACTATTAAAAACCTCCCCAAAAATAAAAGTCCAGGCCCAGACGGTTATACTAGTGAATTCTATCAAACATTCACAGAAGACTTGGTTCCTATTCTACTCAAAGTCTTCCAAAAAATTGAAGAAGAAGTAATACTTCCAAACACATTTTATGAGGCCAACATAACCCTCATACCAAAACCTGGCAAGGATGGCACAAAGAAAGAAAACTACAGACCAATATCTCTAATGAATACAGATGCTAAAATACTAAACAAAATACTGGCAAACCGAATACAACAACATATTAAAAAAATAATACATCATGATCAAGTGGGGTTCATCCCAGAATCTCAAGGATGGTTCAACATACGCAAAACGGTTAACGTAATACACCATATCAACAAAACAAAGAACAAAAACCACATGATCTTATCAATAGATGCAGAAAAGGCTTTTGATAAAATACAACACAATTTTATGTTTAAGACTCTCAACAAAATGGGTATAGAAGGAAAATATCTCAATATGATAAAGGCCATATATGATAAACCATCAGCCAACATCATATTAAACGGCATAAAACTGAGGACTTTCTACCTTAAATCAGGAACAAGACAGGGTTGTCCACTCTCTCCACTCTTATTTAACGTGGTGCTAGAAGTTCTGGCCAGAGCAATCAGACAAGACAAAGAAATAAAAGGCATCCATATCGGAAAGAAGAAGTAAAGGTATCACTTTTTGGTGATGATATGATCCTATACATTGAAAACCCGAAGGACTCCACAAAAAGATTATTAGAAACAATAAACCAATACAGTAAGGTCGCAGGATACAAAATTAACATACAAAAGTCCATAGCCTTTCTATATGCCAACAATGAAATATTAGAAAACGAACTCAAAAAAATAATCCCCTTCACGATTGCAACAAAAAAAATAAAATACTTAGGAATAAACATAACAAAGAATGTAAAGGACCTATATAATGAAAATTACAAAGCATTGTTAAGGGAAATCGAAAAAGATACAATGAGATGGAAAAATATTCCTTGTTCTTGGATAGGAAGAATAAATATAATCAAGATGGCTATATTACCCAAAGCAATATACAAATTTAATGCAATTCCCATCAAAATCCCTATGAGATTTTTTAAACAAATGGAACAAAAAATCATCAGATTTATATGGAACTATAAAAAACCCCGAATAGCCAAAGCAATCCTAAGGAAAAAGAATGAAGCTGGGGGCATTACAATACCTGACTTTAAACTATATTATAGGGCCACGATAATCAAAACAGCATGGTATTGGCAGAAAAATAGACACTCAGACCAATGGAACAGAATAGAAAGCCCAGAAATAAAACCACATATATATGGTCAAATAATCTTTGATAAAGGGGCCAACAACATACAATGGAGAAAAGAAAGCCTCTTCAACAAATGGTGTTGGGAAAACTGGAAAGCCACATGCAAAAGAATGAAACTCGACTACAGCCTGTCCCCGTGTACTAAAATTAATTCAAAATGGATCAAAGACCTAAATATAAGACCTGAAACAATAAAGTACATAGAAGAAGACATAGGTACTAAAATCATGGACCTGGGTTTTAAAGAACATTTTATGAACTTGACTCCAATGGCAAGAGAAGTGAAGGCAAAGATAAATGAATGGGACTACATCAGAATTAAAAGTTTTTGCTCAGCAAGAGAAACTGATATCAAAATAAACAGACAGCCAACTAAATGGGAACTGATATTTTCAAACGACAGCTCAGATAAGGGCCTAATATCCAATATTTACAAAGAACTCATAAAACTCAACAACAAACAAACAAACAATCCCATAAAAAAATGGGAAGAGGACATGAACAGACACTTCTCCCAGGAAGAGATACAAATGGCCAACAGATATATGAAAAGATGCTCAGCTTCATTAGTTATTAGAGAAATGCAAATCAAAACTACAATGAGATACCACCTCACCCCTGTTAGATTAGCTATTATCAACAAGACGGGTAATAGCAAATGTTGGAGAGGCTGTGGAGAAAAAGGAACCCTCATTCACTGTTGGTGGGACTGTAAAGTAGTACAACCATTATGGAGGAAAGTATGGTGGTTCCTCAAAAAACTGCAAATAGAACTACCTTATGACCCAGCAATCCCTCTACTGGGTATATACCCCAAAACCTCAGAAACATTGATACGTGAAGACACATGTAGCCCCATGTTCATTGCAGCACTGTTCACAGTGGCCAAGACATGGAAACAACCAAAAAGCCCTTCAATAGAAGACTGGATAAAGAAGATGTGGCACATATACACTATGGAATACTACTCAGCCATAAGAAATGATGACATCAGATCATTTACAGCAAAATGGTGGGATCTTGATAACATTATACGGAGTGAAATAAGTAAATCAGAAAAAAACAAGAACTACATGATTCCATACATTGGTGGAACATAAAAATGAGACTAAGAGACATGGACAAGAGTGTGGTGGTTACCAGGGGTGGGGGGAGGGAGGACATGGGAGGGAGGGAGGGAGAGAGTTAGGGGGAGGGGGAGGGGCACAGAGAACTAGATAGAGGGTGGCGGAGGACAATCTGACTTTGGGCGAGGGGTACGCAACATAATTTAATGACAAAATAACCTAGACATATTTTCTTTGAATATATGTACCCTGATTTATTAATGTCATCCCATTACCATTAATAAAAATTTATTTAAAAAAAAAAAAAAAAGATAACGCCATGACAAGAGCCCTCCACCAAAACAACTAAACAAGCCCAAGTAAAATGAACAATGAAATATGTTCCCACGGCCATAAAGAGAACCCCACGTTCTCTTTGGCCAAAGCCAACAGCACAGCCAAGCTCGACTTCAATGAAGAAAGGAAGTGCATTCCTTCTACAGAGCAAGTTATATGGGATTGGAGATAACATCTACCCTTGGAGACAAGTGTGCGATAAACCACGAGGAACAAAAGTACACTCTACAGAGCAGGTCAGTAAACTCTGTTCCCTGGGTTTTAGCTCAGTTTCCTGTAGTGGATGCATCAGCGCCCCCAAAACTTTTCTCTTTTCCTGCCCTTGAATGGCTATTACGTTTCACAACCTCCCTTGGAGTTAGATGAGGCACATAAGCGTGTTCTCGGAGGTTTGGCCTCGAAGACACCCCCACTTACAACCCCCCCTTTTTCTCTGAGGACCTAGAGGCTGGCAGAGCCCCAGACAGAAGGTGTGGATCTGAGTCTCTGCTTGGGGAACAGCTGCCTGAGGGAGAGTCCACCCAGACCGCCTGCCGCCTGCACATGAGAGGTAGGTTCATGTTGTGTCCCGTCCTGGGGTTTCCCTTGTCTTGCTCAGGGGTTACCATATTCTGGCTACTTAACGTGCGTTCATCTCAAGACCACTTTTTCTTTTCTCATGCGTTGTAAGGAACTGACATTTTGCCTGCATGTGAGCTATCCTATCTTTTTTTTTTCTTTATTCTATTTAAGTTTGTAGTTCACCCAAAGTAGGATTGCCGGATAGAGGGGGGATCATTGGCCACATACTCAGGCAAGCCCTGCGGTCTAACACATCCATGTGAGACCATGCGACTCCACCCGGAGTGACACTAATGGGATATTAGCTTCCAAAAAATGGTTAAAATGAGGATGCCGTCCCATGCCGTTTAAACGGGGCCGATGAATTCCAAAAGAGACCCAACATAGAGCCTTCTGGAAATAGTGACTCGGCTCGACAGGTGTCTTGGCAATTTGAAGAGCCCACTCTAAAAACCTGAGGTTCAAAGGAGCCAGATAGATTTTAACAGTCGCATATAAAAGACAGTAGAAATGGAAAACAGAGGATGTACCTCTTTTTCTGTTACTGTGTGATTCTTTTTCTTTTTATTCTGTATAATTTTGTCAATAGTGCTTACAACAAATCTTTACTTTCCGGTTTATGATATTCAAAATGCTGAAATTGGATTCCTATTACATTTAAATACATGGACAGTCATTTTTTGCCTGGTCTCCCTCTGTGGTTTCGCACATCCAAGACAATAAAAATGACAATAAAACAATCTGATGATAGGGCAGGAAGTAACCTTCCGTGACAACATCGAGGCCTCATATGATTTGTTTCCTAAAATGGAGGTCCTAAGTGACAATTCTGTTTCTGACCTTGTGGTCACCTGAGGTTTTATGTCTGCACTTATAATGAGCTGCCCAGCCTCGGTCGCAGTCCCCTCCATTCAGCAGCATGTCATTATCTCGCTCGGTCCTTTTCTGCTGCCTCGGTATCTGTCATTTCAAACCACTCGGTTGTTACCTGACACAGAAAGTCTTTTTCCAGGTGTTCTCTCCCCACAACTCTACTTCCCGCTAACCTGAGAAAACATCACCTGAAATGTGCGGGTATATTTCCCCTTTGATATGGAAATTGTTTAAAAAGTATGAAAATGTGCCTGACCTGTGGTGGCGCAGTGGATAAAGCGTCGACCTGGAAATGCTGAGGTCGCTGGTTCGAAACCCTGGCTTGCCTGGTCAAGGCACATATGAGAGTTGATGCTTCCAGCTCCTCCCCACGTTCTCTCTCTGTCTCTCTCACCTCTCTCTCTCCCTCTCTGTCTCCCTCTCTCCCTTTCTCTCTCCTCTCTAAAATGAATAAATAAAATTTTTTTAAAAACCTATTTAAAAAATAAAATAAAATAAAAAAATAAAAAGTATGAAAATGGGCCCTGGCCAGGTGGCTCAACAGTAGAGCATTGCCCGGCATGTGGAAGTCCCAGGTTTGATTTCCAGCCAGGGCACACAGGAAAAGCACCCTTCTGCTTCTCTACCCTTCTCCCTCTCCTTTCTCTCTCTCTCTCTCTTCCCCTTCCACAGCCAAGGCTCCATTGGAGTAAAGTTGGCCCAGGCACTGAGAACAGCTCCATGGCCTCCACCTCAGGCACTAGAATGGCTCCAGCCTCAACGGAGCAATGCCCAGATTAGCAGAGCATCGCCCCCTGGTGGGCATGCTGGGTGGATCCCGGTCAGGCAAATGCAGGAGTCTGACTGCCTCCCCACTTCTAACTTCAGAAAAATACAAAAAAAAAAAAAATATAGTATAGGAAAAGCGGCTGCAGCGCGGAGCGGAGGAGGCAGGAAACCAAACGCGACCAAGTGCTGGGTGGGAACCATGGCCGGGATCACCACCATCGAGGCGGTGAAACGCAAGATTCAAGTTCTGCAGCAGCAGGCCGATAACGCAGAGGAGAGGGCCGAGAGCCTCCAGCAGGAGGTGGAGGGAGAAAGGCGAGCCCGGGAGCAGGCTGAAGCTGAGGTGGCCTCCTTGAACCGTAGAATCCAGCTGGTTGAAGAGGAGCTGGACCGTGCTCAGGAGCGCCTGGCCACTGCCCTGCAAAAGCTGGAGGAAGCTGAGAAAGCTGCCGATGAGAGTGAGAGAGGTATGAAGGTTATTGAAAACCGAGCTTTAAAAGATGAAGAAAAGATGGAACTCCAGGAAATCCAACTCAAAGAAGCTAAGCACATTACTGAAAAGGCAGACAGGATGTATGAAGAGGTGGCTCGTAAGTTGGTGATTATTGAGGGAGACTTGGAACGCACAGAGGAACGAGCTGAGCTTGCAGAGTCCTGTTGCCAAGAGATGGATGAGCAGATCAGACTGATGGACCAGAACCTGAAGTGTCTGAGTGCTGCCGAAGAAAAGTACTCTCAAAAAGAAGACAAATATATATGAGGAAGAGATAAAGATTCTCACTAATAAACTCAAGGAGGCAGAGACCCGAGCTGAGTTTGCTGAGAGATCAGTAGCCAAGTTGGAAAAGACAATTGATGATTTGGAAGATAAACTGAAATGCACCAAAGAGGAACACCTCTGTATACAAAGGATGCTGGACCAGACTCTGCTTGACCTGAACGAGATGTAGAGAACCCCAGTTCTGCCCTGCCGCTGCTCCTTCCTCTGACCCTGACTCCGCCTGAGGCCAGCCTGCCTGGAAGCTGACCTATAAACTGAGGGCTGATTTTTAACTGGAAGGCTGCTTTCTCCTTTCACTGCCTCCCCCTACCCCCATATGTCTTTTTTGCCAAACTGTTTTTGCCTCTTCCCAGAGATTCTGGTTGGGCTAGAGGTTAAGCAACTTTTGGAACAACATTTAAGGGAATGTGAACACAATGCAAAGTGTCTTGAAAAGCATGTTGTGATGTATACATTTTGTAATTACCTTTTTGTTGTTGGTGTAGCAACTATTTGTACAACATTCCAAAGCCACAGTTCTCAAGCAGCAGTCTAATCCCTTTTTTCACTTTTAGAAGGTAATTTTTCAGCTCAATCCATACTGCCCTCTCCCTAGAAGGGAAGGAAATATGGGCCTGCCTTACTGAGAGCCAAACAGAGCCCAGAGAAAGACTCTACTATGGGGAATTATTGCTTTGTGCCAAGTACCAGCAAAACCAGACAGGTGATTCTAGGAGGAGTGAGCCAAAAAAAGGGGGAAAAAAGTGATATTCAGGTTTCAGCTTTAAGGTATCTTTGGGCAGTTTTATTTTTTTTCATCAGAAGTGACCAAACAAATTAAAACGAGACCTCTCTGTCAGAGACCAAATCCTGTTCCATCTAACCCCCTTCCCAGTGGTTCACAGAATGGATCATGTGCCCCTTATGTTGAGGTAACCAGTTACTTGCTTTGTGCCTTGAAAGAAAGAAAATTATGTTTTTGTCACTGATTTAGCCATATGAAATTCATCTCATCACCCTTTTCTGGGTCTGAAGCTGCTGTCTCTAAAAGTGCCATCTCATTGTGCTTTGTATCAGTGCTGGAGAAATCTTGAATAGTTTATGTACAAAACTTTTAAGTTTTGTATTATTTTGAAACTTTGCTTCTTTGGGGTTGGGGTATACTGGCCACCCCATCTGGCTGTGAGAGCTCACTCCAGTCTGAGCTGGCAGTGTGCTGATCTTTAAAAGTTTCTTTCCTTACCCAAGCCCCTCCCCTTTTTTGGTGAGGTGTCTGTGAATTCTGTTAGGTGCGCATCCTGCAGCTTACTGGCTTAAAATGTATTCTCCTTTGATGTGCTCTCTTTGGGAGCCAGATGGGAGAAAGAGAAACCAATAGTGCAACTGTTTTGATACTGAAAATTGACAAGTATCTTTTTAAAATAAAGAACCAGTCCCTCCAAAAAAAAAAAAAAAATGTTTTGTAAATTACCAGTATGTTTTCTACACTGGTAAATACAGAGACTATTTAATTTCTAAATACAATGAGATCACTCTCCTTTTGTCCACAATGACAGGGATAGGACAGTTGTGTTAATAATCTACTTAACTAATATCAATCACTGTATGGACTAAACAAGTTTTGAAGTGTTACATAGTAGGACTATTTTTTTAAATCTATAAATAATTTTTAAAGAGGACTGAACAGAAGCTGGCCTGTCCCCCTGGCCTAGCAGTCATTCAAGCAACCTGTTTGTCTCAGGTCATTACTGTGACTGTAAAGAGTCCTTTCGCTAAAACGCAACACAATTTCTTTTTTTTAATTGGAGCGTTCTGCCTTTCCAGGTCTGAAGAAACGGAAGTGGATTAAAAATTCAGTCTAGACCTTTTCACCTTCTGCCTAGATTACATTGCAACACCTTCCTAATCCATCGATGCAACTCTGGTCTCCCCCTTCACTCAGACTTGTCTTCTGCAAACCCTACAATCATGTTACCTCCCAAGTCGATAACTTCCAGTGGCCCCCGGTTTACATTATATCGGGTCCTATGCATTTTACCTCTTTTGCAAGACGTTCTGAGACCCAGGCCCCTCCTCCCCACCCTCATGCCCTAGTCCCCCCCCAATGACACTTGAACTTGTTAAAACATCCTAGAGTGACACAGGTTTTTTAACACTGCTGAGACTCCTTGTAAATGGAGTACTCCTCCCACCAGCTCCCTCCTCACTACATTGTTCTTAAAACCAAGGGCCTGCCTGTCACATGTGCATTCTCCCCATGGCACCAAATACATTAATGGACAGGGACTGAAGGACAGACGGTCCCTTCATTCACAGGCTGGAAGCTACGCTCCATGCTCACCTCTGCGGGCCATTGAAATAACTGAGACGTGCCTGCTGCTCAGCATAATCTTGTGTGCCATAAGGGCTCAACAAATTCTCATGACGATGATCGCTTTATCAGTCCTCCAACAGGCCTGGAAGGAGACACACCTAGCTCTGAGCTATTCCGGGGGTGGGAGTGCTGACCCACAGGAGAGGCGCCCTGTGCTGCAAAACTGTTCGAGGCTTTTCCCCGCAAGGGACCAGAACACAACCTGAACTGGTTTAAATTTTAAAAAGGTGAGGGAGGAATTTCCTGACTTCAGATAACAGAGGGTCCGGTCCAGACATGCTGTGACTCCGAGACTGGTTAACCCGGTGGCTCCATAATTCATCAACGGCTGAGCCCTCTACCGTCTGCCACTTCCCTACTCTGCCTTCTTTCAGTGGGTTAACAAACTCCTTGGGCCACAGCCTCCCATGAACCACAGACGCCCTCTGCAGTCCCAGCCCAAACAGCCAGATGTGGCGACAGGCAGGAGAATTGGCACTTCTGGGCAGTTAAGAAGCTCTGCCTGGGCCCATGCACAGCCTTCCTACCCGTTTCATCAGCCGACGCTTTAAATCGTCAGTTTACAACTGGTGTGCTGCAAGAATTTTTAAAACAGGCAACATAGACTATTTAGTGAGGTGCTTTTTTTTTTAAAGCCAGAGGCGGGGGGTGGGGGGGAACAGGGACAGACAGACAGGAAGGGAAGCATCAACTCTTAGTTGCGTCACTTTAGTAGATCATTCATTGCTTTCTCACCTGTGCTATCTCACATGTCCTTTCTCACATGGCTCCAGGCAAGCCAGCAACCCTTTGCTCAAGCTGGTGACCTTGGGTTTCAAGCCAGCAACCTCTGGGTTAAGCCAGCAACCATGGGGTCATGTTTATGATCCCATGCTCAAGCCAGCAACCCTGCACTCAAGCTGGCAACCCCACATTCAAACCAGCAACCTTGGGGTTTTGAACCTGGGTCCTCAGCATCCCAGGCTGACACTCTATCCACTGTGCCACCACCTGGTCAGGCCTGACTTCTTTTCCCTTAGTTACCAAATGAAAAAATGACAACAGCCAACCCAATAGCCGCCCATGTGAATGCCCCATCTTGAACCATAACTATACAGGTTATATAACAGACTTACAGTTTACTGGTCACATCACATAATAAGGCTGCATCTGACTCAGTATTTCTTAGTCCAGAAATCCTTATACACAAGTATAGGCACCTGGTTGTTTCTTTTCAAAGTCAAAGTCACTTTGGGGCAAAAATGATAGGTAATTACTGCTATTAATTTATTTATTTATCTGTAAATCAACCAAAATTATACTTTTTCATTAGCTTGGCAAAAAAATACAAGTGTGCCGCACAGGAAGGAAGGAAGGAGGGAGAAATGAAGGAAGCAGGAGGGAGAAGAGGAAAAGAGAACCCGACTGAAGGTGAGTCTGGATCAAGTTCACTGATGTGCGCCAGCCCCGTAGGCCACCAAAGTGGCCTCTGAAACCCACCCAGTTCTGCAGGGCGGGCTGGGGACAGCGGACAGCCTTCGGGGACAGGAGCAATTCAAACCCTGATAGGGAGCTGGTGGTAACCGTGCACAAGAGAGACTGGCCCACTTACAAAACCATGCTTTCTTAACAGCAAAGTGACAAAAGAGGGTGTGTCCCTGTAGAGCCCAAGCTCCATGTCAATCAGGCATCCCTGATTCAACTTCCTCCTCCAGTGGGATATTCCTGCTTATCAGCAGGGCTGGCAGCCTCTTCAAAACTACTCTTGAGGCGGCTATGAGGATGCCTCTGATCAGTGCCAACACTAATTGCCACCGGAGGAAAAGCACGAGATCGACACACAGTTAGTTGCAAGAATCACACACAAATCCTATGGCGTACCTAAGTACAGTTTAAGGGGGCCCCGTCAGTGTGCTCCTCTCGGCTGGCTTTGGTCAGAGCTCAGAGTGGCATGGAGACAGTCCACATCAACGTTGGAGTCTGGGCGACTACTGCAGCAGGGGGCCCCTCAGCTTCAGTACCTTTTCTAGCCAATGCCTTCTAACAGGTGTCAATCTACAGGATTATCACTTCAAACCACCTTTTTGGGAGTTCCTCTCAGGGAACCTCTTTTATGTTAATTTACTGAACTGTTTAGGTCAAACCACTTTTAAAGATGTTCTTATTTACATTAACTTACAATACAAAGTTATGACACCAAGCCACTTCTTATCTATGTATAACTTCACACACACACTAACTGGGTCCTGCTCAAAAGTCAGAGTCTGTCTATCACATCTGCACACACTATATTAATTCCTATCCAGACAGCTTAACTTTATTTAATTTCCTTAGTTAATTTTAATATTATATCTTAGTTACTTTTATATATATCTCCCATATTTTTTACATTTCTATATATTTAATTACTATAACATTGTATTAATACAACATTCCATCCCTTGATCCCTACAAGCATATAGCTTGTATGGATCATTACAAAACTAATTTTTATTCCTTTTTAAATATATTTTGCAAATGGAATTAGACACCTTTAATCCTAATACAATCAAAACAAAGAGGCAGGCCCTGGCCGGTTGGCTCAGTGGTAGAGCATCGGCCTAGTATGCAGGAGTCCCAGGTTCGATTCCCAGCCAGGGCACACAGAAGAAGCGCCCATCTGCTTCTCCACCCCTCCCTCTCTCCTTCCTCTCTGTCTCTCTCTTCCCCTCCCGCAGCCAAAGCTCCATTGAAGCAAAGTTGGCCCGGGCCCTGAGGATGGCTGTGGCCTATGCCTCAGGTGCTAGAATGGCTCTGGTTGCAACAGAGCGGTGCCCCAGAAGGGCAGAGCATCGCCCCCTAGTGGGCATGCCAGGTGGATCCCGGTCAGGCGCATGCACGAGTCTGTCTGACTGCCTCCCCGTTTCCAACTTCAGATTTAAGATAAAAGAAGAAAAAAAAACAGGCATACAAGTATTATTATTTTCTTAATTCCAGTCCATATTGATGTAAAGGTATGAATACCTTGTTCAATATAATATACTGGACTTAATAAATTCCATGGTGGTTTACAACTCAGTGTTGAAAATATAGATCCTATAGTCTCTATAAAATCACATGGTGGGCTGGATGACGTCAGAGTAATGGCGGGGTAGGAAGTGATACCGATAAATCTCCCCCAAAACTCAACAAGATCTTCAACCAGAAACAGAAAAACCTATACTTGGAGCTTCCAGATGCTTCGCAATACACCCAAAGGTATGATTGAGTGAAAAATTGGCTAAATATATAACCAAACCCCGAAGGAAATAGGGAGTAAGAAATGCTCCGCCTTCCTCACTAACCTAAATAGGGCGGCTTTCTCTGGTAACTGTGAATATAGAAACTGAGGCGGGCAAAGGGGGTGAATAGATCCAGGCCGCCGCAGCACAAACGGCCGAACCAGGCTGTGGCTCGGAGATCCAAGCCGAGGAAAATCTGATCCTGTGGCAACCCGGGCAATACAAGCTAACACTTGCGCCAAACCCAAACAAAGAAAGACAAGCGGAGCGGCCATTTTACCCGGTCTCCTGGTTGGTGCGCAGTTAGTGGGCGAGAATTTCTTCCTAAGCCCTGAGAGTGGGTGCCCGTGTTGCCCCACGGAGAGGCAGGGTCAGAGGCCTTTCTGTGGGCCGAGGGCAGAGTCTCTGGGCAGCCCCAGTGCCCTGGGAAAGCCACGCACAGGAGGGAGTGAGAACTAATTCCAACGGTGGAGATTTTCCGTGCTGGAGGGTGTTTCACTCAGAGGGAAATGCGGCCGGCCTCATATCCTGGTTTGCGCGCGCAGATAAGGAGTGAGCAATTCCTCCGAGTGCCTCCGCAGTGCGCGCCCGTGTTATTGCAGAGAGGGGCAGAGTCAGGGACCTTTGTGTGGGCCAAAGCGGAATCACGAGCCGCCCCAGCGCCTTGCAAAAGCCACGCACGGGGACGGAGCGAGACTCAATTCCAACGCTGCAACTTTTCCCTGCAGTTGGGGGTTTCACTCAGAGCGTGAGACTGCTGGCCGGATATCCTGGTCGCAGACAGTGAGTGAGAGTTTCCTCCAAGCGCCCCGGAGGTGGGCGCCCGCTTGTGTTACTGGACAGAGTGGCAGAGCCAGAGGTCTTCGAGTGGGCGGAAAGCCCGCCTGATTATGCTAGCAGCTCTGACTGACTGAGCCTTACCCAGAGCCCTGTGCTGAGTGGAAATAGAGTGGGGAGTTGCCAGCTCTTTGAGCCTCTTACTATCCAGGCAGAGGCAGCAGCAACCCCATAGCTGGATTATCAGGCTACTAATTGAGGAAGGAAAGACTAGGAGAAAGGCTCCAGGAACACGGACTCTCTCACTCTCGGAACCTATAAATGCTAATGAGCTTCGACTGCCAACGAGACTAAAGCACAATACATGACATTGCCATAGAGACTTATCAACTGCAAACCTCTACCTGAGCGTGCCAAAGGGGCAGAACCCGGGGTACAGAGTCACCGACCAGGAAGAGGGAGAGAAAAGAAAAAGCAAGAAGATAACCTCTCAATATCAAGAATAATCTGCAGACTTTATAACCTATCCCATTTTATTATATTTGTTCATTTGTTTCTCTTATCTTCATTCTTGATACTTTTTTTTCCTCCTCCAATTTGGTCGTTTAACTCCCTACCGGTCTTACTCTCTCCTCTCCTTGAACTACACTACCCATAAGTGTTACATCTCCCATTATCTTTTTTCTTCTCTTCCTTTCTCTCTATGAGGGTTGCACTCCAAAACCCTTAACTCTCTCTCTCTCTCTCTCTCTCCTTTCTTTTTTCTTCTTTTAGTGGTTCCCTCTTTTTTTCTCTCTCTCTCTTTCTTTTCTCCCTCTATATTAGTTTCTTCCTTTCTCCTTTACATCTCCTCTCATTCAAACCTCAATAACAAACAAATTATCTTATCTGGGACTCAAACCTATGTTTGTGGCATTTTGGGGGGTTTTTACTTCACCTTTTTAACTCACTAGCAGTGTTCCCATCCCTGGCTCTCTATACTATCTAGTTCTTGTTCCACTAAATGCAATAGTAATTTTTTTAATTTGTCCCCCCATTTTTCCGTTTTCCTCTTATTCCTCTCATCATAACTCTTAGACAACCAACACCTAAAAGCAAATCATTTTATTCTTGACCCAAATTTTTTCCTTATTTGCTTTTGTGGGTCCATATGCTCTTTTTTATTTTTTTTTTTTCTTTTTTTTTTTATTTTTTTTTTTCTTTTTTTTTTTTTTTTTTTTTTTGCCCCTTTATTACTTTTCCCCAATTCAGGCCCTCCATCACAGGCATTGTTTGTAAAAATTCACAGTCCACCACAAGATTTTCTCAAGAAAGAGGGGAGAGGAGAGGAGAGGAAAAAAGGAGGAAAGGAATAATTTCCTTTTTTTAAAATTTTTATTTTATTTTATTTTTCTTTATTTCATTATTAATTTTTTTTAAAAAAAAAACAACTCTTTTCGATTTTTTTAACTTTTTATTCTTTATTAAATCTCATTAATACTATCAACAAAACCACCCTCAGATGCCATTAAGGAAGAGAAAATCGAATATCATGGATACAAAAAAAAGAGAGGTAACACAGCTAGATGAGGAAAAATCTATGGAGAAAAAATTTAATATTTTGGAAACCTTGGAGCTAAATGACAGAGAATTCAAGATAGAAATCCTAAAAATCCTCCGAGATATACAAGAAAACACAGAAAGGCAATTTAGGGAGCTCAGAAAACAACTCAATGAGCACAAAGAATATATGTCCAAGGAAATTGAAACTATAAAAACAAATCAAACAGAGATGAAAAACTCAATTCACAAGCTGAAAAACGAAGTAACAAGCTTAGCTAATAGAACAGGTCAGATAGAAGAGAGGATTAGTGAAATAGAAGACAAGCAACTTGAGGCACAACAAAGAGAAGAAGAGAGAGACTCAAAAATTAAAAAAAATGAGATAGCCCTACAAGAATTATCTGACTCCATCAAAAAGAATAACATAAGAATAATAGGTATATCAGAGGGAGAAGAGAGAGAAAATGGAATGGAGAACATACTCAAACAAATAATAGATGAGAACTTCCCAAGCCTGTGGAAAGAACTAAAGCCTCAAGTTCAAGAAGCAAGCAGAACTCCAAGTTTTCTTAACCCCAACAAACCTACTCCAAGGCATATCATAATGAAATTGACACAAACCAACAGCAAAGAAAAAATTCTCAAGGCAGCCAGGGAAAAGAAGAGTACAACATATAAAGGAAGGCCCATTAGATTATCATCAGATTTCTCAGCAGAAACTCTACAAGCTAGAAGAGAGTGGACCCCAATATTTAAAGTCCTGAAAGAGAGGAACTTTCAGCCACGAATACTATACCCATCAAAGCTATCCTTCAAATACGAAGGAGAAATAAAAACATTCACAGGTACAGAAAAGATGAGGGAATTTATCATCAGAAAACCCCCACTCCAGGAATTACTAAAGGGGGTTCTCCAATCAGATACAAAGAACAAAAAAAAAAACAGAGCCACAAGTAAAAGCTCCAAGAAGAACACAATAAAACCAAATTTAAACTGTGACAACATCAAAAAGAAAGAGGGGGAGAAGATGGAGATTAACAGTAGCAAAGGACGATGGAGTGCAAAAGTACTCACAAAATAGTTCACTACAATGAACAGGGTAGGGACCCTTTTCATTACTCAAAGGTAACCACCATTGAAAAAACCACCACAGAAGCACATGAGATAAAAAAGATAGCAACAGAGGAAAGATGTATGGAATACAACCAAATAAAAACAAAAGATAGAAAAACGAAAGAGAAGGATCAAACAAAACACAAAACTAACAGAAAGCAATCTATAAAATGGCAATAGGAAACTCACAAGTATCAATAATTACACTAAATGTAAATGGATTAAACTCACCAAAAAAAAGGCACAGAGTAGCAGAATGGATTAAAAAAGAAAATCCAACTATATGCTGCCTACAGGAAACTCATCTAAGTAACAAGGATAAAAACAAATTCAAAGTGAAAGGCTAGAAAACAATACTCCAAGCAAATAATATCCAAAAAAAAGCAGGTGTAGCAATACTCATATTGGATAATGCTGAATACAAGACAGGAAAAGTACTCAGAGACAAAAATGGCCATTTCATAATGGCTAAGGGGACACTGAATCAAGAAGACATAACAATTCTTAATATATATGCACCAAACCAAGGAGCACCAAAATATATAAGACAGCTACTTATTGATCTTAAAACAAAAACTGACAAAAATACAATCATACTTGGAGACCTCAATACACCGCTGACGGCTCTAGATCGGTCATCCAAACAGAAAATCAACAAAGACATATGGCCTTAAACAAAACACTAGAGCACCTGGATATGATAGACATCTACAGGACATTTCATCCCAAAGTGACTGAGTATACATTTTTCTCCAGTGTACATGGATCATTCTCAAGAATTGACCATATGTTGGGCCACAAAAACAACATCAGCAAATTCAGAAAAATGGAAGTTGTACCAAGCATATTTTCTGATCATAAAGCCTTGAAACTAGAATTCAACTGCAAAAAAGAGGAAAAAAATTCCACAAAAATGTGGAAACTAAACAACATACTTTTAAAAAATGAATGGGTCAAAGAAGAAATAAGTGCAGAGATCAAAAGATATATACAGACTAATGAAAATGACAATACGACATATCAGAATCTATGGGATGCAGCAAAAGCAGTGATAAGAGGGAAGTTCATATCGCTCCAGGCATATATGAACAAACAAGAGAGAGCCCAAGTGAACCACTTAACTTCCCACCTTAAGGAACTAGAAAAAGAAGAACAAAAACAACCCAAAACCAGCCGAAGAAAGGAGATAATAAAAATCAGAGCAGAAATAAATGAATTAGAGAACAGAAAAACTATAGAAAAAATTAATAGAACAAGGAGCTGGTTCTTTGAAAAGATCAACAAAATTGACAAACCCTTGGCAAGACTTAACAAGGAAAAAAGAGAAAGAACTCATATAAACAAAATCCAAAATGAAAGAGGAGAAATCACCACGGACACCGTAGATAAACAAAGAATTATTGTAGAATACTATGAAAAACTTTATGCCACTAAATTCAACAACCTAGAAGAAATGGATAAATTCCTAGAAAAATACAACCTTCCTAGACTGAGTCAAGAAGAAGCAGAAAGCCTAAACAGACCTATCAGTAGAGAAGAAATAGAAAAAACCATTAAAAACCTTCCCAAAAATAAAAGTCCAGGCCCTGACGGCTATACCAGCGAATTTTATCAAACATTCAAAGAAGACTTGGTTCCTATTCTACTGAAAGTCTTCCAAAAAATTGAAGAAGAAGCAATACTTCCAAACACATTTTATGAGGCCAACATAACCCTCATACCAAAACCAGGCAAGGATGGCACAAAAAAAGAAAACTACAGACCAATATCTCTAATGAATACAGATGCTAAAATACTAAACAAAATACTAGCAAATCGAATACAACAACATATTAAAAAAATAATACATCATGATCAAGTGGGATTCATCCCAGAATCTCAAGGATGGTTCAGCATACGTAAAACGGTTAATGTAATACACCATATCAACAAAACAAAGAACAAAAACCACATGATCTTATCAATAGACGGGAAAAGGCTTTCGATAAAATACAACACAATTTTATGTTTAAGACTCTCAACAAAATGGGTATAGAAGGAAAGTATCTCAACATAATAAAGGCCATATATGATAAACCATCAGCTAACATCATATTAAATGGCACTAAACTGAAGGCTTTCCCCCTTAAATCAGGAACAAGACAGGGTTGTCCACTCTCACCACTCTTATTTAATGTGGTACTAGAGGTTCTAGCCAGAGCAATCAGACAAGACAAAGAAATAAAAGGCATCCATATCAGAAAAGAAGAAGTAAAGGTATCACTTTTTGTAGATGATATGATCCTATACATCGAAAACCCCAAAGAATCCACAAAAAGACTACTAGAAACAATAAGCCAATACAGTAAGGTCGCAGGATACAAAATTAACATACAGAAGTCAATAGCCTTTCTATATGCCAACAATGAAACAACTGAGAAGGAACTCAAAAGAATAATCCCCTTCACGATTGCAACAAAAAAAATAAAATACTTAGGAATAAACATAACAAAGAATGTAAAGGACTTATATAATGAAAACTATAAACCATTGTTAAGGGAAATCGAAAAAGATATAATGAGATGGAAGAATATACCTTGTTCTTGGCTAGGAAGAATAAATATAATCAAGATGGCTATATTACCCAAAGCAATATACAAATTTAATGCAATTCCCATCAAACTTCCAATGACATTTTTTAAAGAAATAGAGCAAAAAATCATCAGATATATATGGAACTATAAAAAACCCCGAATAGCCAAAGCAATCCTAAAGAAAAAGAATGAAGCTGGGGGCATAACAATACCTGACTTCAAACTCTATTATAGGGCCACGACAATCAAAACAGCATGGTATTGGCAGAAAAATAGACACTCAGACCAATGGAACAGAATAGAAAGTCCAGAAATAAAACCACATATATATAGTCAAATAATTTTTGATAAAGGGGCCAACAACACACAATGGAGAAAAGAAAGCCTCTTCAACAAATGGTGCTGGGAAAACTGGAAAGCCACATGCAAAAGAATGAAACTGGACTACAGTCTCTCCCCCTGTACAAAAATTAACTCAAAATGGATCAAAGATCTAAACATAAGACCTGAAACAATTAAGTACATAGAAGAAGACATAGGTACTCGACTCATGGACCTGGGTTTTAAAGAGCATTTTATGAATTTGACTCCAATGGCAAGAGAAGTGAAGGCAAAAATTAATGAATGGGACTACATCAGACTAAGAAGTTTTTGCTCAGCAAGAGAAACTGATAACAAAATAAACAGAAAGCCAACTAAATGGGAAATGATATTTTCAAACAACAGCTCAGATAAGGGCCTAATATCCAAAATATACAAAGAACTCATAAAACTCAACAACAAACAAACAAACAATCCAATAAAAAAATGGGAAGAGGATATGAATAGACACTTCTCCCAGGAAGAAATACAAATGGCCAACAGATATATGAAAAGATGCTCATCTTCTTTAGCTATTAGAGAAATGCAAATCAAAACGGCAATGAGATACCACCTCACACCTGTTCGATTAGCTGTTATTAGCAAGTCAGGTAATAGCAAATGTTGGAGAGGCTGTGGAGAAAAAGGAACCCTCATACACTGTTGGTGGGAATGTAAAGTAGTACAACCATTATGGAAGAAAGTATGGTGGTTCCTCAAAAAACTGAAAATAGAACTACATTATGACCCAGCAATCCCTCTACTGGGTATATATCCCCAAAACTCAGAAACATTGATACGTAAAGACACATGCAGCCCCATGTTTATTGCAGCATTGTTCACAGTGGCCAGGACATGGAAACAGCCAAAAAGCCCATCAATAGATGACTGGATAAAGAAGATGTAGCACATATACACTATGAAATACTACTCAGCCATAAGAAATGATGACATCGGAACATTTACAGCAAAATGGTGGGATCTTGATAACATGATACGAAGTGAAATAAGTAAATCAGAAAAAACCAGGAACTGCATTATTCCATATGTAGGTGGGACATAAAAGTGAAACTAAGAGACATTGATAAGAGTGTGGTGGTTACGGGGGGGAGGGGGAAATGGGGGAGGGAAAGGGGGAGGGGGAGGGGCACAAAGAAAACAAGATAGAAGGTGACAGAGGACAATCTGACTTTGGGTGACGGGTATGCATCATAATTGAACGACAAGATACCCTGGACTTGTTATCTTTGAATATATGTATCCTGATTTATTGATGTCACCCCATTAAAAAAATAAAATTATTTAAAAATAAATAAATAAATAAAATAAAATTATAAAAAAAAAAATCACATGGTTTTTTCGTTGATTGTCACATTCATGGTGTCGGTGATTAGTTTGCAGGTGTCCAATGAGTCATCTGCGATGTTATTCGTTGTCCAATTCCCTGAGTTCGCAGTGTGGTCCCAGTAGGTCAGCTTGGTGTTGCAGTGTTTGAAGGCAAAGTTTCCTAAATTATAAAATGCTTCCCTCGGGGTGGTTTCCACCATGGGTAGATCAAAAAAGTTTATGTCTAGCTGCTGGGTGGTTAGTACATTAGGAAATTTAAAAGCAGTCACAATATCAGTAGCAGTAATAGCATTATTATTACTGTTAGCATTATTAGCATTACACCCTAATATTACATTGACAACCAGGATGAACCACCTCGTGATCATATTGAATGATTTCATTCTGGTTTGGCCAGTTTCTAGGTTGTCTCCTAGGCACTCTGTATAGGTGATCTACTATTTTGCTTTCCTACTGTTTTCTCCAGAATGTCCTGTGGAGAGTATTATTATTAATTTCAGAGCAACGGAATATCTGTGTTCTCTTGCTCAGGTAATTTCTCTTGACATACCAGGTTATATGTAGAATTATAATCATATAAGATATGATCATAAGGAGTACTAGGATCCAGATTAACAATTTTACTAAATTACACATTTTCAGTCACTTGATGTAAAGTTATCTACTTTGATCTGTTGTATTTGCCCCTGTTTATTTACTGTCCACACAGTGTTGTATCCTGCGTTGCAGAGTATTCCTGTTGGGAAAGAGATGCATCCTTAGGAGATTTTACTATTTTTTTATAGGGTGAATTTTTCTTGATTTTAGGTACACTTCCCATTTTAATTTCTGCTTGTTCTAAATGCGGTTTAATCAGTTCTAGGGGGAGAATTTCTGTTTATTCTCGGTCTACTATTTAGGGCAAAGCATGTTTCATTAAAAAGTGCTTGTAAATTGTTAAATTTTCTATCTATTAATAATATATGACATTTGGCTTTTAATAGTTCATTATGTCTATTATTCCTGATGCTGTTGGGTTATATGGCATATGAAAATTCCAATCTATATTATTTATAGCAGCAAAGGACTGTACTCGGCTGGCTGTAAAATGGGTTCCTTGATCTGAATCTATGATTTTAGGAGTTTCAAAGAATGTTTTGCACATACTTAATGTCTTAATTGTAGTGGCTGCTGATGGGTGTTTTGCTGTCAAGGCGAACATTATTCCCATATGTACGTCAACCATCGTACATGCATACTTTTGTTGAGAAGGCCATGCAAGGGTCCAATAAAATCAATTTGGGCTTGAAAATTTGGTATTTGGGGTCTATATAACCCTGGTGGCTCTGTTGTCCCAAATGTATATACATTTTTACAGGCTATACATCTATTAATGCCTCTCTTTATGTCTTCTATTTTTGCCTTTAAATTTCTGGTTCTAAACCATTCTATCATTGCTGTTTGTCCTGGATGTCCTAATTGGATATAAATTTCCTTTATAAACTCTGGCGAGAAATCTATTCCTCTTGTATTTTATATTTATCTCCTTCCGTCTTTAACTTGATTGTAGGTATTTAGGGTATTTTATATTCTCCTGTATCTTCATCTTTTTCTAACCTTAACTTTGTCCCATATGTTTTTGTTGTATCTCTAATATTAATTTCTTCACTTACCTTAATTCCTCTTGCTAGCTTATCTGCTATTTGATTCCCTAGTGTGGTTGGAGAATAATCTGTGGCATGAGCTGATATATGGCTTACATAGTGCTTTATGTGTGATGTTAATTCATCTAGTTTTTCCCAGTGTTCTCTAGACCAGAGGTCCCTTCCATTAATTTGCCAATTATTTTGTTTCCATTTTCCTGACCATTCTGTTATTCCCTTATATACTGCCACTGAATCAGTACAGACATATACTTTGGGTAGCCCCCTCTCCATAGCATATTCCACTGCCAGAAGGACTCCTATTCACTCTGCACGTTGAGCCGAGTCAGTCTTACCTTCCCTCGTGAGCGCTTATTTGTCGCCGGACTGAAAGCTGCTGCTCTCCATTTGGTTGAGTCACTGGCTACAGGGGCTGATCCGTCTGTAAACCAGGCATTTTTCAGTGAGGGTCTATATTTAGGCCCTACCGCCCCTAGATTCTCAGGGACCCTTCGGTTCCCGATAATCTGTCTTGGGGGATCTATCTCCAGTTTGGAGACCTCCTCTGTGAGAAGGGCTGGTTCGCCAGTGCTCGTTATTTCTCTGGAGTTTATGTATCATTTCCATGCCAGCACTTTCTTCTCAATTTGGGTACCTGCCAATTCCTCGGCCGACATTTTAAGCCATGCTTTGAGAAGGGTAGTAAGGATCTGACTATTATTGGCTTTTGTCCTGTTAGTGGCTCTGTATGGAGAAGCGCTGCATATAGTACCCATATGTTTCCATAGGGTGAATATTTATTGTGGCAGTATGGGAATCTTTGGGACCAGAAACCTACTGGTATTCTTTGTTTATCACTTGGTCCTTTTCTACAATATATAGGCCCCAACAGCCATGAGTTCCAGTGAATATTATGTCTAATGTGATTGTGTCTCCTGGTTTTGGTGCTGCTAATTTTTGATGGTGTTCTAAATATTCTTTTAATTGTTCTAAGGCTTCTTGTTGCTCTTTCCCCCATGTAAAATTTATTGCCTTCCTAGTTACTTTATATATTGGCTCTGCTAATACTGATAAGTATGGGATGTGATTTCTCCAGTGTGCAAATAATCATATTAACTGTTGGGATTCCTTTTTATTGCTGGGGACCTTAATGCTAAGTATTTTGTTTACTACCTTTTCTGATATTTTCCTACCATCTGAGCTCCATTGAATTCATAAAAATTTTACTTCTGTCCCTGGGGGTTGTATTTTTTCTGAATTTATTGTCCATCCCACTCCTTTCAACTGTTCTACCAGTTTGTTCAAATCTTTCTGGAGGTTTTCTTTGTTTTCACTATATATTATTGTATCATCAATATATGTAATAATTTTGGATTGGTAATCCTTTGGATTTATGCTAGATGCCAATAAATTATGTGAGATTGCCAGTGAATTTTTGTATCCCTGTGGCAGCCTTTTAAATTGATACTACTTTCCTTGCCACGTGAAAGCTGCAATTGGTCTGGAATCCTCATGAGTGGGTATTACAAAAAACATGTCCGAGAGATCAAGTGCTGCCATAAATTTTGGATTGTCATTTTGTAAGATGTTAATTACTTCTTGTGCATCAGGTAAGGCTCCATCTATACTAGGAGAATTTGTGTTGATATTTCTATAGTGTATGGTAATACCATAGGTTCCATTTGGCTTTTCTACTGGTCATACTGGACTATTATATATATGTGATCTTCCTACCTCAATTATGTCTTCATCTATTTATGTCTGGCCTCTGTCACCTCTTGACGTCCACCTTTTAATGGTTATAAGTGGGGTAAAAGAGACTTTTAAAGGTTCTGGTAAAAATATGGGTTTGCAACTGTGCTAAATTTGTTTGAAATTTATGTAATCTTGGCATATATATTTTTAATTCTAATAAATATGGTAATATATCCATTCCTATAATATTTTGAAAATTTGGGTTTACATAAAAGGTTACTTCCTTTGTTAATCTTTTCTAATATATAATTCCATCTCTTGCTGCTGCTATTAGTGAACCTCCTGTTATTCCTTAAACTCCAATTAATCTTTTTGAATTATACATTCCCCTTAATAAGGAGACTTGGGAACCTGTATCTCTGAGGAATTGTGTTTGAAAATTTTTACCACTCTCTGGAAATTTTACTTCAAGGGTAACATAAGGGCTGTTATCTCCTGGTTTCTGTATAATTGTACTGCTAATTTCTTTGCCATTGCTTGTATCTGCCCCCCTTGTTGTTCCTCAGGGGCTATTCCAGTTTTTTTTACTGTTTTTGCTGGAATGGGTTATTTATATTTTCATTTTGATCAGAGAAAGAATTATTCTTATTTTTTCTCCAATTTTGTTTTGATTTCCCTGTTGTTCCCTAAATTTGAAAGCGTTATTTTGATTTTGTTGATTAAATGGATTATTTCTTTTCCAATAAGGGCCTTGGTTTTTTAAATAGTTGGGGTTTCCCTATTTAATAGGGCTCCTGTATGATGATTTAAAGTTATTATTTTCATTATTTATTCTCTTATATTGGAATCTATTTGTGGTTCTTCTTAGGTTTGGCATGGTTGTGTAATATGTAAATTGATTTTTCCCATTTAAGTCCTCATGTAATTGTATCCTTTCTCGAATGTCCTCTGCTGTGATGCCTCTTGTAACAAGTTTTGTAAAGGTATTTTATAATTCTTGGGGGTTCCATGTATAAGTGCTTTGATAATCACTAATGTATTTTTATTTTCCCATGGGTTTTCTAAATCATCCTCATATATACTTAGTAAATGTACTAGCTTTCTTCACTTTATCTTTAAATCTCCTATTTCTGTCTATCTAGCTGTTAGTGCTCCTGATGTTAGGCCTATTGTAGGATATGATGTTTTTCCATGCTTCCCTAATCCAGTTCCATAATGATGCTATTCTGTCCTTTTTTGGTCTCTTAGCAATCCAAGTTAGTGTATAATTTTGGGGTTTTCAATTGCATCTATAACTGCTTTTAATTTATCTATAGATAGGAGGGTTGTATGTCCTCCCTGTTCATAAATTTTTACTAGCCAGTCTACATTTGTATTATTTCCTTGAATTAATGTTTTTCTTAAATCTTCTAGGGTATATGGATTAAATTCAATAGTTTCCTCATTATTAGCATCTTCTTGTTTATTAGCATCTTCTTTCTTATTACTACTGGGTCTGCTTTGACTCTTGCTAATACTTTCCCTGCTAATTCCTTGCCTTTGTGTCTATCTGCATCTATTTGTTCGATGGTTGGAGGAGAATTCCTGTAATTTCCTTTCCTTCTGCCCTCTCTATAATGGGGTTTAAGTTGTTTGGGTTTTTAAGGTTGCATGAGATGTTTTCTGTGACTGGAACCTTAAACCTTTTCCTTAGGAAGTCCTCCGTCATCCTCCAAGGACTTTCTGAAGTCGTGTTATAGGGGTTCTTTTCTTTCTTAAAGATTTTTTCTAAAGAAAGTTCTAATCTTTTCTTTCTTAATGCTAATTCCTACTCCGTATCTTCCAAATGGGTAAAAACTTTTTTGGGTTAGTATGTGGATATCTGAAACTAGTTTCTACTCTATACTTCCTCCAGCACTCTCTTAGGCCTTTAGTTAGTTTTAGCTTAAAGCAATATAATATATTCATGAATTTGCTTCAGAGTTTATTTTGTAGATCCTCTTTTTAATATTTTTTATAATTTGTGGGCTTTAGAACAGTTTTCTCAGAGTTGTCTATCAAGAGTGACAATCATCTGCTGAGTCCACCTTGGGATATTCTCTCTCTTTAGTATAGGCTGATCAGTATACACCCCCGACTAGGTAAGACCTGGAGATGGAAGACATTTCCCTCAGCTTCCAGCAGACGGCCTTAAAACTGTATGAGGTCAAAAGATTTATTCAGCTTTCGGCAGACAACCACTAAACCATATGGAGTTCACAAACTTCCCTTCACTTCCGCCCTCTGGTTTTAAGCCAGAAATTTCCAATTGAAACTGCCTTTTTAAGACTGACTGCCGACTACGCCAGTTGTCCCAGTAAAGCCCAAGCTCTCCGTCGATCAAGCATCTCTGATTCGACTTCCCCGTGCAGTGGGACACTCCTGCTGCTATATCAGCAGGGCTAGCAGCCTCTTTGAGAATACTCTTGAGGCAACTATGAGAATGCTACTAATCAGTGCCAATACTAATTGCCGCTGGAGGAAAAGCATGAGACCGACACACAGTTAGTTGCAAGAATCACACAGGCAATTTATTACGCACAAATCCTTTTGGCGTGCCTGGGTACAGTTTAAGTGGGCCCCGTCGGCGAGCTCCTCTCAGATGTCTTTGGTTAGAGCTCAGAGTGGTGTGGAGACAGTCCACATTCACATTGGAGTCTGGGCGACTACTGCAGCAGGAGGCCCCTCAGCTTTAGTACCTTTTCTGGCCAACGCCTTCTAACAGGTGTCAATCTATAGGATTATCACTTCAAACCACCGTTTTGGGAGTTTCTCCCAAGAAACCCCTTTTATATTAATCTACTAAAATGTTTATGTCAAACTACTTTTTAAGATTTTCTTATTTATGTTAACTTACATAGTTATGACACCAAGCCACTTCCTATCTATGTATAACTTCACATACACACTAACTGGGTCCTGCTCAAAAGTCAGAGTCTATCACATCTGCACACACTATATTAATTCCTATCCAGATGGCTTAACTTTATTTAATTTCCTTAATTAATTTTAATATTATATCTTAGTTACTTTTACATATCTTCCATATTTTTTTATATTTTTATATATTTAATTACCATAACATTATATTACTACAACAGGGTGACATTTAACTAAATGGTTCTGAAAAGACCAAAGGGAAGTTACTTCCTGAAACTAGAGAGAAAGATAATATTCTCCAAGAAGGATGGCAGTGCGAGACTGGGCATTACTCACGTTCATTTAATCCATTTATTGAATTTTTGGCCGTGTGCTAGAACTCCAAGTGATAAGGTTAATTTAAACAGTCATTCTCACTGGATACAGAACTTTTTTTTTTTTTTAAGAGTTTACAGATACGTGTAAGTGTGTGACTTAGCCATTATGTGCAAACAGCCATCGGTACCAGAACAGGCTGGGCCTTTGCTACCAAGGGCCCCCATCCCTCATGTAAAGTTGGGCCTTCCCTCCTCCATGTTAGTCTGAATATTCCAACATGCACAGCCTGAGTGACTTAAGTCATAAATGCAGGACTGTGTCTGCGATGTCATCGTCTATGCCTTGGAGCCAATGTTGGGGACCCAGGAATCTGAGGGCCATGGCACTATCCGGTGGCCCCAAACATGACATAGGTCCTAGGGTGAGACTGACCTCTCCCTGGCTCTGGGAATCCCAGCTCTGCACTGAAAGGGGCCACATACTAACCATAACAAGCTCAGGGGAGGCCTGTATGGCGGCCTTACAAACTCAGACGCCTGAAGTCACCACACAGGACGGCCTGAAATGAAAACTTCCTAATTAAAAGCCAGTCATGGTGGCAGTCACATCCCAGGCTAGTATCCGCCCTGACAAAGGTCAAGCTCTGCCTTACCTGAGCCTGTCTACTGCGTTTTTCTGCATCTACGATAACGTGCCTTTGTAATGTCAGGGTAGTTTCCTTTCACTAGGCTCCTCTGGGCACAGAATCCCACCAGAGCCCGGGACCACGGACCCCTCCCTGTCATCTTGTTACCCGCACACCATCTCTGTGTGCTGTGAATGTTCACTGATACCTACCTGTCCCCCCCCAATGTAAAGGATGTGTCTGTCCCTTTTACTTTTTGCCCAATCCCAGAGATCTCCCCGCGTGGTCTGTCCCACCGCCCTAACCCACCACCAGTGGATTTCACATAAGCCTCTCACGCCGCCTCCTTTTGTTCTAATGTTTAATCAAAGGTGCAAGACTGCCCTTATCCGGAGCAGTTCCCTCCATCCACTGAGATGCTGCTTCTGGCAACTGTCCACCTATTTGGCTCAAATCACTTCATAAAAATCCTTCCATGTTGGGACATTTCTCATGTCGGTCTTAGCAACAGCACCCTGTAAAACTAAGGTCATCATCCTGGTCAACCTTCAAGGTTTGGGGGAGACATCTGTGACACTTGAAACACTCAATGCCCTATTAAAGACGGTCTCTGTCCAATCAATGTTAGACATTTTTATTATTCTGATCATTAAAATTCAAGTCAGGGGCTCCCAACACAACAAGGTTTTCTCAAAATGTTTTGTTTCCTCTCTTCAGTGAGAGGCTAAAAGGGTCCCTGAATGTGATGCAGGTCAGCACGGCCAATCCCAAGCCTTCCAAGACAGTGGAAGTCAGCTAGAGCAGTGTCCCCTAGCCCCGGGCCATGGACTGGTACCGGTCCGTGGGCCATCTGGTACCAGTCCGCAGAGAAAGAATAAATAAATATAAATAAAATGAAAATAATGTAAGTTAAGTCTGAACAATGTTTTATTTTTTTTAAATGACCAGATTCCCTCTGTTACATCCATCTAAGACTCACTCTTGATGCTTGTCTTGGTCACGTGATATATTGCTGCTAAAATTAAACCCATAAACTAACAAAATGAGTGAAAAACAAAATTCCATTGAAAATTTTTATGCGAAGTGGAAAAGGGCCTATGAGGAGACAGAAGAAGAACTTACAACCTCGAAGAAAAAGAAGGCTTCATTTAACAACAATACCAGGAGTCCTACTTGAAGTATGGATTTATCACAACTGGTGATTCTCGCGCACCAAGGCTGCTCTGCATAATATGTGGCGACTGGCTAAATAATGAGGCAATGAAACCTTCAAAACTGCTTCGCCACTTGGAGACCAAGCACCCTACTTTAAAAGACAAGCCTTCTGAGTATTTCGAAAGAAAAAAGCATGAACAAGAAGGACAGAAACAATTACTGGTGGCCACTACATCAATAAATGCGAGGACACTGAGAGCATCATACTTGGTGGCTAATTGTATTGCTAAGGCTAAGAAGCCATTTACCATTGGTGAAGAATTGATCCTTCCAGCCACTAAAGACATTTGTCGTGAACTTCTAGGAGAGGCTGCGGTTAAAAAGATAGCACAGATGCCTCTTTTGGCTACCACCGTCACACGGCGCATTGAGGAAATAGCAGAGGACATTGAATCACAATTGTTGGAAAGGATTAATATATCACCGTGGTACACTCTCCAGGTTGACAAATCTATAGATATTGACAACAAAGCAATGCTACTTGTTTACATGTGTTATCTTTATCAAGAGGATGTGCGTGAGGATATGTTATGTGCACTATCATTGCCAACCAAAACCATAGCCGCAGAACTATTTAAATCGTTGGATGACTATATATCAGGAAAACTGAAATGGTCTTTTTGTGTCGGCATATGCACAGATGGAGCTACTGCCATGACCAGAAGGATGTCTGGTTTAACTACTCGGATTAAGGAGGTTGCACCTGAATGCGAGTCTACGCATTGTGCCATTCACAGGGAAATGCTGGCTAGCTGAAATATACCACCAGAACTTAACAGCATATTGAATGATGTCATTAAAGTTATTAAGCACATCAAAGCACATGCCCTTCATTCACACCTGTTTGAGCAGCTTTGTGAGGAAATGAACGCGGAGCAAAGACACCTTCTCTTATACACAGAAATAAAATGGTTATCCCGAGGCCCGTCCCTGGCCAGAGTGTTTGAATTATGAGAGCCACTGCAGAGATTTCTCTCAAAAAAAGTCACTGCTAGCAGCACATTTCAGTGACGAGGAATGGGTCGCAAAACTCGCTTATTTGTGCGACATATTCATCCTCCTCAATGAACTCAATCGGTCACTTCAGGGGAAAATGACAACTGTCTTCAAGTTGGCAGATAAAGTAGCTGCATTTAAAGCCAAACCGGATTTGTGGGGACGACGCGTGCACGGGCTATATTTGACATGTTTCAAACATTCACGGGAATTTTGGTAGAGACTGAGCCCAAGCCTTCATTGTCCCAGCTGGTGCACGATCACCTGTATTTGCTTTTAAAAGAGTTTGAACGCTACTTCCCAACCACTAAAGATGCACAAATTGCCAAGAAATGGATTCGCAATCAATTTGTCAACAAACCAGGTGAATCCAGCGTGTCTATGCAAGAAGAGGATCAATTACTGGAGGTTGCAAATGATGGCGACCTTAAAAATATGTTTGATACTACAACTCTGCCGGTGTTCTGGGTTAAAGGTCATGGCAGAATACCCCGAGATCGCCACAAAAGCACTAAAAACCCTGTTGCCATTTCCGACATCCTATTTGTGTGAAGCGGGATTTTCTGCAGTGACAGCAACCAAAACAAAATTACAGAATAGACTGGACATAACCAACACACTTCGGGTGTCATTATCTCCCATTACCCCTGGATGGGATCATCTCGTTGCAGAGAAACAAGCTCAGGGCTCCCACTGATTTAACTTTATGGTTGTTGAGAGATAGACTACTATCTCTCATTCTATATAAACATTATAATAAATAACCCTTAACTTACAATATTCATAACAGTGATGAGTTGTATTTTTCATGCACTTTATATTTGTTTTTGTGTTGTATCTTATTTTTAAGGCATGTTTAAACGTTACCATAGTGACTGGAAAGTCTTACTCATGTTACGTTGTTGGTGCGATGTTAAGAGGACGCTTCTAATAAAGTTGCATATGAGTACACAGTGGATTCATGTTTATTTTTATTGTCGTAGGTTCATGATTGGTAGCGAGCCTGAACCTCATATTACATATTGATGTCAGATATGAAACGTTGTCAGAATAACAAATTTAAATACAGCCTAAATAATAAAGACATGCTCGTTCCTCCTTTTACTTAGCCCAATAAATATCGTAAGTTCGACAATTATATTTAAAAATACCAGTTTTTACACCGGTCGCATAATTTTATTTTGTGCATTTATCCGTCCCACCCTAAAGGCCGGTCCGTGAAAATATTTTCTGACATTAAACCGGTCTGTGGCCCAAAAAAAACAGCCCATTAAACCGGTTGGGGACCACTGAGCTAGAGGGCCAGAGGGCAGCACACAGAGCAGGGGAATTCAGGAATCGGCATCATCTGCCCCCCCACACCAGGAGACCTGTGGGCACCACAGCACCCTACACACCGCTCGGCAGAAACAATCAGACTCACCTGGTCAGTCTCTGCTCCCTTGAGGCGGCAAAGGGCCTCAAAGTGAACTGAAGATTGAACACACCGGGCAACCTGCCTCTCGAAAGAGCAATTTATGGTTACATTTCCGGTGTCCATTTTTAGAAGGCAACATTACTTAACGCAGCAATGAAGCAGCAGCCTTTCAGAGAAATGGTTCATGGCTTGTAATTTTGTTAAAGGGGGACGCTGCCATCTGAGGTGTGGTAGAGCCGAGTCAGCAGAGGAGCGTGCTCTGGTGCCACTGTGGGGACAGAAGTCGTCATGCCTTTTGGTCAGGAAAACACACCATGCTCAGTGGCTGCAGACCCCCAGTGAGCCCAGGGCCTGGAGGCAGCCTGTCCTTGGAGTGGATCTCCTCCCATCCTTCAGCAATCAGCAATCCCCAGGAGGTCTGGGGGTCCTCAGAGCACCCGCAGCTCCTACAGAGCCACCACAGTCATTCATCAAGCCCATTGGGAGGGGTCACCTGCATCCAAATGCAGGAAGGAGGTAACACCTCAGAGGCAAGGCAAGACCCCCGGGATGTGCCCAGAGATGCTCTAGATCAAAAATGTGGCGTCACTGGTGAATTTTCTTCCACTCTAGCATTAAATGAAAGAGCCAAAAACCAAGCAGAGACGCTGAGGACTGTCAGTATGAAGACCTGCTTCACTGTGTGCACAGAGGTCGTCTCTGAGCTTGATGTGAAGGGGAGGACTCCTTCACATACTAAAAACAAATAATACATATGTCAAAAATATAAAATGTATTATATAAAATGTTTGTAGAATTTAGTTAAGATATACATATTTGATTGTACAGTTCTCAATTATATATGGGGGGACCCCACCCACCATGCATGACTATGGCCCCCTTGTCAAAATGGGGCTCACTATGACTGGGTACTGTAGAATGGAAGTGGGCATGCCCAAGACTGGCATCCTAATACACATCCTGGCCACGACCTTCAAGAAGGACCCCCAGGCCACCCAAGAGGACTCCTAGAGGTTCTGAGTGCAGTGGAGGTCCGTTCGGAGAGAAAGCACATCATCTTTGGAGAGCCTAGGAAGCTTACCCCGAACATTTTGTGGGACACAAACACCTAAAGTACCAGCAGTGGCCAACGGCAACGCTGCACAGTCTTGAGTTCGTTCCTGTGGGACCTGAAAGCTCGTGCTGAAAACAGGAAGATGTGAGTCTGCGAGTTTCTTCCCCAGATTCACTGCACTGACCCAAGTTCTTCCCCATGGGAGGATGGGGAGGCGTTGCAAGAGAAGGGAGAGAGAGCTCAATCCAGGACGCTAGCCAGGGCTGTCCCAGCTTCCGTGGCCACTGTCAGGCCCACAGTCATGCCTGGCAGCCCCTCCCACACCAAGAGCATTCAGGGAGAGTTTTCTCATAACATTACTGGACGGGGCAGTTCATGTTCATAGAATTAAGGTAAGACATACATATAAATATTTGTATATACAGGTCTCAATTTTATATGTGCAAGTGGAAAATATATTCTTTTATATTTTGACATATGTGTAATTTTTTTTAGTATAAATTTAACTTAGTTTCCAAATCTCCATGTGCATGAGTGATATTAGTCATATATAGAATGCCTTCAGGGGGTTTTGTAGTAAGGATTTTGCTGACTGAGAAAATGAAATGTGAAACATCCATCTAAAGTTGTGTCATTTGGAGAAGGATGGCACGGCATTGCTGTAGTCATGACCTTGGCAACAGAGAAGACATGAGCTTGGAGAACGTTGGGAAGCAACAGAGAAGAAAGACTAAACGATATTCCACTGTTGGCTTTCCTACCCTTTTGGGTTCTTGTTGTGTAAAATTAAGTGACGTGTACATGTATTTGTCAAACTCTCTCAAGAATGTACAAGAAATACATATCAATACATTTAAAAAGTAAAGGGGTAAGCTGAGGCCTTTCAAGACTTGCAAGCCATTCTTATTCTGATCTAAGGCAGGAAGCTTTGTCTTCTGGTTTGGGGACAGCATGGAGGGAAAGTGTCAAGGAGTCACAGTAATGCAGATGGACCATGGCCATCCTTCCTGATGTGACAGGAACTCAGAAACAAAGGACAATCAATGGTACCCCCAAAAGTGTTCCCACAAGTACAGCCTTCTCCATGCTGGGGATGGCCCAGGACCTATGCAAATTGAGTTTTTGAGTATAAACCTGGGCACCCCACAGGTCCTGAAGATGCATATGTAAATTATACACCCATGGCATCCCATGATTACTCTAAATAGCATTAATAATTATGGGTTTATGGAAAGTTGGCTGCTCACACAGAGCTAGCAAAATGAATCAGAGCTCTACTTTATAGTTTTTACACCGGATGCAAAATTATTTTGATCAACCCTGCACTGTCCACAGAAAATTTTTTAAGTCACATTTTAATCTCCTGTCTCTGACCAGTTCATGAACGAGTATTTCCTTTAAATCCTATAGTAAAATGTGTCTACGTTTGCTTGGGCTGCCATAACAACACCCCATAGCCCGGGGTGGGGGGGGGTGTTAAACAACAAATTTATTTCCCACAGTCCTGGAGGCAGGAAGTCTGAGATCAGGGGGCCAACACGGTGGGGTGCTGACAAGGGCTCTTCCTGGCTTGTGGATGGCGACCATCCTGCTGTGCCTTCATATAGCAGAGAGAGAAAGTACTCCCCCGTCCTTTCTTCTTTAAAGTCACTAATGCCATCATGAGGGCCCCACCCTCGCGATCTCATCTAACTCTAATTCTCTCCCAAAGCCCCCATCTCCAAATATCATCCCATTTGGGCTTAGGGCTTCAACTATGGATTTGGGGGTGGGGGGCATCCAAACATTCAGTCCATAACAAATGTACATGTCAACTGTAGCTTAAAATAATATTAAAGCAAGTTTTAAGTATGTTATTGAGTGCCCACACTGCTGCTTTTGGGTTCAGGTATCTACATATAAAAGTTGTGGTAAGGTACCGAAGAATTGCAAAAATTAATATTAATATTTTAGAAGGAAGAGTCAGGTTTCTTGCCCCCTCCTTTCTGTGGAAAATGAAGGGAGAAGAATGTGGGAGCTTCCTGGCTTGCAAGGACATACTATGTACTGAGATAAGCAACCCCCATTTACTAAGAGGCTTAAAAGACATTTTATAATTTAGGCCAAGCATTCAGAGAGATTTTGTAAATATGATTTTTATACTTGTGTGTGATTTAAACCAGCTCAAGATGGCTGATCACATTCATACTTAGGAAGGGCTATTATATTGTAAATAGAGAGGGTTTTGTACTAGGTTTTGAATGGAAGGAGGAAGGAAACTTGGACCCCCTCTCTTCCCCACTCTTGTGAGGAAGAAGATGAATAGCTAGCCAGAAATGCGGGAGAAGAAAGAAAGATTTAAGTAGCCCTTTCCTCTCCCCTTTCTTTCTCCTTAATGGGTGATTTACAAATGCTTATCCTCTGACATCATGTAAGCCCCTACCTTTTCCACCCCAACTTGTATGTAATCAAGTGTACATAACTAGCCTCAGAGATATATTCAACACTACATGATTTGGGTCAGCTATACCCTATGTAAGTCATATGCAGCTGGCTTATTAATAAATCTCCTCTTAAAAATTCTTCTGTATCCTGCTTTGGTGTCTCTACATAACCCGTGGAATTAAGGCACAATACTTTTTTTTTTTTAATAAATTTTTATTAATGGTAATGGGATGACATTAATAAATCAGGGTACATATATTCAAAGAAAACATGTCTAGGTTATTTTGTCATTAAATTATGTTGCATACACCTCACCCAAAGTCAGATTGTCCTCCGCCACCCTCTATCTAGTTCTCTGTGCCCCTCCCCCTCCCCCTAACACTCTCCCTCCCTCCCTGCCATGTCCTCCCTCCCCCCACCCCTGGTAACCACCACACTCTTGTCCATGTCTCTTAGTCTCGTTTTTATGTTCCACCAATGTATGGAATCATGTAGTTCTTGTTTTTTTTCTGATTTACTTATTTCACTCCTTATAATGTTATCAAGATCCCACCATTTTGCTGTAAAAGATCTGATGTCATCATTTCTTATGGCTGAGTAGTATTCCATAGTGTATATGTGCCACATCTTCTTTATCCAGTCTTCTATTGAAGGGCTTTTTGGTTGTTTCCATGTCTTGGCCACTGTGAACAGTGCTGCAATGAACATGGGGCTACATGTGCTTCACGTATCAATGTTTCTGAGGTTTTGGGGTATATACCCAGTAGAGGGATTGCTGGGTCATAAGGTAGTTCTATTTGCAGTTTTTTGAGGAACCACCATACTTTCCTCCATAATGGTTGTACTACTTTACAGTCCCACCAACAATGGATGAGAGTTCCCTTTTCTCCGCAGCCTCTCCAACATTTGCTATTACCCGTCTTGTTGATAATAGCTAATCTAACAGGGGTGAGGTGGTATCTCATTGTAGTTTTGATTTGCATTTCTCTAATAACTAATGAAGCTGAGCATCTTTTCATATATCTGTTGGCCATTTGTATCTCTTCCTGGGAGAAGTGTCTGTTCATGTCCTCTTCCCACTTTTTTATTGGATTGTTTGTTTGTTTGTTGTTGAGTTTTATGAGTTCTTTGTAAATATTGGATATTAGGCCCTTATCTGAGCTGTTGTTTGAAAATATCAGTTCCCATTTAGTTGGCTGTCTGTTTATTTTGATATCAGTTTCTCTTGCTGAGCAAAAACTTTTAATTCTGATGTAGTCCCATTCATTTATCTTTGCCTTCACTTCTCTTGCCATTGGAGTCAAGTTCATAAAATGTTCTTTAAAACCCAGATCCATGATTTTAGTACCTATGTCTTCTTCTATGTACTTTATTGTTTCAGGTCTTATATTTAGGTCTTTGATCCATTTTGAATTAATTTTAGTACACGGGGACAGGCTGTAGTCGAGTTTCATTCTTTTGCATGTGGCTTTCCAGTTTTCCCAGCACCATTTGTTGGAGAGGCTTTCTTTTTTCCATTGTGTGTTGTTGGCCCCTTTATCAAAGATTATTTGACCATATATATGTGGTTTTATTTCTGGGCTTTCTATTCTGTTCCATTGGTCTGAGTGTCTACTTTTCTGCCAATACCATGCTGTTTTGATTATCGTGGCCCTATAATATAGTTTGAAGTCAGGTATTGTGATGCCCCCAGCTTCATTCTTTTTCCTTAGGATTGTTTTGGCTATTCGGGGTTTTTTATAGTTCCATATAAATCTGATGATTTTTGTTCCATTTCTTTAAAAAATCTCATAGGAATTTTGATGGGAATTGCATTAAATTTATATATTGCTTTGGGTAATATGGCCATTTTAATTATATTTATTCTTCCTATACAAGAACAAGGAATATTTTTCCATCTCATTGTGTCTTTTTCTATTTCTCTTAATAATGCCTTGTAGTTTTCGTTATATAGGTCCTTTACATTCTTTGTTATGTTTATTCCTAAGTATTTTATTTTTTTTGTTGCAATCATGAAGGGGATTATTTTTTTGAGTTCGTTTTCTAATATTTCATTGTTGGCATATAGAAAGGCTATGGACTTTTGTATGTTAATTTTGTATCCTGCGACCTTACTGTATTGGTTTATTGTTTCTAATAATCTTTTTGTGGAGTCCTTTGGGTTTTCAATGTATAGGATCATATCATCACCAAAAAGTGATACCTTTACTTCTTCTTTTCCGATATGGATGCCTTTTATTTCTTTGTCTTGTCTGATTGCTCTGGACAGAACTTCTAGCACCACGTTAAATAAGAGTGGAGAGAGTGGACAACCCTGTCTTGTTCCTGATTTAAGGTAGAAAGTCCTCAGTTTTATGCCGTTTAATATGATGTTGGCTGATGGTTTTTCATATATGGCCTTTATCATGTTGAGATATTTTCCTTCTATACCCATTTTGTTGAGAGTCTTAAACATAAAATTGTGTTGTATTTTATCAAAAGCCTTTTCTGCATCTATTGATAAGATCATGTGGTTTTTGTTCTTTGTTTTGTTGATATGGTGTATTACGTTAACCGTTTTACATATGTTGAACCATCCTTGAGATTCTGGGATGAATCCCACTTGATCATGATGTATTATTTTTTTAATATGTTGTTGTATTCAGTTTGCCAGTATTTTGTTTAGTATTTTAGCATCTGTATTCATTAGAGATATTGGTCTGTAGTTTTCTTTCTTTGTGCCATCCTTGCCAGGTTTTGGTATGAGGGTTATGTTGGCCTCATAAAATGTGTTTGGAAGTATTGCTTCTTCTTCAATTTTTTGGAAGACTTTGAGTAGAATAGGAACCAAGTCTTCTTTGAATGTTTGATAGAATTCACTAGTATAACCGTCTGGGCCTGGACTTTTATTTTTGGGGAGGTTTTTAATAGTTTTTTCTATTTCCTCCCTGCTGATTGGTCTGTTTAGGCTTTCTGCTTCTTCATGACTCAGTCTAGGAAGGTTGTATTGTTCTAGGAATTTATCCATTTCTTCTAGATTGTTGTATTTGGTGGCATATAATTTTTCATAGTGTTCTACAATAATTCTTTGTATATCTATGATGTCTGTGGTGATCTCTCCTCTTTCATTTTGGATTTTATTTATTTGAGTCCTGTGTCTTTTTTCCTTGGTGAGTCTTGCCAAGGGTTTGTCGATTTTGTTGATCTTTTCAAAGAACCAGCTCCTTGTTTTATTGATTTTTTTATAGTTTTTCTGTTCTCTATTTTGTTTATTTCTGCTCTGATTTTTATTATCTCCTTTCTTCGGCTGGTTTTGGGTTGTCTTTGTTCTTCTTTTTCTAGTTCCTTAAGGTGTGAAGTTAAGTGGTTTACTTCGGCTCTCTCTTGTTTGTTCATATAGGCCTGAAGTGATATGAACTTTCCTCTTATTACTGCTTTTTCTGCATCCCAGAGATTCTGATATGTCGTATTTTCATTTTCATTTGTCTGTATATATCTTTTGATCTCTGCGCTTATTTCTTCTTTGACCCATTCATTTTTTAGAAGTGTGTTGTTTAGTTTCCACATTTTTGTGGGTTTTCCCCCCTCTTTTTTGCAGTTGAATTCTAGTTTCAAGGCTTTATGATCAGAAAATATGCTTGGTACAATTTCAATTTTTCTAAATTTGCTGATATTGTCTTTGTGGCCCAACATATGGTCAATTCTTGAGAATGTTCCATGTACACTAGAGAAAAATGTATACTCTGTCGCTTTGGGATGAAGTGTCCTGTAGATGTCTATCATATCCAGGTGTTCTAGTATTTCGTTTAAGGCCACTATATCTTTATTGATTCTCTGTTTGGATGACCGATCTAGAGCCGTCAGCGGTGTATTAAGGTCTCCAAGTATGATTGTATTTTTGTTAGTTTTTGTTTTAAGGTCAATAAGTAGCTGTCTTATATATTTTGGTGCTCCTTGGTTTGGTGCATATATATTAAGGATTGTTATGTCTTCTTGATTCAACTTCCCCTTAATCATTATGAAATGACCATTTTTGTCTCTGAGTACTTTTTCTGTCTTGTAGTCAGCATTATTAGATATGAGTATTGCTACGCCTGCTTTTTTTTGGGTGTTGTTTGCTTGGAGTATTGTTTTCCAGCCTTTCACTTTGAATTTGTTTTTATCCTTGTTGCTTAGATGTGTTTCTTGTAGGCAGCATATAGTTGGATTTTCTTTTTTAATCCATTCTGCTACTCTGTGTCTTTTTATTGGTAAGTTTAATCCATTTACATTTAGTGTAATTATTGACATTTGTGGGTTCCCTACTGCCATTTTATAAATTGCTTTCTGTTAGTTTTGTATCTTGTTTGATTCTTCTCTTTTGTTTTTCTATCATTTGTTTTTGTTTGTTTGTGTTCCATACTTCTTTCCTCTGTTGCTACCTTTTTTAAGTCAAGTGTTTTTGTGGTGGTTTTTTCAAGGGTGGTTACCATTAAGTAATGAAAAGGGTACCTACCATATTCATTGTAGTACCCTATCTTATGAGTATTTCTGCGCTTCATCGTCCTTTGCTACTGTTAATCTCCATCCTCTCCCCCCTTTATTTCCTTTGTTGTCACAGTTTAAGTTTGGTTTTATTGTGTTCTTGGTGGAGCTGTTACTTGTGGTGTTGTTTTCTTTTGTTCTTTGAATCTGATTGGAAAACCCCCTTTAGTATTTCCTGGAGTGGGGACTTTCTGCTGATAAATTCTCTCATCTTTTCTGTATTTGTGAATGTTTTTATATCTCCTTCGTACTTGAAGGATAGCTTAGATGGGTATAGTATTCTTGGCTGAAAGTTCCTCTCTTTCAGGGCTTTAAATATTGGGGTCCACTCTCTTCTAGCTTGTAGAGTTTCTGCTGAGAAATCTGATGATAATCTAATAGGCCTTCCTTTATATGTTGTACTCTTCTTTTCCCTGGCTGCCTTGAGAATTTTTTCTTTGCCATTGATTTGTGTCATCTTTATTATGATGTGCCTTGGAGTGGTTTTGTTGGGGTTAAGAAAACTCAGTGTTCTGTTTGCTTCTTGAATTTGAGGCTTTAGTTCTTTCCACAGGCTTGGGAAGTTCTCGTCTATTATTTGTTTGATTATATTCTCCATTCCATTTTCTTTCTCTTCTCCCTCTGATATACCTATTATTCTTATGTTATTCTTTCTGATGGAGTCAGACAATTCCTGTAGGGCTTTCTCGTTTTTTATTATTTTTGAGTCTCTTTCTTCTTCTCTCTGTTGTGCCTCAAGTTGTTTGTCTTCTATTTCACTAATCCTATCTTCTATCTGGGCTGTTCTGTTAGCTAAGCTTGTTACCTCATTTTTCAGCTCGTGAATTGAGTTTTTCATTTCTGTTTGATTTGTTTTTATAGTTTCAATTTCCTTGGTAATATATTCTTTGTGTTCATTGAGTTGTTTTCTGATCTCCCTAAATTGCCTTTCTGTGTTTTCTTGTATATCTCTGAGTATTTCTAGGATTTCTATTTTAAATTCTCTGTCATTTAGCTCCAAGGCTTCCAATATGTTAAGTCTTTTTTCCATAGATTTTTCCACATCTATTTGTGTTACCTCTCTTTCTTTTGTATCCATAATATTCGATTTCCTCTTTCTTATTGGCATCTGAGGGTGGTCTTGTTGATAGCACACAGGCGCGCTCCCTCCGCGGCTTGAATGAACGTCCCTGCGGTAGTTAGCTTCCTCCACACCCTCGTCTCTCAGATTCAAGTGATAACAGTTCTTTCGCTTTCAGTTTGTGTGGTACTCCGGAATGCTCCGAGGATAAATTTTTCTGTTTCTAGTTGTGATTTTGGGGAGATCTGTCGGACGCGCTGCTCACGGCGCCATTTCCGTGACGTCACTTGGCACAATACTTTACAACAATGTTACCCCCCCAAAAAAATCAAATTACATTTATTCAGTCTTTCCTATCATGTGAACAACACACGAATAGGAATTATTTCCTACTAATAGTTTAAAGAAATGATGAGGAATTTGTTTCCCCATGCGCAGCTTCAAACTTCCGCTGCATTTATCTCACTTGGAATCACACAATAGCTTTCTGTTGAAGTAAAATACACAGAGAAAAAAATTACACACATCATAAGTGCAGGAATTCATGGATTTTTCACCAACCAAACCCAAAGCTCAGTAACCAGAACACAGACTGACAAAATGAAATAGCGCATGACCAAACCCACACCCGCACGCCCCTACGCCTTCATCCTCTTCCCAATCACACTTTCTCTCAAGAGCAACTACCACCCCCACGTCTAACATCATTAATTAATTTTGCCTGTTTTTGTATTTAATTACCATGAATGCATAGTATTTGTCCTTCTACACCTGGCTCCCCCCACACACACCATGACATTTCTGAGATACATTAATGTAGATTGCATTGCAACAGCTGTTTGTTCTCAGTGATAAAATATTTTATTGTAGGGAGGTACCCAAAATTATTCATCCTTTTTCCCATTAATAGGAAGTTGAATAATTCTTGGTTTGAAGGGTGCTACTACGTACATCATAATACACATATTTTGGTGAACACACAAATGTTCTCTTGCATATCTACTTAGAATAAACATGTTCAGCTGAGGAACAGGGGGACAGGTTCCCAGTGAGATTATAATTTATAGCCGTGTGTGGCACCCTGTCCACATCCTTGCTAACACTTGGTATATGCCACCCACTTTTCCCATTCTGTTGCATAGGTAGTGTTCTCTGACTGCATTTTTAGTCTGCACTTCCCTAAAGAATAATAGAGTTATGTGCCTTTTTCATGTTGTATTCACTGGCCATTTGCTTATCCTCATTCGTAAAGTGCATGAAGGTTTCCCCCAGTTTCTATTTGGTATGCCCTCTCCCCTTCCCCACCCATGTTTTCCCCTCATTTCCTATAGCCGTACAATACTGACAACCCCATGCCTGAAGGAGGGCCCCTGGGTCCTGACACAGGAGGAGAAACACGTCTGCTCCCCAGACAACCCACACAAGTACCGCATTTGTCACACGCTACCTCTTTCGCATTCTTGACTCCACTATTATACCCCACCAGATTCTCATCTTTCTTGGACCATACCAGCATCTGGCACATAACGTGACTTCGAGGTCTCAAAATGCCTATCTATGGATCCCTGGAGACTCATAAAATTTATGCAACTTTTCCCAACATAAAAGCGCTTTGTGCAAAAAGTAGCAAAGATTTGGAATTCAGTGTGTCAAACAAGCACAGTGGAAACACCACGTATCTTTGACAATATTTACAGCCAGAGGAGCTGTGTACTGGGTCTATTTACTTGCCATTGTTTATTCAGTTTTATTCCCCAATAAAACGGGTATTATGACATACGTCCTGTGACTCCCTGCAGGACTGGTGGGAGGTATGGTTAATTAACATTTGCCGAAAGCTTTACAGTCCTTAGCCAAAGATATTTTATGGTCCCAAAGTCCCTTTATTTTATCCTGTAATCACAGAGTGGTCTGGTCCGTCTGTTTGCACTGAAAAGCGGAAGGGCGGGGAACTGAAGCCCATAAAAGGTACCGTGAATGCTACAGCCCTCAGAAGCATTCAGCCTCTAGATTTGAGAGATAGACAGAGAGAAAGAGAGAGAGAGAGTCATTTTAATACACATTTTAGAAGTGTGTTTAAAGCAGTGATGACTTCTGAGTTACGGAATGATTTCCCTAAATTACAGTTCAGACGCAAGCCCACAGGTCAACCACTTTCTCTCAGGGAGCTTTTGGAAAACATATTGAAGGAAGGAGCAGTTTCTCAATGGGTTCATTTAATGGTTAATTTAATTTTAAACACACACATCAGTTGCAGCGCTGTTTACCAAAATAATAGCCACCACCTCTAACTAGGCAAGTCAGAGGCTTCCTCCCGATTACCATAAAAACTGCAAATTGCCTGGTCGAGTTTAAGTACATATGCACACACTTTCACCTGGATTTGGTATAGGAAAGGTCCACACATGTAAACTGGCAAATGCCTTTTCCAAAATCAGGCCAAGGTCTAAGCGATACAGTAGAGCGTTGACAATAGAGATACCTACATACAGCAAGATCCTTTTCATGGAGTAAAAATACAAGGAGAGTTTTCCTCTAGCAAAAACAAATTCTAGCATAACCTCTCGCTTTGTAAATAAATCCAGAGAGACAGAGATACCACAAATATCAATACCTAGTTAATACAGTATCCCGTTCTGCGGTAGCTCCCTGATCAAATATAAAATGTTAGAGATGCATGTTTTCACATAACTCAATGGAAGTCAGATAAACTGAAGAGAATGAATCTTTAAAATGACATACTAATATAAGAGAAAAATAAATAAATTCAGTCAGAACAAAAACTGCTTGCTGTGCACAGTTGATCCCATGAACCAGAAACCAGAAACAGTTCTTTTCATTGGATGTTTCTGGGAAATACTGATTTAATTTTTTTAATAACCACAGCCTATGAATTTTAACATTAGGTTATTGCTATGCACATATTAAGTTGAATTCAACACGTTAAATTGAATATGTGACATCCAAGTGTCAAGGCTTAATTGTGTCTTATAAAGGTCATGAACTGAGGATGCTCTCTGACCTTCACTGCTCCCATCCCTGCCCCCAACACAGGCTCTGCTCTGGTCACTGTCTCCTGCAGGGGCTCAGCCCAGCCCATCTTAAGACTGACCTCACTAGGGACAAACACGGGACGTGGAAACGAAACCTGAAGGACCAGCCCTGCTCCACTCCTGTCCATCTGGTTAGAGCCACATGGATGCCATCAAACCTCCTGATCTGTTAGGGAGGAAAAAAATAAAAGAATGAAGTCAAGATGCTTTAGGTCCTCTTCCCTGGCAGTTTTTATTTCAAGGACATGCTCAGAAGCTATTTTGAACTGAATTCTGTTCCCCTCTCTCAATAGGCTCTTGTCAAATCTCTCTTTCTTCAAGATGCAATTGATATAAAGTTTCTCACTTTGGCAACCAGACACGTCTTCAGGAAGCCTCACAAAACTACATCCAGCCTTCAGGGACCGTGGCTGTGGAGATGACCCCTAACACAGCCACTGTCACTGTCTGCTGTTTGCTTCCATGGGCTGGGAATCGGCACTGGGTGAGAAATCGTTCTTCACTGCCTGAATCCACAGAGCTTCTCACATGTTAGCGTGCGGCGTGATTCTTCATAAAAGGGAACAGATAAGTAGCATTTCCCAGTCTGACTGCAGGAATGAGCCTCTCCTTTCAGAGCCTCTTGGCGGAACAGTCATCCGTGACACATCCTTGGGAAACACTGTTTTAAGCAATTATTCTAAAAACCAAATATACTGAAGTGTGGGCCTTCCTGCTGTTATATTTCTCTTTCACACTCAGCAGGAACATTTAACCACAAAGGCAGGCTTAACTCAACGCACTACTCTCAAGACTGGGAGGTCTGAAACGACTCAACATCACTTCATCTCTCTGCTCTTCCTGGCCGTTCCGACGGCCAGTCCTGGCCAGTGGACCTCAGCCACCCTGGTGAGCCCAAGGCCAGCTGCAGGAATGGTTTCCCATCATGCTGTCCTATACAGAGAATCGCTTTCTACAGGACTGGGAACCCCTTCCTCCCAATTCTATGCCACGAGACAAACTCTGAATCCTCACTCTGAGTCCTATCAGAATGGCTATTATCCAAAAAGAAAGACAAAAAAATATAAATGTTAGCAAGGATGTGGAGGAAAGGAAACCCTCGTGCTCTGCTGATGGGAATGCAGATCAGTGCAGCCACTGTGGAAAACAGAATAGTGGGTCCTCACGCTATTAAAAATAAGAGCTACCATATATGATCCAACAATTCTACTTCTAGGTAGCTAGCCAAAAATAAAAAGTACTAATCTAAAAATATATGCATCATTATGTTCACTGCAGTATCTACAACTGCCAAGATAGGGAAGCAGCCCAAGCGTCCATCAATGGGTGAATGGCTAAACATGTTCTGTATATACAGTGGACTACTACTCAGCCATAAAAAAAAAAAAAGATCTCATCATATGCCACAATGGGTCTGGAGAGCATGATGCTAAGAAAAATAAGTCCAACAAGAAAAACAACGTGGGTTCTGAAAAACAAAACAAGTCAGACTCACAGACACAGGAACAGACTGGAGGCTTCCAGAGGGGAGAGGGCTGGCAAGGGTAAAGTGGGTGAAGACGAACAAGAGATACAAAGTCCCGGATACAAAATGAGTCGCGAGATGTTGCACATGGCACAGAGATCTAGTCAACAGTGGTTTGTGATTACCTCAGTCCAGTGGTAGATGGTAGCTAGACCTATTGTGGTGATCACACCACACTGTATGTAAATGTGGCATCTCCATGCTGTACTCCTGGAACTAATAAACACATCTGCCAATTATACCTCAGTCTTGTAAAAAAAAAAAATGAGTGTAGGGGAAATGGGGCTCAAAATAGTGTAAAAAATTTTTTTCAAGAATAAAATGTATACCAAAAACAAACATCTCAAAAAACTTAACAACATGAAAGGGCACCCTACTGGAAGTGGCTATCTGAAGCATTTTTCTCAAGACCTTTTTCTATAGTAAAGACAGTATCAAAATTATTTTCCTTTTGTATCCAGTTTTATTCCAGTATAATTGATATACTGCACAGTTAATGTACACAATTTTCTAAGTTTGGACATCACTGTAGTATACACTCAGAATTAAATTATCAGTTTAAAAAAGGCAATTGAAGCCCTGGCTGGTTGGCTCAGTGGTAGAGCATCAGGGCGTGTAGATGTCCCGGGTTTGATTCCCAGCCAAGGCACACAGGAGAAGTGCCCATCTGCTTCTCCACCCTTCCTCCTCCCCTTCTCTCTCTCCCTCTCTCACTCCCTCCCTCTCTCTCTCTTGTCCCCTCCCACAACCATGGCTTAAATGAGTAAGTTGGCCCCTCACGCTGAGGATGGCTCCATGGCCTCTGCCTCAGGCACTAGAATAGCTTGGTTGCTGAGCAACGAAGCAGTGGCCCCAGACAAAGGTTGCCAGCCAGATCCCAGTCAGAGCACATGTGAGAGTCTGTCTCTACTTCCCCTCCTTTCACTTGATAAATAAGTAAAAAGGTAATTAAATAGCTTCCCAAACAACCTCCCACATTATCTCCCTCAAAGTGTGAGAAGTTTCAGAAAATTGTCACATTTCCTTTCAATACAATCCTTGCTCATTGGTTCTATATAAAAAAAAATACAAAGTAATAATTAATAATGTTATCAATAAAAATATCTTGCAAAGCTGTAACGAATCACCAAGAAAACTGCCTCCTATTCAGTTATAGAACTATAGATTTAAATTTAAACTCTCCTCTAACTGGTACCAATTTCTGGGGTAAGACTATACCAATGAGCACCATTCTGGCACAAAATGTTGCCTCCTCACACAGGTAATGATGGAGGAAAATGGTTAGGAGACATCATTTTACCTAGGATGTCTTATCTTTCCCGAACTGTAACTGCCTTTTTTGACCACGGACACAGGTCGTTGTATGGGGAAGGGGTCTTGCCTGTCCCCCTCCCACAGACTGTCACCTGCCAGTGCCGGTGGGATTTTATTATCTCAGACCCCCAGAAAGCCCCAATAGATGAAAGACTCTACCCCCAGGGGCAGCCAGCTCTCAATGGCTCAAGCATGGGTGTGGAAACATCGCCACTCCCTCCCTCATGGGTCTGGTAGTTCTAAGTCACACATAGTGTTCCATTTTACAGTTTTCTCGGGGATTGAGTTGTGAGTCATGGTGCTGGGTTAATAATACCCTGGACTTCCCTATTTCTCTTCCTCACTTTGCTCTGAACACCTCTCAATGAACTTTGGCTTTAAGCACAATGGATTCTTGCTGTTGTCTAGTTCTTTCATGATTCACCTGATTTATGGTGACTATGTATTTGACTCTGTCTGGTCTGCCTCAGAAAGCCCCAAGGTATGGCCCACGATGTTGCTGTATCTATTAACGGTACCCTCTCTTGCTCTCAGAAGTGTCCCAGTTAGGGCGATAACTTACATTGTCACCAACATGGCTCTATTCCCCTCCAGGCTTGATTGCCAACCTCACGAAGAGACATCAGAGCTCATGCCTTGCTTTGCCCAACACTATATATAGTCCTTTCTACTTATGACTTCTTGACTACCTTTCTCTATTTCCTCCATCCAGGCTCCTGACTGGGTCCCTGAGTACATAGGACACTCCTGGTTCTTGTATAGAAGCTGTACAATCAACTCCCTAATAGAAAATCACTATTTCTTAGTTTCATGCAACATGTAGAATTGGTTACCTAATTCGTATTTTGAGGATTTTTATCAGGTTGCATACTTTTAGCATAACCCATGTGAGCTCAGCATTCAGTCACCCTGGAGTGCTAATGCCAGACCAGGAGGGAGGAGAAGGGCCCAACACCATATGGGGTCAAGCTGGACCAGGAGGGATGGCTCACGTATGAGTCCCACCACCCAGGTATGGTGGTGACAGAGAGACGTTCCATCTGAGCAGGAGAAAAATAATGGTATTCATTTTGAAATTGCACAAGATGCTACTATGAATAAAACCCTCCTGTATTCAATTAGTTTATTATTTTTTTAATTTTTGAAAACAATTTGTTCAGCAGTGATTTCACAGAGAAAACAACAGTTGTCCTGACCAATGGCTCATGAGTAGGAGGTTCTGCTTTTCTGGTGCAAGATGTGAGGAAGAACATTCAGATTCAGGGAAACAAAGACGAGAGAGCACATGGTCGTGGTAACTGGGAGAAGCCCTGCTTCACGGCAACACAGTGTTACCGGACAGAGTGGTGGGAAACACCTACACCAGGATGCCTCATTATGTTGGACTAAGGATGCCTATCCTTAACGTTTTCTGTCATATAATTGGGGACATGTAATTTTTTTAAACCTGTCTTTTTAACAGTTTAAGTTTCTGATTCAAATAAACATAGACGAAACCTCAGAGTGCCCATTGTGTCTCAAGAGGATTCTTCGAAGACAGATATCAAAGTGTGTTTTAATAATGATTCCCCCACAAAAAATCAATTCTAGAAATAAATAAAATGTCAATGTATTTTTACCATGGGAATTATTTAGGAGAAACATTAACTACCAGAAATGTTCAGGTTCAAAAGATATTGGCCTGAAATGTTAATACATACATGTTCTTAAATTATTTGGGACTTTTTTTTCCCTTCTCACGTCTTCTAACACTGTTGGGCAAGTAAGTTTGTAGAATTTGCATTATTTAGTTTTGCCCACTTTTAATTAAAAATGGTGCTGCCCACGTGGGGTGGCTGGTTACCTTCATGCTTGGGAATGGGCTTGGTTATGTAATGGATGCTGGAGGAAGGGTTGTCCCACTGAAAAGTTTTAAAAGGAGGAACTAGGAGGCCATTTTGGGGGAGGAGGAGGAGACTACATTGTTCCAGGGAGGAGGCCACATGGTTGTAGAGAAGGCAGGCAGCCAATGGAGGCATGCAGAGGCGACTGAGTAAGACTAGTGGACCTTTGATTCTAGGAAAAAACGGAGAAAGTCAGTGGCTTTGGGAGCCCTGAATGGAAAGGGAAGTGTTTTCCCGCTGTGTGTACTTTCTCGCCTGCCGGTTGCGAGCTGGAATAAAGGAAGGCCCACCCATTCTTGGCTCTGTTGTTTGATTACAATCTACCTGAATTAAATGGGAACCTGAACGGGCCAGGCGGCTGTGATGGTGGCCGCAGCTACTGGCTTTACAAACACAAATGAGAGTAGTATTTTACTGTGCCTTTTTACTTGAAAATGCAAAGCTTCCAAATTCTAGGCATAATTGAAGCTGATTCCTGGAACTCGGAACATGGTTTAAAAGTTGCCTAACACAGTAAAAGCAATCCACAAGAATTGCCAGGGTTGGTTGAAATGAATGAGAAATTTTGTATAATGCTGACACTCTATAACAGATCCCGTTCTCAGATATGCTTTCAGATTTCCTTTAATTCTGATACTTTCTTTACTGTAGAAATAGTTACAACATTTATTAATGAGTTTATCAACCCTTTCTTCTAAGCTCAAATATTTTCTGCCATGCAAAGAGAAGCTTCTGCCATTCATTAATTATTTAACACCCTGTGCTCTCATCCAGGTCTATTGTCCCAGTCAACGGATGCTGGTAATACATGCCCCCAAAATGTGCTGGCTGAAGGCCCCAGTGTCATTTTCTCCATCTTTCTCACAGTCCTCACTGAGACCCGCACATGCCTGCAGTCAAACACTGATGTAAATGGACGACATCTCAAAAACACCTTCACTGCTGTCTAGAGGTGATTCTACCTGCTGGGTAAGGACTTCCCACATGGCCAGGGTCTGCTCCTTGGCTTGGAGGCTGAGTTCCCAACATCATTGTCTCAAACCCTAACACACATCACCTCATCTGACAGTGACACTAATCTGTTTATATTACCGTGCTGTGAGCTGGGCCTCCATGTTCCTTCCAGAATGAGACAGTGTTAGAAAATGGGAACCTACTTGCTTATCACTGACACCAGACTTCAGCGCAGATGCAGGATGTGGGGAATGTCACCCTGTGAAAGGGTGCCCGCCCCCGCAGCCTAGCAGCATGCTCCCCAGCCGTGGGTCCCCAATCTCCTGTTGTCCACAGTGTTCTCTTACTGGTGGAGACTTATGTAAGTACTCATATTAATCTCAATCGGGACCACAGGTTTGCTTTTTTGGTTGATTTTTTTTTTTTCTGTAAGGAACCAGATGGTAAATATTCTAGGCCTCGAGGGCCCTGGGAAGCCTCTAGTCCAGCGGTTCTCAACCTGTGGGTCGTGACCCCAGCGGGGGTCGAACGACCAAAACACAGGGGTCACCTAAAGCCATCGGAAATACATATTTTTTTTAAAAATGTATTGTATAATAAATATGTATTTTCCGATGGCTTTAGGTGACCCCTGTGTTTTGGTTATTTGGCGAAAATATGTATTTCCGATGGCTTTAGCCGTCGGGGTCGCAACCCACAGGTTGAGAACCACTGCTCTAGTCCAACATTCAAGCCTGCTGTTATGGGGAGAAATCAGCATGGACAACATGCACATGCACAGGCCTAGGTAAATGGGGCTTGTCACCTGCCAATTCTTCATCTGAACTGTTTATTTAAAACTTGGCAAATGTAGAAATAGGCAGCACACAGAGAATCTTTAGGGATTCTCTCCTTCATTACAGTAGCTCTTCTATGATTAATCACCCAGTAGGCTTCACATGAACCATCTTAGTTATAGTATGGAGTCATCGGTAATAAACATGACACTAAAATGAGACCCCTGGGAGTCACCTCCTACCAACCTTCAGAAAAAAAAGACAGGGCAGTATTAGTCATTCTCAACAGAGGTGATTGGTTAACTTTTTTTTTAACGACTGTGGGTTACAAAATGGATATCGCAGGTGTTAGATTTCAGCAACATACTCAATACAGTGTCTCCCAGACCTTCTCTTTAAAAATTCATTCAAATTGACTTTGATAAGATGACTCCTGCAAGGATTGCAAACTGTCAAGCAGAATGTCAACGGGGCAGCAAGAAGGATGCCTCACAGACGGTCCCATAATGAAGACGGCACCTAGCACAGTGCCCAGGGACCTGTGTCCAGCCAGTTCTTAACATTTTATTAATGATCTGGCAGAGGGCGTGTGGCTTTTCCATTACGGTCACATCCAAGGGCCCGAGGAGGAATAGCGCCGACCAATGAAGAGCAGAATAGACATGGCGAGATTACATTTAGATAGTTATGGGGACACCACTGTGACACAATACCAGCTAATCTTTTCTGAGATTACACTCTTCACGGAGATGAACATTAAAATAGGGAAGAGAGATTTAAGTGGTGCTCATTAAAAGATAATTCTTACTTCAAGACAGAAATAATTGTGCCCCAAGTAGGAAAGCACGTGTGTCCATGACTTGGGACACACAGGGAAGTCTAAGGTATAGAACTCCATGATTCCTTCATATCAGGGACAAAGTAATTTGCTACAATTATGTAACAAACAGGTATAATGTTATCGTTGTACTTTTAAATTATAGCAAAGTGCTCACTTGGTTTAACTCTCATGTGACAAGATGACTATATAGGCCCTGGCCAGTTGACTCAGTGGTAGAGTGTCACATGCCCAGCAGGTGGATGTCCCAGGTTTGGTTCCTGGTCAGGGAACACAGAGGAAGTGCCCACTTACTGCTCCATGCCTCCCGTCTCACCTCTCTCTCTCCTGTCTCTCTCACTCTCTTTTTCCATTCTACAGCCATGGCTCAAATGGAGCAAGTTGGCCCCAGACACTGAGGATGGCTCCATGGCCTTCACTTCAGATGCTAAAATAGCTTAGTTGCCAAGCAACAAAGCAATGTGCCAATGGGCAGAGCATCGCCCCCTAGTAGGCTTTCTGGGTGGATCCCAGTCGGGGCACATGTGGGAGTCTGTCTCTCTGCCTCCCTGCTTCTCACTGAATATAAAATAAACAAACAAATAGACTGTATAAATCTCTTAGCCCTGTGTCTTGTTTCTTCGGGGTTTCCATCATGTTCACTGCTGTCTACTACAGAGAAATTCCACAGGCTGTTGCATGTGTTGTGTACTAAGCCTCATCAGTCAAAGGCAGATTGCTAGGTGAGAACCGCCTGCGTTGCTGGATGTAAATTAAAATTACTCCTATAAATTCACTGCTCAAATTATCTGACAACTACTGTTGTATTAATTTTGTGGCTGAATACATTAAGCCATGGCAAATTCACCTCCTTGATAACACGATAATTACTTTAGGTGTTGTTCAGGTTTTGCCACTACACTCAGAGGGGTTCATTTACCACTTGAAGCCTATTTAAAAGCCAAAGATTTATCTGCCATAAGGGGGGTAATTTCACCACACAATGAAATTATAGCTGCTATTATAAAGGCAGGGAGCATCCACTGGACTGAAAACCGGGATGGGCCAAGGGCAAGGCTTACATTTTAGAAGATATTCTTTATGTGTTAAAGCTTAGCACTGGAATCTTGAATTTCATGAAAAAGTATTATCCCCCCAAAAACAGGTGAAACTTCAAGTTTCCAGTCTGAGATATGGAGAACTTAAAAGTTGTTACTCCCAATCTCAAAACAAAACAAAACAAAACAAAAAACTGGGGAGGGAAGACACCTGAAAATCAACAGTTCCTCTTACATCTATCAGAGAACTCAGTCACAGGGCAAACTGCTGTCCCCAAACCTGGAACAGGATGACACAGCATCCCAGCTTATGGTGGAGCCAGTATCCATGGCAACACTGAGAACTATGATGGACAGATTGTTGGAGGTGCAGTGTGGACACGTCTGAGAGTTAAACATTATGAAGAAACCCAGTTTATGGGGGGTTCCTAGTTTCCTGAGGTTCTTACTGTGGAGACTAGAGGGAAAAAATCCCTCTTGCTCCCAAGAGAGAAAGGGGCAAAATTACCATATTAAAGGGTACCCGGAGATCTCTGTTCTCCTTCATGAGGCTGGCCCTCAAAGGAACCTACAGTGTGTCTGTAAAGTCATGGTGCACTTTTGACTGGTCACAGGAAAGCAACAAAAGATGATAGAAATGTGAAATCTGGGCCCTGGCCGGTTGGCTCAGTGGTAGAGCATCGGCCTGGCGTGAAGGAGTCCTGGGTTCAATTTCCGGACAGGGCACACAGGAGAAGCGACCATCTGCTTCTCCACCCCTCCCCCTCTCCTTCCTCTCTGTCTCTCTCTTCCCCTCCCGCAGCTGAGGCTCCATTGGAGCAAAGTTGGCCTGGGCACTGAGGATGGCTCTGTGGCCTCTGCCTCAGGCGCTAGGATGGTTCTGGATGCAACAGAGCAACGTCCCAGAGGAGCAGAGCATCGCCCCCTGGTGGGCATGCTGGGTGGATCCCGGTCAGGCGCATGCGGGAGTCTGACTGCCTCCCCATTTCCAGCTTCAGAAAAATGCAAAAAAGAAAAAAGAAATAAATGTGAAATCTGCACCAAATAAAAGGAAAACCCTCCCAGTTTCTATAGGATGATGTGGCAGCATGTGCACATGTGCAGATGATGACGTAACACCATGTATACAGTGGAGTAGCCCACGGCCATGCCAGTCAAGATGTGGACGTTCAGTGTGTTCTGTGGCTCACTAAATTCGAATCCGTGACCAAAGTGCAATGTGAATATTGGCACGTTTATAATGAAGCGCCACCACATAGGAATAACATTACTAGGTGGGATAAGCAGTTGAAGGAAACCGGCAGTTTGGTGGAGAAACCCCGTTCTGGTAGGCCATCAGTCAGTGACAAGTCTGTAGAGGCTATATGGGATAGCTACCTAAGGGGCCCTAAAAAATCTGTGTGTGCGTGTGCTCAACAATTACACCTAAGCAAGACTACAGTTCATAAGGTGTTAAAGAAATGTCTCTGTTTTATGGGGTACAAATTGCGGCTGTTGCACGCTATCAAACCGGCGGATAGACCCACACGATGCGCGTTTGCTACAGATATGCTTCATGAGATCGACAATGATGAAAGATTTTTGCAGAAGATTTTGTTTAGCGATGAGGAGACCTTCCATATCTGTGGACATGTTCATCGCCATAACGTCCGAATATGGGCCGCTGAACATCCTCATGCCTACGTTGAGTACGAATGTAACACCCCTAAAGTGAACGTGTGGTGTGGCCTGATGCATGATAAGGTGATAGGCCCATTTTTTTTCGCAGAGCAGTCTGTGACGGCAAAGTCCTATCTTGACATGTTGGAATTGTATGCAGTGCCACAATTTCCAGAAGGTGTCATCTTTCAACAGGACGGCACTTCTCCACACTATGCCATCATTGTTCATGAGTTTCTGGATAGAACATTCCCCTAGTGGTGGATAGGCTGGGATTCTGTCAAGCCATGGCCACCACGATCCCCAGATCTGATGCCCTTAGACTTTTACTTTTGGGGTTATGTGAAGCAACATGTGTACATTGAACGTATCAACGACATTAATCACTTAAAACAGAATCACAGACGTTATTCACTCTGTTACACCAGACGTCCTTACCCGTGTGTGGCAAGAACTTCACTATCATTTGGATGTGTGTAGGGCAACAAATGGAGACCACATTGAACTGCACTGAATAGGTATGAAACTGGGAGAGTTTTCCTTTTATTTGGTGCAGATTTCACATTTTCTATCGTCTTTTGTTGCTTTCCTGTGACCAGTCAAAAGTGCACCATGACTTTATGGACACACTGTATTTACCGGAGCCTCACCATCCTTGGGGAAGTAAAATAGCTAAGTCCAGCCCTCTCTAGCCTTCCACATGAGAGAAAGAAAATACCCATCTCCAGGTCATGAAAGCCTTCAGTGTGGGAAAAGGAAATACCCAACTCAAGTTCACTACCAGACTGAGGCCTAATCAGAATAAATGGTCCCCTCCCCACCATATAGCCACATCAGCAGTGCCCCTATGCAGTGCCAGAGCATTAAAGCCAAAGGGACAAGCCTCAGACCCTATTTAAATCATCTTCAGGAAAGCAACAACAACAAAGAAACAGAGAAGACAAGCAAGGGTGCTCCAGGTAGGCAAAGCCTCTGACGCCACAGCTATGGCACAGAACACACACAGCCCAGCTCCTAACCACACAAACACCACTTCACACGGAAGGCCTACACAGGAGTTGCTTTTACCCAACACTTCCTGTATGGTTTTCAAGAAAAAGAATAAATATCTATGCCAAAACACAGATTTGGAAAGACAGGCAAACATCGGAAGTAGACTCGGATCAGGCAGAGTTTGGAGTGATCGGAAAGGGAAGTAAAGCTCTGTTAAAGGCTCTAATGGAGAAAGTGTACACAATGCAAGAGCTGGGCAATGTAAGCATGGAAATGGAAACTCAAAGAATATGAAGGAAACGGTGAAACACAAACACCCAGTGACAGGAATGGAGAATGCCTTGCAGAGCGTCGCGAACCAACCCGGCATGGCCCAGGGAAGCATCCAGGATTTCAGAGGCACACCAGCAGAAACGTACAGTCACTTCCTATGGTATGTGAACATCTCATGTCTCACCACCGAATTGTATATACACTTGAAACAAATATGACATTGAATGTCAGCTGCAATGGAAAACCATTTTAAAATGTAAAAATAAATTTCCAAAACTGAAATGCAAAGAGTAGAAAGAGAAAAAAAGAAGAGAAAAAAGAAACATACTATTCAAAAGACTGTGGGGCTATTACAAAAGGTGTCACATACATATATGGGAATACCGGAACGAGGAGGGAAAGGAACGGAGGGAATATTTAAAGTCATGAAACAAATAAGAGGGGCTCTGTGCTCAAGGAGAAAGGTAGAGAGCCTTCTCTTCACCTTTCCCCTTACGTTTCTTCCCAGGAGACTTCGTCAGAACCCCTGAGAGAATCTAGAAGAACAGGCACTTCAAGTCACCGCCTGAAACCCTTAATCTCCTCTGCTTCTGGTGTGCCTGTTAATACACCAGAGCTCCGCAATATTAACTTGCTGACAACTAGACAATAGGCATCCGTATTCTCTGTGGCACGCATCGATCAACCCTATTATCCTGCAGGAGATTAGCTGCACAGCACTTATTTGTAACACAATGTGCTCATCATAAATTTACATGCTCCCTCTACACAGGATTAGCAGAAAAAAACACTGTGTTTGGATCAAGCGGCAACTCTCCTTTATTGGACTCACGTGTGGATACAGCATTTGGGTAACTATTACCTCCTAATTGCAGTGATTATGATGACTGATGACTTTTAATACAAATGAGGCTTGTATTTCCACAGAACATTTTTTAAAAGGCAGGTGATTTTTCTGCTTTTTAATAAACTTTTTAAGAATAGTTTTAGACTCCTTCCCCCCCCCAAAAAAAAGATTAAGATGATGGCATATGAATTAGAAAAGCATAAAAAAAACCCTCTGGCTTAAAAGTCTGCGGAAGACACAGTCCCCTCACCAATTTCTGGGAGGTCTCAGGTGTATAGCAGGTGTGTCTGAGTGGGTCTCTGGCTCATCTCTAGGCACTGCCCCTTGATGGGGCACCTAAACCCACCCTGATAGCTGCTGCTGAGGCCGGAGCAAAAGTGGTCATTCTCACCTTAAGAAAACCTCAAAAATGCTGATTGCATCATGTTGATGGATTATCAAAAAACCACAGACACCTTCTTCTGTGGTTTCTAATGTCAATGTTCTCCTGCCACCAAAGTGATGACGGTGCATCAGATGACATAGTCCACTTAGACTCTGCTCTTTTACTTCAAGAGCCTCTCCAGGGGACTCTTGTGAATTCATCACATGTGACAGCACACAATCATGAAAAAGGTCCTGTTGTACTGAAAAATGTCTCTTCCCTTGAAAGCAGGATCTTGTCATTGAGTACACACAAAAGTCTACCCATTCCTTTAGAATGAGGAAGCTCCTCCAGGCCTTACTGTAAGTGCCCCTTTGAAGTATCACCTTGAAACATGCCCAGACTAGGGGAGGGGAAGAAGGTAGGAGACAGGCACACAACCAATATTCTGTCATCTGAGACAAACACACATACACACACACACCATCTCACTTTATCTTAACTAAATTTCACCATCTTCTCCCACTTCGTATCAAATCCTGGCTTGACAGACATGCTCCACTTTTCTTTGAATTTTAAGGCCAACTAATTATAAAGCTTTCAATTGTGCTTATGAATTAAACCAATCTATAGACATGCAAGAAGGTAGCTGTCATCCAATATTTAATACAGTTACAAGAACAGAGCTCTGCTCTCACGTGGCTGTTTCCTCTAGTGGCTATGTGTGAGGAGTCAGAATTCTAAATGACATAAAAATCCAGAGATAAATCAGCCACAACTTTCTTCCCTTGCTACTTGAATTATAAAGTTCCATAATATCACAGACTGATACCAGGGTGGGTAGAAGTCATTTAAACTGTCTTACTCGACAGACAAGGAGACCGTGACAGATAAAGTGAGCCATTGCATATTCAAAGATGCGCGCAAAAAATCATGTCACGGCCAAATATAAATTATCAAGGAGATGAAATTCATGACTGATCATCATCTACTTCACGGAACACCAGACCATTCTGAGAAATACTGGCATACCTTAATTCTATTGGCTCGCCCTTCATCCCTTCAATGTGAAATGATATCAACATCTAAAGCTTGTACCCCTTTCTTTAGGAGATGCCGCAACCTCCCTGAGACCTCTCAGGAGGTAACACCATGCTCCATTTTATTCCAGCTTCCACATTGGAATTCATAAGGTCCTATTAATTCTTTTCCTATAGGAAATACAATTTTACTACTGTCTTCATCTTCTAAATGGAGCTGTTTAATTTAGAGCTCCAGAATGAGCCCAGTGTGCTCACAGCACATTTGTTAAATTTTTAACTATAATGCCTTTGGATATGTATTATATTATATTCACCTTGTATTTTTTTGATCCATTGAAAATATTTTGCTTCTTCTAAGAGGCAGCAGGGGCATTCATAAAGGACATGAAATGTACCTTATACCTCAAGTTCTAACATTAAATATAACGGGCTAGTGATACGAATCAAAGACTGGAGTGGTGCCCGGTGTTTTATTACCAGTTGTCCATAATGGAATTGTTTTCCTTTTTCTGGATCCTTTAATATGCAGCTACCTTCCAACAGGGGTGGCAATTCCCTGAGGACACATGAGGACTTTCCAAGGAGTCCATAGAAATAGTCAGTTTTAGGGAAACCCATTTTCAGGGGTGCCTACCCATAGACGCTCAGTCCTAAAATCAGTTTACCTACACGCTTCCCCGAGGTAGAGGCGACTTCCTTATTTCCTCTTTGACATCTCCCTCTTCCTGTTCTGTGAAGGGAAGGGCTAACTCCAGCCTGATGAGCACAGGCTTCTGAGGCACCGAACAGGAAGGAATGTTGAAAAACAGATTTGTGCTGAATGGTGAGAAAACAAATAGCTTTAAGGAACAGGTGACATCTTCTTACAAGTCAGGTGTGTTCAAGTGGTCTGCTTTTTAAAATTATCAATATTATTTTCTATTGACACTTTTTTATTTTAGGATACTCATTTTTGCTTGTTAAAAACATAGTTGACACAACAAATATACATATACAATCTAATACCCAATCTGTGTTCAACTTCTAAAAAAGAAAAATAGTTGAGTAAAACTACTTCAGGTGTCAGACCTTTGTAGTAATATGTATAATGTTGTAGCTTTCAGAAAAGAGTCCCTTAATTTTTACACTGCTCTGCTGCTAGTCCACCTAGTATGTAGACTTAAGAATATACAGAGTTTATTGTACAGTATTATAAACATTATCATTTTTATTTCTATTAGTAGCAAATACTAAAGCTGGATTATTCAAACTTAGAGGGGTTTTTTCATTAGAAAAGTCTGTGCAGTGTACACTCACCTGATTTTTTAAAAGTCATTTTGGAGCAACAAGGCTAGGTAATTACCATATTTTTTGCTCCTTTTTTCCCAAAAAAAGTGGACAGAAAAATGCCCATGTGTCTTATGCAGTGAAAAATACGGTATTTTATCAAATACTTTAACAGACCATTTGGTTCAGGATATTTTTTTTTCTTATTTTCCTCCTTAAAACCCTAGATGTGAACAGATGACGTCAGAGTAATGGCGGGGTAAGAAGCGATACCGATAAATCTCCCCCAAAACTCAACAAGATCTTCAACCAGAAACAGAAAAACCTATACTTGGAGCTTCCAGATGCTTCGCAATACACCCAAAGGTATGATTGAGTGAAAAATTGGCTAAATATATAACCAAACCCCGAAGGAAATAGGGAGTAAGAAATGCTCCGCCTTCCTCACTAACCTAAACAGGGCGGCTTTCTCTGGTAACTGTGAATATAGAAACTGAGGCGGGCAAAGGGGGTGAATAGATCCAGGCCGCCGCGGCACAAACGGCCGAACCAGGCTGTGGCTCGGAGATCCAAGCCGAGGAAAATCTGATCCTGTGGCAACCCGGGCAATACAAGCTAACACTCGCGCCAAACCCAAATAAAGAAAGACAAGCGGAGCGGCCATTTTACCCGGTCTCCTGGTCGGTGCGCAGTTAGTGGGCGAGAGATCTCTTCCTAAGCCCCGGAAGTGGGTGCCCGTGTTGCCCCACGGAGAGGCAGGGTCAGAGGCCTTTCTGTGGGCTGAGGGCAGAGTCTCTGGGCAGCCCCAGCGCCCTGGGAAAGCCACGCACGGGAGGGAGTGAGAACTAATTCCAAAGGTGGAGATATTCCATGCTGGAGGGTGTTTCACTCAGAGGGAACCGCGGCCGGCCTCATATCCTGGTTTGCGCGCGCAGATAAGGAGTGAGCGATTCCTCCGAGTGCCTCCGCAGTGCGCGTCCGTGTTATCGCAGAGAGGGGCAGAGTCAGGGGCCTTTGTGTGGGCCAAAGCGGAATCTCGGGCCGCCCCAGCGCCTTGCAAAAGCCGCGCACGGGGACGGAGCGAGACTCAATTCCAACGCTGCAACTTTTCCCTGCGGTTGGGGGTTTCACTCAGAGCGTGAGACTGCTGGCTGGATATCCTGGTTGCAGACAGTGAGTGAGAGTTTCCTCCAAGCGCCCCCCAGAAGTGGGCGCCCGCTTGTGTTACCGGATAGAGTGGCAGAGCCAGAGGTCTTCGAGTGGGCGGAAAGCCCGCCTGATTATGCTAGCAGCTCTGACTGACTGAGCCTTACCCAGAGCCCTGTGCTGAGTGGAAATAGAGTGGGGAGTTGCCAGCTCTTTGAGCCTCTTACTATCCAGGCAGAGGCAGCAGCAACCCCATAGCTGGATTATCAGGCTACTAATTGAGGAAGGAAAGACTAGGAGAAAGGCTCCAGGAACACGGACTCTCTTACTGTCGGAGCCTATAAATGCTAATGAGCCTCGACTCCCAATGAGACTAAAACACAATACATGACATTGCCATAGAGACTTATCAACTGCAAACCTCTACCTGAGCGTGCCAAAGGGGCAGAACCCGGGGTACAGAGTCACCGACCAGGAAGAGGGAGAGAAAAGAAAAAGCAAGAAGATAACCTCTCAAAATCAAGAATAATCTGCAGACTTTATAACCTATCCCATTTTATTATATTTGTTCGTTTGTTTCTCTTATCTTCATTCTTGATACTTTTTTTTCCTCCTCCAATTTGGCCGATTAACTCTCTACCGGTCTTACTCTCTCCTCTCCTTGAACTACACTACCCATAAGTGTTACATCTCCCATTATCATTTCTCTTCTCTTCCTTTCTCTCTATGAGGGTTGCACTCCAAAACCCTTAACTCTCTCTCTCTCTCTCCTTTCTTTTTCTTCTTTTAGTGGTTCCCTCTTTTTTTCTCTCTCTCTCTTTCTTTTCTCCCTCTATATTAGTTTCTTTCTTTCTCCTTTACATCTCCTCTCATTCAAACCTCAATAACAAACAAATTATCTTATCTGGGACTCAAACCTATGTTTGTGGCATTTTGGGGGGTTTTTACTTCACCTTTTTAACTCACTAGCAGTGCTCCCATCCCTGGCTCTCCATATTTTCTAGTTCTTGTTCCACTAAATACAATAGTAAGTTTTTAATTTGTCCCCCCATTTTTCCGTTTTCCTCTTATTCCTCTCATCATAATTCTTAGACAACCAACACCTAAAAGCAAATCATTTTATTCTTGACCCAAATTTTTTCCTTATTTGCTTTTTGTGGGTCCATACGCTCTTTTTTTTTTCTTTTTTTTTTTTTTTTCTTTCTCTCTTTTTTGCCCCTTTATTACTTTTCCCCAATTCAGGCCCTCCATCACAGGCATTGTTTGTTATAACTCACAGTCCACCACAAGATTTTCTCAAGAAAGAGGGGAGAGGAGAGGAGAGGAAAAAAGGAGGGGGGGAATAATTTCCTTTTTTTTTAAATTTTTATTTTATTTTATTTTTCTTTATTTCATTATTAATTTTTTTTAAAAAAAAACAACTCTTTTCGATTTGTTATTTTTTTATTTTTTTTAACTTTTTATTCTTTATTAAATCTCATTAATACTATCAACAAAACCACCCTCAGATGCCATTAAGGAAGAGAAAATCGAATATCATGGATACAAAAGAAAGAGAGGTAACACAGCTAGATGAGGAAAAATCTATGGAGAAAAAATTTAATATATTGGAAACCTTGGAGCTAAATGACAGAGAATTCAAGATAGAAATACTAAAAATCCTCCGAGATATACAAGAAAACACAGAAAGGCAATATAGGGAGCTCAGAAAACAACTCAATGAACACAAAGAATATATGTCCAAGGAAATTGAAACTATAAAAACAAATCAAACAGAGATGAAAAACTCAATTCACGAGCTGAAAAACGAAGTAACAAGCTTAGCTAATAGAACAGGTCAGATAGAAGAGAGGATTAGTGAAATAGAAGACAAGCAACTTGAGGCACAACAGAGAGAAGAAAGAGACTCAAAACTTAAAAAAAATGAGATAGCCCTACAAGAATTCTCTGACTCCATCAAAAAGAATAACATAAGAATAATAGGTATATCAGAGGGAGAAGAGAGAGAAAATGGAATGGAGAACATACTTAAACAAATAATTGATGAGAACTTCCCAAGCCTGTGGAAAGAACTAAAGCCTCAAGTTCAAGAAGCAAACAGAACTCCAAGTTTTCTTAACCCCAACAAACCTACTCCAAGGCATATCATAATGAAATTGACACAAACCAACAGCAAAGAAAAAATTCTCAAGGCAGCCAGGGAAAAGAAGAATACAACATATAAAGGAAGGCCCATTAGATTATCATCAGATTTCTCAGCAGAAACTCTACAAGCTAGAAGAGAGTGGACCCCAATATTTAAAGTCCTGAAAGAGAGGAACTTTCAGCCACGAATACTATACCCATCAAAGCTATCCTTCAAATACGAAGGAGAAATAAAAACATTCACAGATACAGAAAAGATGAGGGAATTTATCATCAGAAAACCCCCACTCCAGGAATTACTAAAGGGGGTTCTCCAATCAGATACAAAGAACAAAAAAAAACAGAGCCACAAGTAAAAGCTCCAAGAAGAACACAATAAAACCAAATTTAAACTGTGACAACAACAAAAAGAAAGAGGGGGAGAAGACGGAGATTAACAGTAGCAAAGGACGATGGAGTGCAAAAGTACTCACAAAATAGTTCGCTACAATGAACAGGGTAGGGACCCTTTTCATTACTCAAAGGTAACCACCATTGAAAAAACCACCACAGAAGCACATGAGATAAAAAAGATAGCAACAGAGGAAAGATGTATGGAATACAACCAAATAAAAACAAAAGATAGAAAAACGAAAGAGAAGGATCAAACAAGACACAAAACTAACAGAAAGCAAGATATAAAATGGCAATAGGGAACTCACAAGTATCAATAATTACACTAAATGTAAATGGATTAAACTCACCAATAAAAAGGCACAGAGTAGCAGAATGGATTAAAAAAGAAAATCCAACTGTATGCTGCCTACAGGAAACTCATCTAAGTAACAAGGATAAAAACAAATTCAAAGTGAAAGGCTGGAAAACAATACTCCAAGCAAATAACATCCAAAAAAAAGCAGGTGTAGCAATACTCATATCGGATAATGCTGACTACAAGACAGGAAAAGTACTCAGAGACAAAAATGGCCATTTCATAATGGCTAAGGGGACACTGAATCAAGAAGACATAACAATTCTTAATATATATGCACCAAACCAAGGAGCACCAAAATATATAAGACAGCTATTTATTGATCTTAAAACAAAAACTGACAAAAATATAATCATACTTGGAGACCTCAATACACCACTGACGGCTCTAGATCGGTCATCCAAACAGAGAATCAACAAAGACATAGTGGCCTTAAACAAAACACTAGAGCACCTGGATATGATAGACATCTACAGGACATTTCATCACAAAGTGACTGAGTATACATTTTTCTCCAGTGTACATGGATCATTCTCAAGAATTGACCATATGTTGGGCCACAAAAACAACATCAGCAAATTCAGAAAAATCAAAATTGTACCAAGCATATTTTCTGATCATAAAGCCTTGAAACTAGAATTCAACTGCAAAAAAGAGGAAAAAAATCCCACAAGAATGTGGAAACTAAACAACATACTTTTAAAAAATGAATGGGTCAAAGAAGAAATAAGTGCAGAGATCAAAAGATATATACAGACTAATGAAAATGACAATACGACATATCAGAATCTATGGGATGCAGCAAAAGCAGTGATAAGAGGGAAGTTCATATCGCTTCAGGCATATATGAACAAACAAGAGAGAGCCTAAGTGAACCACTTAACTTCCCACCTTAAGGAACTAGAAAAAGAAGAACAAAGACAACCCAAAACCAGCCGAAGAAAGGAGATAATAAAAATCAGAGCAGAAATAAATGAATTAGAGAACAGAAAAACTATAGAAAAAATTAATAGAACAAGGAGCTGGTTCTTTGAAAGGATCAACAAAATTGACAAACCCTTGGCAAGACTTACCAAGGAAAAAAGAGAAAGAACTCATATAAACAAAATCCAAAATGAAAGAGGAGAAATCACCACAGACACCGTAGCTATACAAAGAATTATTGTAGAATACTATGAAAAACTTTATGCCACTAAATTCAACAACCTAGAAGAAATGGATAAATTCCTAGAAAAATACAACCTTCCTAGACTGAGTCAAGAAGAAGCAGAAAGCCTAAACAGACCTATCAGTAGAGAAGAAATAGAAAAAACCATTAAAAACCTTCCCAAAAATAAAAGTCCAGGCCCTGACGGCTATATCAGCGAATTTTATCAAACATTCAAAGAAGACTTGGTTCCTATTCTACTGAAAGTCTTCCAAAAAATTGAAGAAGAAGCAATACTTCCAAACACATTTTATGAGGCCAACATAACCCTCATACCAAAACCAGGCAAGGATGGCACAAAAAAAGAAAACTACAGACCAATATCTCTAATGAATACAGATGCTAAAATACTAAACAAAATACTAGCAAATCGAATACAACAACATATTAAAAAAATAATACATCATGATCAAGTGGGATTCATCCCAGAATCTCAAGGATGGTTCAACATACGTAAAACGGTTAATGTAATACACCATATCAACAAAACAAAGAACAAAAACCACATGATCTTATCAATAGACGGGAAAAGGCTTTCGATAAAATACAACACAATTTTATGTTTAAGACTCTCAACAAAATGGGTATAGAAGGAAAATATCTCAACATGATAAAGGCCATATATGATAAACCATCAGCTAACATCATATTAAATGGCACTAAACTGAAGGCTTTCCCCCTTAAATCAGGAACAAGACAGGGTTGTCCACTCTCTCCACTCTTATTTAATGTGGTACTAGAGGTTCTAGCCAGAGCAATCAGACAAGACAAAGAAATAAAAGGCATCCATATCGGAAAAGAAGAAGTAAAGCTATCACTTTTTGCAGATGATATGATCCTATACATCGAAAACCCCAAAGAATCCACAAAAAGACTACTAGAAACAATAAGCCAATACAGTAAGGTCGCAGGATACAAAATTAACATACAGAAGTCAATAGCCTTTCTATATGCCAACAATGAAACAACTGAGAAGGAACTCAAAAGAATAATCCCCTTCACGATTGCAACAAAAAAAATAAAATACTTAGGAATAAACATAACAAAGAATGTAAAGGACTTATATAATGAAAACTATAAACCATTGTTAAGGGAAATCGAAAAAGATATAATGAGATGGAAGAATATACCTTGTTCTTGGCTAGGAAGAATAAATATAATCAAGATGGCTATATTACCCAAAGCAATATACAAATTTAATGCAATTCCCATCAAACCTCCAATGACATTTTTTAAAGAAATAGAGCAAAAAATCATCAGATATATATGGAACTATAAAAAACCCCGAATAGCCAAAGCAATCCTAAAGAAAAAGAATGAAGCTGGGGGCATCACAATACCTGACTTCAAACTCTATTATAGGGCCACGACAATCAAAACAGCATGGTATTGGCAGAAAAATAGACACTCAGACCAATGGAACAGAATAGAAAGTCCAGAAATAAAACCACATATATATAGTCAAAGAATTTTTGATAAAGGGGCCAACAACACACAATGGAGAAAAGAAAGCCTCTTCAATAAATGGTGCTGGGAAAACTGGAAAGCCACATGCAAAAGAATGAAACTGGACTACAGTCTCTCCCCCTGTACAAAAATTAACTCAAAATGGATCAAAGATCTAAACATAAGACCTGAAACAATTAAGTACATAGAAGAAGACATAGGTACTCAACTCATGGACCTGGGTTTTAAAGAGCATTTTATGAATTTGACTCCAATGGCAAGAGAAGTGAAGGCAAAAATTAATGAATGGGACTACATCAGACTAAGAAGTTTTTGCTCAGCAAGGGAAACTGATAACAAAATAAACAGAAAGCCAACTAAATGGGAAATGATATTTTCAAACAACAGCTCAGATAAGGGCTTAATATCCAAAATATACAAAGAACTCATAAAACTCAACAACAAACAAACAAACAATCCAATAAAAAAATGGGAAGAGGATATGAATAGACACTTCTACCAGGAAGAAATACAAATGGCCAACAGATATATGAAAAGATGCTCATCTTCTTTAGCTATTAGAGAAATGCAAATCAAAACGGCAATGAGATACCACCTCACACCTGTTCGATTAGCTGTTATTAGCAAGTCAGGTAATAGCAAATGTTGGAGAGGCTGTGGAGAAAAAGGAACCCTCATACACTGTTGGTGGGAATGTAAAGTAGTACAACCATTATGGAAGAAAGTATGGTGGTTCCTCAAAAAACTGAAAATAGAACTACATTATGACCCAGCAATCCCTCTACTGGGTATATATCCCCAAAACTCAGAAACATTGATACATAAAGACACATGCAGCCCCATGTTTATTGCAGCATTGTTCACAGTGGCCAGGACATGGAAACAACCAAAAAGCCCATCAATAGATGACTGGATAAAGAAGATGTGGCACATATACACTATGGAATACTACTCAGCCATAAGAAATGATGACATCGGAACATTTACAGCAAAATGGTGGGATCTTGATAACATGATACGAAGCGAAATAAGTAAATCAGAAAAAAACAGGAACTGTATTATTCCATACGTAGGTGGGACAATATAGTGAAACTAAGAGACATTGATAAGAGTGTGGTGGTTACGGGGGGGAGGGGGGAATGGGAGAGGGATAGGGGGTGGGGAGGGGCACAAAGAAAACAAGATAGAAGGTGACAGAGGACAATCTGACTTTGGGTGGTGGGTATGCAACATAATTGAAAGACAAGGTAACCTGGACTTGTTATCTTTGAATATATGTATCCTGATTTATTGATGTCACCCCATTAAAAAAATAAAATTATAAAATATAAAAAAAAAAAAAAACAAAACCCTAGATGTGTCTTATGGTCAGGTGAGTCTTATAGAGCAAAAAATACAATACTGGGTTTTTTTTTGCTTTTTTGTGAATCAATCAAAATTATACGTATTTTTGTCAGGTCAGCAAAAACTGTATTTTTTGGTGTGTCGCAGAATTTTAATAATTAGTTTATGTGCCATGAACTGAAAAAGGTCTAAAATCATACTGTCAGGAAGGCCAATAAACCAATAGATTTCTAAGTAACACAATCAAGCCTCCCAATTACTGGCTTGGAAAATGCTTCTGGTATAAACCTTACGTCTTGTCATTGTCCATATCCCCAGAGCCCCAAGAGGTACGGACCAGTGAGAAGCCCAGTCTTTAGCACAGTGACTTTATTAAAAGCACTCAAATTGAATTTCAGCAAATAACAGTAAGCATTTTATACTTCCCTCTTTGTTCTTTTCAATTAGAAAAGCCATACAGTGCCTGCACACAATCCCTTTGGACTTCTCACATAACCCATGTGCAACCACAGCTTTAAAAGCAAGCAAAAGGATGAGACACACTGCCTAGCTGTGGCCTCCATTTCTTCAATAAATATTTATTGAATATTTTATATATGCTGGACACTATTCTAGGACTTGGATGCCAGCAGCAATGGCATGTGTCCCTGCTTCAGGGTCAAGGAGTTTGCTTGCACAATTCCTTATAAGCATTTGCCATATAAGCAATTCAATTCTACTGTCTGCTTTGCCTTTGTAGCTGGGACATTTTTTATACCACATGTCCAAGGTATTTGGCCTTATATCTTGGGATTTCTAGGTAGAAAGGCCAAGTTCTGTTTTAGAAACTGATCTGGGAAACGCATTGTGTAGTTTTTCCGTGTTTTAAAATAATTCCCTTTTGGGCTTTATGGAAGACTTAGCACCTTCCTGCTTCAGTTTCCAGAAGTCCAAAATATGAAAACACATAAATTAAGGACTTGCTCTTTACCTGACTTTCTTGAGATAAAAGATACAATTAGAGAATATGTTGACTAAAGTCATAGTTTATCATTTAGATTAAATAATTTATCCAAACCTTGACTTCTAATTCTTCAATCTTGATGGAATTCTCCAGAAAGAAGTCATATGACTTTATAGTCACGCACATGTGTGTTCAGAGCCTATGCCTACTTGCACTGAAACTATCTCCAAGACGGTTTTCAAGGTATGTCTCCCCATGTTCTCAGAGAACCTCTTCCAGAAGGTGTCTGGATTATGCAAAGGTCTGACTGAGAAGTGAACATGAAGAAACCCAGAGAATTAGACACACTACCGAAGAAACTAACATCAAACATTGCTCATTGATTATACATATGCTATTGATTCTGGACACATAATCCACTTAAGAGTAGAAGCCATCAACACTGGTATAAACACTTTACAAGCGGCCACTGCTTGTCCTCATCACCAGAGCCCAGACATCATGCCAAGAGGAAGGGTGACCTCTTTCCCCGTTATCACATGGAGGACTCTTGGGACAGGCTCAGGTCCAAGGAGGAAGGAGGGAGCTATTGGAACAATTGGCTTTGACCTACAAGCAAAGGGCAGAGGATATTAGGAAAAGGAGCTCAGAGAACCCTCCAGGAGGGAAACCGAGAATATGAACCTGAATTGGAAACCCAGCGGCAACAGACTCAAACCAGGAACAGGGACCTCCTGACAAAAATACCCGCCTACGTGTGGAGCTAGAAATGATCAAGGACAAGTTTTAGACGCAACATGCAGAAGGCTAAGGGCAGGCCTCCCCAGGTCAGCAGAAAACTGGTGTTCTCTTTGGCTCTACCCAAATTGTTCGTTGTCCGTGAGCCTGCCTCTGGTGTGTGGGTAGTAACCTCTGCTTCAGGACCCTGAGTGTCACTGGGGTGGACTGGCCTTGGAAACACAGGGACTTCATTCAAGGCCACATTGAAATAGTCTGATGACCTTGAAATAAGATTCAACCAGCAGGGCGCTTCCTTGTCAAAGCAGAAACCAGCACAGGGTTTTGAGCTTGGATGAGGCATGTGCTTATCTCCGCAGGATGTGAGTTGCTGTCTCACGCTTTTCATCACAAGAAAAAAATGAACACACGGATTTGGGAGCGTGTGTGCAGCTCAAGGACCTTGCTTTTGTTACTAAGTTATTTTCCCCATAGAACAGCAAGTATAGCCTTGATTTGAAACTAGGACTTTTCAAGTGCTACTGAACTGAACTTAAGCAGAGAATTCAACTTCAGCGCCTGGTTCACTGCCCTGGAAACCTTCCGCCCCATATCAGTAAGAGCTGTGCCATACACAACAAGGCACCAGGCAGTGGCTATGCTGGATGTGAGGGTGGAGCTGGTGTTTTCACAACAGAATGTTACTGTTTAAGGTGAAAAGTTTACAAAGCACCTAATTTGGAAACTTGCACACAAGAAGCCACCGGAGCCTGGAGGAGTTCCCCACTCTTTGTCCAAGGCGCCCAGCTAGTTGGTCACAAAACAAGAACCTGGTCCTTACCCTCATCACCCAACTGGATGCTTGAGGACAGAAGACACAATATGCTGTGTAAATAACGATTCTGAGTGTTCCCATGTTAAGTCGTATTTGTAAGTATGAATTTGTTGTCAGGATTAAAAAACTAATATTGAACATATTAGAAAAATCTGATCAAGAATAAAAGTATTTTACACTGAGGCTGAGATAAAAATTGGGATTTTTCTGAAGTCTCATTTCCTTAAAAAAAAGGAGGGGGGGCCCTGGCCAGTTGGCTCAGTGGTAGAGCGTCAGCCTGGCATGTAGAAGTCCCAGGTTTGATTCCTAGTCAGGGCACACAGGAGAAGTGACCATCTGCTTCTTCACTCCTCTCTTTCCTCTTCTTTCTCTCTATTCCTCTCTTCTCCTCCCACAGCCATGGCTCAGCTGGAGCAAGTTGGCCGCAGGCGCTGAGGATGGCTCCATGGACTCACCTCAGGCACTGAAATAACTCAGTTGCCGAGCAATGGAGCAACAGCCACAGATGGGCAGAGCACTGCCTGCTAAGGGGCTTGCTGGGTGGATTCCGGTCTGGGTTCATGCAGAGGTCTGTCTCTCTGCCTGCCTGCTTCTCACTTAAGGAGAAAAAAACGGCAAAGGGGTAAAAATATATATTATATATATACTGTATATTACTCCACTTGCCCCAGTTTAAGTAGGCTATCTTTATTCTGTATTCAGAACATAATACTGTTTACCTACTGTGTTTTTCATATATACATGATTTGGGGGGAAGAAACAAATTGGTAATCATCTTCACTAATGAAATGTGCAATCACTTCAGTTAAATTTTAAACAGGACACAGCCTGCATGCACAAGGCCTCCTGAATAATGCCTGTGAGGTGCAATTTAATGTGTCCTGGCTTGCTTCACGTGTTCTCTCTGTGGTTGACTCTCACTGCACATTTACGGCAATTAAGGAACTTAATTTTCCCTCCTAGTATGTGTATATATTTAATCCCTGTATTCAGAAAGCTCAGCAAAATAACGACCTAAACGTCAAATTTTTACCATAAAGGACATAGCACCTTTGATAATTAACGTTCTCAAGATTTCAGTAAAATTCATTGCTGATAAAGTCAATTTTTGTTTTGCAATAGTAAGTAATGAATCATAATTATCATGTGCCTCAGAAAATAATTCCAATAACATTTGAAAAAAGCTAAAGCAATTTCTTCTTGAGGTTCGGTCCAAACCCAGACCACCAAACTGTGTTGATAAATTAATGGAGGAGAGCTTCCACTGCAAACACATTAAAGCAACCTTGAAAATATCCCACCATATCTTCTTCCACAATAAATAACATCGTATATCAACGGATTAGAATATGCTCCTTGTTCAATTTTTTTTTCAGCTTTACACAAACTGTGTTGGGCTGTGAATGCTGGTAACAATAAAATAAATCTCTGCTTCTGTGGCATTTTAAATTGGTCTTAGTATCACTTCACTTCAGAGAGAGAATAAACTTATCTATACAAGAAAAATGTTTCTGCAGGTCGACAAAGTTGGGCTAACATTCTTTGCATGCCTTCAGGCTCAGTTTTGTCACTTCCCTTTATGACTCGGAAGTTACTGAGAATAAGCTAATGAGCAGGGAGGTTTGAGTATCTGGCAGGTGTCAACTTCACATGCTGCTATATTTACTTGCCTAATTTTCTCTTTTTCTTCTCTGGTGTTCTCTCCTTAAAAGAGGAGGAATTGAGAGGCTGCTCTGAGCCTCGGACCCCGGTTCGAGATGCTCGTTTCCACTTTCAAAGGAAGAGCGACGGGCGGCATCTGAGACATCAGTCAGAATGTCGATCTGCCTGCCCGTTTTTCCCTGCCTTCTGCCATTTTCCACATTTCTAAAAGGTACCTCCTAAAGTGAGAGAGCACCTCCAATGAGTGCGGGGGTGTATGTGGGAGAAACAGATGGAGGGGGGTGGAACGGGGGACGATGAGAAAGGGATGGAAAATACACTGACATTTAAATGTTCTTTCTTTTCAAGCCTTCATTCTCCACCCCTTTCATCCGTGTTAAGATGAAGGAGGCAGTGGAGACAACCCTAGTGCACATCTGGGACTTCCTGTGGGCCCTCCATGGGGTTGACCACCTGCTTCAGGGGGCAAAGCACAGTGATGGCCAGGGGAGGCAGGGGCAAGGAACTAGGCGTGGCAGAGGGGTGCATGCCCAGCCCCGCCTCTCACGGGGAAGGGCCGGGGAGTCTGGGTTCCATTTGGCCGCTCATTGCAGGTTCTACTAGCAGGACCTGTGTCGGCAGCGTGACTGCTGGTGAGGCGCGTGTGTGTAGTAGACCATGTATATCCTGCTTGAATGTGATGGGATGGGGAGAAACACAAGAGTACAACTGGTCAGTATACAGACCTACAGATAAGAGAGGGAAAGAGAGAGATAACAGAGAGATGAGAGATGAGAGAGAGAGATGAGAGATGAGAGAGAGAGATGAGGGGGAGACATTTTTAAAAAGGATGAAAGTACTTGAGTAAGAGAATACCTGTGGAGAAAGAAATAAATCCTAAGATTTGAAAACAGAGACAACCATGAACTTAACAGCAAAGTTTTTAATCTTCTACGTTAGTGTACATTTTCAGACTTGTAGCTGAGTGAAGGAAAAACAGTATGCAGAGAGGCATTGGGAGGACCATGAGCCATGAGTGTGAGTGTGTGAGCATGTGCTGTGATGCAGAATTCAGAATTTGTAGTGTATACCCAAGGCACGGTCTGTTTTCTCGGATCAAGTTGTGGTCACAACCTACGTTGGAATGACAGACACGTGAGCCAGCTCTGTCTGTTAACATAAACTGCTTTTTTGGAATTTTGAAAACTGAAGGCAGGCTGAACCAACTGCTTGGGGCCTCCCCCCTTGCTTCCTGTGCCCTACTTCCCTGGAAATTACAGCCTCTTATTATCTTTTTTCAAACTGTCTATTTTTGGTTACGTAGGCAAGACACCCTGCAATTTGGATACCAACAGCTCAAAAAAACAAAACTTGAGCAAAATACAGCAGTCGTGTTAACCGCAAGAGCACTGGGGTCAGAGGGCAGTAGGCCACTCCCATCAAGGTCTGCAGCAGGTAAGGACTGGGGGTAATGCAGGCAGCAGAGAAAGATTCCCAGGGCACCCCCCAAGCCACTCCCCGTGAGACGCTGATCACCCCCCTCCCTCCCAGATCTCCTGTGGCCAGGAGTCCACGCTGTGTGGTGGACAGAGCAGGAGCCATGCAACCAAGCAGACTGGCACTTCAACCCCAGTGCCGTGGGTACCAGGTTAGATGACCCTGAGCAAGTGACCCGAGATGTCTCTGGGCCCCCTCTCCACACCTGTACAACAGGCCTGCCGACGGGGACGGAGCAAAGGGGGTGGAGACCGGCAAAGCCCCTCAGAGCGCCAGGCCGTCCTGTCACTCAGCCTAAAAACCCATAAGAATAAAGACACGCACAAGGCCATCCTGACGGACAGACGTGGTGCACAGACCAGGAACGGAACCTCCCGGCTTGCTCCTCGTGGGTGTAGGGCCGGCTGGGGAGATATAGAACTCTCTCTCCTTCCCACCTTTCTTCGGCACCAGTACCTTCTGCCTGTCAGCCTCTCTCATCAGCCTCCCCCTTGCTTCCAGGACAGCCACTGCTGTCCTTTGCTTCTCAGACCCACCCCGGGCCAATCTCCATACAACAGCCAGCATGGTATTCTGCACAGAAATTCAGGCATGTCGCATCCCCAGTGACAACCCTTCAGAAACTCCCCCTTGTCCCTAGAATAAAGTCCAAAGCTCTCCATAGGACCTCACCCAGCTCCTGTCTGCCCCCTCCTTCCTAAACTAAATGCCAGGGATTCTTATTTGTATTTATTTTTATTTCTTTATTTTGAGAGAGAAAGAGAGTCATGGAGAGAGACAGGAACATCAAGCTGCTCCTGTTACTGCCCTGACTGGGGAATTGAACTGGCAACCCCCACACTCCAGGACAACGCTACAACCAGCTACCCAGCCAGAGCTTACACACCAACAATTCTGAATGCAGTATCCCCAGGCCCCAAAGTTTCATACATGCCCCCTCTGCAGGGGCTCTCTGCTCTTCACCTCACTGAGACAGCACCTGTTTCAGGAGGCAACTTGACTGCAGGAGGCGGGGCACTGCCCCCCAGGGCTGAGGCTGCACCTTCTACCTCCCCCAACCCAGCCTCCAACGCATCGACCCATCCGGTCAGCGCCAGGGTGCCTTCCGGCTAGAACACAAGCTCCTCTGTTTATCACTGCAGTGCCGGGCATCGCGCATCTAACCCGACACCGAGAGAAAGGAGAGAGCATCACATGCCAGTCATGAACAGGTGTTTCTTCTTCATTACCCAGTACTTTGGAGGGGAGAAAAAAAAATTTTTTAAACAACTTCTAATTTGTTCTGTCTTTTGAAAAAGCAACAGGGAAAAGAAAAAATGTCACTTCCTGCGTCTCCCGCATCCCTGCCCGCTGTCAGTACCACTTTCATGGTGTCCGCACAGACAGAGCCATTCTGGGCTGGAAGCAAAGATGTTTATTTTTAGTATGCAGAGCTCCTTAGAAGCTGGTGATGAGAAACAAACACAAAGAGAAGTGTCTCGGGGGCTCAAGCTCATCCCAGTCGCCTGAGCAGCTGCTGGGGATGGAGCGCCCACTGTCCCTCAATCCCCCACACACACCCAGGCAAAGAAAGAGTCTTCCCCGGCAGCACCTGGAACACAGCACTCCCTGACAGCAGCAGGAGAGAGCTGAGGGCCTGAGGCACGCCTCTGTGTCCCCTCCAGCATACGCACAGAAACATCCCTTGGAGAAATGTTAGAGCCACCTCACCACTCTCAGGCACATCTTACCCCGTTTGGTCCTCCTTGCTCCCTAAATGCCAGGCCTCTTCCCTCTACAGAAAAGCACGGTAGTCAAGGGCTACCACGGACACTCTGTGTTTCCTAGCAGAGGGGAGAGAGGGAGGGTCTGTGTCGTGTGCAAAACTCACCTGCTCCTAATGCATTGCGGTGCCTTTCAAAGACCAGAGGAGGCACCTAAGGGTCCGTGCATGGGCACAGCTGGTGCCAGACCCACACTTGATCCCTGGTCTACGTGCTCATTCAAAGGCTGGGGGCAGGAGGCATGCTTGTGCTCTGCTACTTAGCCTGGCCACGGCACAGTGACACACAGATCCCTTCCCCACGACTTCCCTAATCCAGATGCAACCCCATTCCCAACAGTTCAGTTCATTTCCTCTATCTCAAACACCCAACAATTCAGAAGACATGGAGCAAAGCACCGATGAGACTAACAAAAACATAATTTGAGAAAAAAAAATACACCTGTACATTGAAATATTTGCAGCCTCCCACATCCTCACTGGCCAACCTTCCGACTGTGGGTCTTTTGAGAGGGGCCACATTGGGGTGCTTCTCCTCCACGGCCCTGTCAGGAGGATGTTTTTACAATATCAACGATGAAAACACAGGAGTGGAAATTTAGGCAGTTGTTCACATTCAACTCAAGAGGGAAGTCAGTCCGGACTACAGCCCTCTCAACAAATAAGCAGCCTTGTTGAGAAATTACGAATTAGTATGAAGAACGTGAAATTTCTATTTCTAAACTAATAATGTTTACTAAGCTACGTTTCCCACTGCTCTGTATTATTAATTTATGCTTTATTTCTTGGGTTACTATGCTCATTAGGCTTTTCTTTATAGATTTTTAAAGAGCTGATTATATAGTTTTTTCAGTTAACGAGGTCAGTTTGTAATACTAGACTGTAAAGGGCATTTTGAAAACCATAACAGAAAGAAAATATTTCCTATGTGTGATGACAGTCAAGCAAATCATTTAATGGTTTGATTTGTTGGATAGGATGCCAAGAGTCATCATCAGTCACTTTTTATAGTTGAATAGGCTGCTAAAATATAGAAAGAAATACAACATTGGTTCATTAATGTGCTCTGAGAAAAAGAAATAGTATTTCATTTATTCCTATCAGAGAGTGTAACGTTGAGCTAAAATCTGTAGTAAAGTGATTTAGGGAGGGGTTGTGTTTGCCTAAACCACAGCCCCCACCTACGGGCCTTTGAACATCTGAGTTGGGGGTCTGAATCTTCCTTAGAGGGCCCTGTCTCATGGCCACACAGAAGGGCCCAGGTGTGACCATCAGAGTTGAGGTGAACGTAAGTTGGACTCAGCCAATGAGTTCTCGTGCAAGAACTTAAACACATTTAAGATGCACGGGCAGGGACTACTAGTCTGTGGCAGACATGGGCGTAGCTGGAGGCTGCAATGCCATCTGGGTTCGTGTGGCTTATGACGGGAAAGCAGAGAAAGCTCACCAGCCAAGAGAAAGGGAAGAACAGGGCCGATGTCCCCGGAAAAGCAGACCTGGAGCAAACATCATCTGAAGGAAAGAGCCAGCTGGGAAGAGCAGCTTCCTGCCCACAGAACCCGGGATATGGGGCACATACACCTGCAAGCCCAACGCATACCCACATCCCTGAGCATTTCAGGACAGACACACTTGGTTCGGTTGAAGATCTCCTTTTTCTTCCAATAGATTTATTCCTTTTTCATTTAAGTTCAAGTAAATTTCTCTTGCAGAGAGGCAAACAACTCCTGCTTAAAACAGCATGCACACACACATATCCCTGTGTATTAAAAACAAAGACCTTTTCCTTAATTAAGATCTATTTTGCCTGACCAGGAGGTGGCACAGTGGATAGAGCCTTGGTCTGGGATGCGGAGGACCCAGGTTCGAGACCTCAAGGTCGCCAGCTTGAGCACAAGCTCATCTGGTTTGAGCAAAAGCCCCCCAGCTTGAACCCAAGGTCACTGGCTCCAGCAAGGGATTACTCAGTCTGCTGAAGGCCCGCGGTCAAGGCACATATGAGAAAGCAATCAATGAACAACTAAGGTGTTGCAACGCGCAATGAAAAACCAATGATTGATTCTTCTCATCTCTCTCTGTTCCTGTCTGTCTGTCCCTGTCTATCCCTCTCTCTAACTCACTCTGTCTCTGTAATAAATAAATAAATAAATAAATAAATAAATAAGAACTATAAAAAAGATCTATTTTGAAAAAAATAAATAAATGACACAAAAAGAAATATTCAAATGAGTTTCAAATTGGTACCTGCAAGCTATACCAATGCCACACAGTAAAAAAAAATTTTTTTAATTTTTTATTTTAATTTACTGTGTTTACATAGATTCAAGTGTCCCACTGAATAGATCTCCCCCCACCACCTTATTCCCCTCGGACCCCACATGTCCCCTCCCCCCAATGCCTTCCCCTCTTTCCTCCAGGATTTGCTACCCTCTTCTCTATAATGCTGTGTTATGTATATATAATTTCACTAATCTCTTTCCCTTCTCTGATCCCATCTTCTCTTCTATTTTATTTTCCCTCTGACCACTTTCCCTTTGGTCCCCTTGATCCCGCCTCTGCCTCTGTTCCATTGATCAGTTCACATTGTTCATTGGATTCCTCAAATGAGTGAGGTCATGAATGTACCATTGCTTTTTAATCCACTCATCCACTGACGGACACTTGGGCTGTTTCCAGATCTTGGCTATTGTGAACAATGCTGCCATAAACATGGGGGTGCATTTCTTCTTTTGAATCAGTGATTTGGTATTCATAGGATATATTCCTAAAAGTGGGATAGCTGGGTTGAAGGGCAGTTCCATTTTTAATTTTTTGAGGAATCTCCATAATGTTTTCCACAGTGGCTGCACCAGTCTGCATTCCCACCAGCAGTGCAGGAGGGTTCCCTTTTCTCTGCACCCTCTGCAGCACTTATTATGTGTTGTTTTGTTAATGAGCACCATTCTGACAGGTGTGAGGTGGTATCTCATTGTGGTTTTATTTTGCATTTCTCTAATGATTAGTGATGTTAAACATTTTTTCATTTGTCTATTGGCCATCTGTATGTCCTCTTTGGAGAAGTGTCTATTCATTTCTTTTGCCCATTTTTTGATTGGATTGTTTACCTTCCTGGTGTTGAGTTTCACAAAAGTTCTTTCTAAATTTTGGTTATCAAGGTCCTGGCCGGTTGGCTCAGCGGTAAAGCATTGGCCTGGCGTGCGGGGGACCCGGGTTCGATTCCCGGCCAGGGCACACAGGAGAAGCGCCCATTTGCTTCTCCACCCCCCCTTCCTCTCTGTCTCTCTCTTCCCCTCCCGCAGCCAAGGCTCCATTGGAGCAAAGATGGCCCAGGCGCTGGGGATGGCTCCTTGGCCTCTGCCCCAGGCACTAGAGTGGCTCTGGTTGCGGCAAAGCGACGCCCCAGAGGGGCAAAGCATCGCCCCCTGGTGGGCAGAGCGTCAGCCCCTGGTGGGCGTGTCGGGTGGATCCCGGTTGGGTGCATGCGGGAGTCTGTCTGACTGTCTCTCCCCGTTTCCAGCTTCAGAAAAATAAAAAAGTAATAAATAAATAAATAAATAAATAAATAAATAAATAAATTTTGGTTATCAACGCCTTATCAGATGTATTGGCAAATATATTCTTCCATTGTGTAGTTTGTCTTTTTATTTTGTTAATGGTGTCTTTTGCTGTGCAAAAGCTTTTTAGTTTCTTATAGTCCCATTTGTTTATCCTGTCCTTTATTTCACTTCCCTGTGGAGATAAATCAGCAAAAATATCGCTACTAGAGATATTGAAGAGTTTACTGCCTATGTTTTCTTCCAAGATGTTTATGGTTTCACAACTTACATTTAAGTCTTTTATCCATTTTGAGTTTTATTTTTGTGAATGGTTTATGTTGGTGATCCAGTTGCATTTCCTTTGCAAGTACCTGTCCAATTTTCCCAACACCATTTGTTAAAGAAACTGTCTTTACTCCATTGTATACTCTGACCTCCTTTGTCAAGTTTCAATTGTCCTTATAGGTGTGGGTTTATTTCTGGGTTCTCTGTTTTGATCCATTGATTTGTATGCCTGTTCTTATTATGACAGTACCAAGCTGTTTTGAGTACAATGACCTTGTAGTATAACTTGATATCAGGAAGTGTGTTCCCCCTCCACATTATTTTTCTTTTTCAGGATTGCTGAGGCTATTTGTGTTCTTTTTAGGTTCCATATGAATTTTTAGAATATTTGTTCTATATCTTTGAAGTATGTCTTTGGTATTTTAATAGGAATTGCACTGAATTTATAGATTGCTTTAATATATAGACAAATATAATATAAATATAAAATGTAATATAGACATTTTAATGATGTTTCTTCTTCCTATCCATGAACACAGTATATGCTTCCACTTGTTTGTATCTTCCTTGATTTCCTTTATCAATGTTTTACAATTTTCCAAGTACAAGTCTTTAACCTCTTCGGTTAAACTAACTCCTAGCTACTTTACTTTTTTTGTTGCAATAGTGAAGGGGATTATTTTCTTAATTTCTCTTTCAGACAGTTCATTGTTGGGGAATAAAAATGCCACTAATTTCTGAATATTGATTTTTTTTTCTGAAGCTGGAAATGGGGAGGCAGTCAGACAGACTCCCGCATGTACCCCACCGGGATCCACCCGGCATGCCCACCACGGGGCGATACTCTGCTCATCTGGGGCGTTGCTCTGTTGTGACCAGAGCCACTCTAGCACCTGAGGCAAAGGCCATAGAGCCATCCCCAGCGCCCGGGCCATCTTTGCTCCAATGGAGCCTCAGCTGCGGGAGGGGAAGAGAGAGACAGAAAGGAAGGAGAGGGGGAGGGAGTGAAGAAGCAGATGGGCACCTCTCCTGTGTGCCCTGGCCGGGAATCGAACCAAGGACTTCCGCATGCCAGGCCAACACTCTACCACTGAGCCAACTGGCCAGGGCCTGAATATTGATTTTATATCCTGCCACCCTGCTGAATTCATTGATCAGGTCCAGTAGTTTATTGACTGAGACTTTAGGGTTTTCTATGTACAGTATCATATCATCAGCAAATAATGATAGTTTTACTTCTTCCTTTCCAATTTGGATGCCTTTTATCTCTTTGTCTTGTCTGATTGCTGTGGCTAGGACTTCCAGAACTGTGTTGAATAAGAGTGATGAAAGGAGGCACCCCTGCCTTGTTCCTGATCATAAGGGGATTGCTTTTAATTTTTGCCCATTGATATGATGTTGGCTTTGGGTTTGTCATAGATGGCCTTTATCATGTTGAGGTATGATCCCTGTATCCCAACTTTGCTGAGAGTTTTGATCATAAATGGGTGCTGGATTTTATCAATGCTTTTTCTGCATCTATTGATATTATCATGTAATTTTTATCCTTTCTTTTGTTTATATGTTGAATCACATTGATTGATTTGCAAATATTGTACCAACCTTTTCTCCCCAGAATAAATCCCACCTGATCATGATGTATTATTTTTTTCATGTATTGCTGGATTCGGTTTGCTAATATTTTGTTGAGAATTTTAGCATCTAAATTCATCAAGGATATTGGCCTATAGTTTTCTTCCTTTGTGTTGTCTTTGCCTGATTTTGGAATCAGAATTTTCCTTGCCTCACAAAAGGAGCTTGGAAGTCTTCTTTCCTCTTGAATTTTTTGAAATAGCTTGAGAAGGGTAAGTTAGTTCTTCTTTAAATATTTGGTAAAACTCGCCTGTGGGCCCTGGCTGGTTGGCTCAGCGGTAGAGCGTCGGCCTGGCGTGCGGGGACCCGGGTTCGATTCCTGGCCAGGGCACATAGGAGAGGCGCCCATTTGCTTCTCCACTCCCCCCCCCCTTCCTCTCTGTCTCTCTCTTCCCCTCCCACTGCCAAGGCTCCACTGGAGCAAGGATGGCCCGGGCGCTGGGGATGGCTCCTTGGCCTCTGCCCCAGGCGCTAGAGTGGCTCTGGTCGCGGCAGAGCGACGCCCCGAAGGGGCAGAGCATCTCCCCCTGGTGGGCAGAGCGTCGTCCCTGGTGGGCGTGCCGGGTGGATCCCGGTTGGGCGCATGCGGGAGTCTGTCTGACTGTCTCTCCCCGTTTCCAGCTTCAGAAAAATACAAAAAAAAGAAAAGAAAAGTTAAAAAAAAAATTCACCTGTGAAGCCATCTGGCCCAGGACTTTTGTTTTTTGGGAGTTTTTTGATAACTGTTTCAATCTCATTTGATGAAATATGTCTGTTTAAGTTTTCTGATTCTATTATATTGATTTTTGAAAGATTGCATGTTTCGAGGAATTTGTCCATTTTGCCTAGGTTGTCTTATTTATGGTATACAGTTCTTCATAGTATTTTCTTACAATCCTTTGTATTTCTGCTGTGTCAGTTGTTACTTCTTCTCTCTCATTTCTAATTTTATTTGAGTCTTCTCTTTTTTTTCTTGGTGAGTCCAGTTAAACGTTCATCTATCTTGTTAACCTTTTCATAGAACCAGCTCTTAGTTTCATTGATCCTCTGTATTGTTTTTTCAGCCTCTATGTCATTTATTTCCACTCTGATCTTTATTATTTCCTTCCTTCTACTTCCTCTGGGTTTTACTTGTTCTTTTTTCTAGTTCTGTTAGATGCAGAGTTAAATTGTTTATTTGAGCTTTTTCTAGCTTCTTAAGGTATGCCTATAGTGCTATGAACTTCCCTCTCAGGACTGCTTTCCCTGTGTTCCATAAATTTTGAGTTGTTGTATGTTCATTTTCATTTGTTTCAAGGAAATTTGATTTCTTCCTTGATCTCATTGTTAACCCATTCATTATTTAATAACATGTTATTTAGTTTCCAAGTGTTTGAGTGTTTTTCAGTTTTTCTATTGTAGTTGATTTCTAGTTTCATGCCACTGTGATCTGAGAAGATGCTTGATATGATTTCAATCTTCTTAAATTTATTGAGACTCAATAAACAGTAAAAAATTTGAGAGTCAATTTTCTTCTGTCTTATTTCTTGTATCACACATATGAGTTAAACACTAATTAGTGGGTCATATCATGCCAAGACTCACCAGTGCTATAAACATAAACAAGCTCAATGTGGGGGGGGGGGGGGATACGGACTCTGATTTGTAGCCTTGGATGATTTCCATGGAGTAAATATCTCCACTGTGTCCAGCTTCAAGCTGATAACATGGTATAAGGGAATATGGATTGGGCGGAGACGTCTCCATCATTAGAGCTCATGAGCTGGCAAATGCCAGCTCTGTCAGACCGTGGGGTGGGTTCAAGCAAAGGATAACGCAGGTCAAAATGACTAACCTAAAGCTTATTGGTTATCTCAATCCACCTCTCAGAGAAGTTGAGTAACTATCCCATGGTCACACAGAAAGTGGCAGAGCCTCGGTTCCCATTCTAGTGGCTCAGTGAGACTGATCATCCCTATTAATTAATGTTTTTCATGATATCATATCTTCCATTATCAGGTAAGTCCCACCCCCCAAACTTGCAAACTAAGAACAAGCAAAATAAATAAAGTATGCCTAGTAGTCAATAGTCAACAAGTTCTTGTGAGGTCTCACATCCAAGTCCAACAGTAGTCTACTGGGTTCCGAGGAAATCAACACAGCAAGTCTGAACAAGCAAGTTGTAACTGACACCCACATCCCTACCACTTCCCTCCATTTTGATCATTTCATTTCATTTCATTGTGTGGCTCTGTCACAAAGAATTACCTGGCATTCCAGAATAATTTTTTCCCTTCTAAAACCCACACATTTCCAGAAACAATTCCCACACTTCTAAGTTTGTACTCGGTCTCTCATTCCCTGCCGAATATCAACCCACTCATGCATCCTGTTCTAACTGCTCAGTCTGAGTCGTTCCTTGAGGCTAAACAGCACTTCTACAGGTAAAGTGTGGCTGTTACCACAGACTATAGTCATTTTATGTTTACACAACTCACTTGCTGTTTCATTTTTAAATCTCAATGTCTAACACAGTGCCTGACTGAGAAGGAGCAATATGCTGACACTGGATGGATGGATGGATGGATTGATGGATGGATGGATGGATGGATGGACGGATGGACAGATGGATTGACAGACGGAACCGATAGTGCTGCATAAGCCACAGGAGCCACAGAGGGTCTTTTTTAATGGGGGGAGAAGTTTTCTGGTGGTTCTGGTGTGAAGGAAGGTGACAAGGACAGCTACTGTCATCTCTTTATCAATGAGTTTGATTAAAATAAAGCACCGTGTGTAAAAACTAACTTTGTCTTTGCAGCCCAAGGTGGTTGCCCGAGACAGAAACTGCTACTGATCTAAAGTGGCCAGAGTTTTGAATTAGTGTGTAGGCTCATGGACAGAGCTTCTCTAGTCAGGGATCAACGACTGGCATAGAGACAGACAGATGCATTGTAACTGTTTACAACCAAATGTGTGCATCACAACAAACTAAACAGGCACATTTCTAAGGGTTTTTTAAGTGACCTCATGTGGACCTTCAGGAACTTATCACTTCTGACCTAGGGTGGGTGTGGGGCACTGACAGCCATGTTTCAGGAGTGGGAACCACAGTCTACAGAGAAGCAGGTAGGAACTGTTCCATTTGCATAAAAACGACTTGCCCTGACCATTCTCTGTTGTGTATTAAATGGCCCCTCTGACTGGATGGACACCCTGGCAGGACCTACCAGCCTGAGGCTTGCCCGGGATAAATGGTAGTCAGACAGGAGGGGAAGGGCCGTGCCAGGGTCGCGTCCATCTCTGTGCCTCTTCCCACCAGCAGCCACGAAGACCGGGGGACCAGCAGCTCCAGCTCCGCCATAACTCAGCCCTTTCCCGCAGCAGTCTCTCTGCATTAGTAACTGAGGGGGGACGAAAACACCCACCCCAAGCTGACTGAGCTGCCTGTCGACATATTTAGGTCACCCTTCCTCCCTTTCCCCCCATAGAATCCAGAAATATAAAAACAGCCCGTGCCTGACATTTACACTGGTAACAAAAATGACAGGTCTAAGAACTCATGTGTGCCTCTCTCACCTTCCTCCTCCTTTTGGTTCTCTAGCACAGTGAGCATCGCCATCACCTTCAAGCTTGAGAATTTCCCAGCCCTGCCCTCTAACAACCATCCCCAAGTACCGCTGCTTTTGCCAGAGTACAAGCTCCCTGGTCCCTACTGGGCATGGTGATGACACTCACTGTTGGTGCCTCTAGCCCTGCACCTGGATGGGTGGCAGGTGCATCAGTGACCCTGTTTCCCGCATCAATATACATGCACCTCAAGCTCACCTGGGACCAGTGAATTCAGTAGGTGGTAAGATTGTTCGCCTGAACCCCCTCTTTTTACTCAGCCCCCTTGATGGTCTCCAGGCAGGTTGGAAAGCACAGATGAAGCCCCATGAGAGGATTAAAGAAAATCTGAGCCCCCAGGGCCAGAAAGCAGGAAGGGAGCTACCAGGGCTATGCCAACCCTGGGAGCCATTCCGCCCCATCAATAGAAGAAGAGAGGTCCCTGTGTGAGAATGACAGTGGCAGAACTGCCACTGAGGAGGGTGGCGTTGGCAAGAGCCCCAGAGAGGGAAGCCACAGGAGTGCAGGGGAGGTGACCATCTTGGAAAGCACAGGGACAGCCCGGTAGGAGTGTCTGTGCTGGCCTGGGATGCACCATGACAGGTGCAGGGGGTGGTGATGGTGCCAGCATCAGCCTTGGCATGGTTAGAGCTGGTGGAGAGGGCAACAGGACGATGTCTCCTACAGGGATGGAGTCCATAACAGAGCACTCAGTGCCCTTGCCAGAATGGCAGACTCCCAGGTGGCACTCCACCCACTCTGGGGTCCCCCCCCCCCGGAGACACAGGCGGGAGTCACATGTCCCCAACCCACAGTGACACATGAGACCATCAGACCAGATGACAAGAGCCAGTCCAAGATTCAACTACTTGACAATAACCACCACATTTTCAGGGCACAGAGGGGGAGACTTCTTCAAGAGCAAAAGCCAATTAAGATGTTGACATAAAAAGCAACTTTCACTATGAGATCAATACGGCATGCACTCATTACAAGGTAGACATCGGATTTTAATGTTTGGAGCTCTGCTAGACAGATTTAAGAGGGTCTGATAAGACCCTTCCCCCTCCACCAACGGCAGGTAAGAATATTCTACAGGCTCCAGGTTTCTGAAAATACCCTTATTCTTTACCATTTCTTTAAGATAATATTTATGAGGTGGAGTTCACAGACTGTTCTCACCCAAATGGGAAGCCAATTAGCTGCTAATCCCCCAAAGTATAGCATCTAGCCCTGTGGCATCAAAAAGAATTCTCTGAGTGGTGTTTATTCTGAATGCTGAAGATAAACCAGAGAAAAGTATGGACTAAAACCTCAAAATTGTCCTCCTGAAGGGTTCTCTTCTTTTTATTGAAAGACAAAGGAGATACACAGAAAAATCAAACTTTAGGGGCGGGGGCAAGGGAAGGAGTCTCTGAGGAGTCAAGCACTTCTTGCTGTCTTTTTAACAGTCAGCATTTTTAAGCTGCTCATTTCCCTCTGTGGATTTTAAATCAGCTCCTCAGAAACGTAGAAGGATGATAAGTTGAATAACCTAAGAGAAAAGATCACATCTCCAAAAGAAGGGCTTGGCCTCAATTGATTTGGCTGTATTTCCCTGTCGTGTGATATTTCAACACAAAACTTGGGTCTCTGGGCTCTAGACTATGTGCATGGGTTTGCACGGAATCCCCAAAATAAACTCAAGAAATTGGTATGGACGCAAAGATTGTATTGCAGTGAGGAAACAAAACAAAACAACAAAACAAAACAAAAGAAAAAAGCCTTTCATGTAAGGTACAATTTGTTTCATATTCATCCTATATTTAAAGTAACAGACGATTCTGTCCGTCAGTTGCCGCCGTGACGTCATCCACGCCTCTCTGTCAGGCACCAACACAAGAGGAGCTGAACACACCTGTGCCTTCTTTTCACTTCAGGATGAAATTTGGAAAAGAGTTTGTTGTTGTTGTCTTCTGGTTTGCATGCTTATCCAAGACCCTGAACTGAACATCACCGTGTAGACTGAAAAACCTTCCACAAGTGAAGTTGTGAGGTTTGCGTTGAAGGAAACTGAGGCACCAGTTCTCCTCCCACAGGTTGGATGGCAGGGAGAGGCTGTCAGTCTTTCCAAAGCCCGCCCAGCATTTTTCCTTTATACTGAGGAAATTGGTCACTTACTACCATTGTGATTCTACACGCCCCATAAAGTACACTGGGAGTCTCACGCAAGAACTTCAATTACCAACTCTTATCAACACAACTAGGTAAAAGGCTTAAAATTCAGAAGCAAAATGTCAGAACTGTATGGTCCATAGAGAATACCAAGTAACTGGTACTTTACCCATTCCTATCACTTAGTGCCACACAGCAATAGGCTAAGAAAGCTCTTAAGGTCCCCTTACAGATAAACAGAAATTCACACACACACAACACACACTCCTATATCTCTGCAACCCAAGGTCAGAGTGTGAACCATTTTTATCTCAAGGGACTTGGGCATCAATGGGATGATTGTCCCACAGAGCCCTCAGCTGTGCAATAGCCCTGGAATCCTACAAATAGCCTGACAGCAACCAGAACCTTCTCTCGTCGGTGAGGGATTTCCGGAAGTTGGTGACAACAGGCTTGTGAGAAGTTTACTTTTGCCAACTATTTCCTCCTGTTGCCTCTCTGTAGATACCCGAGAGCCATGTCTATTACTGGCAAATTTACGTCCTCCAGTAAAACGGGGAGGAAGAGCCAGCCTGCCTCCCACTGTCACGAAGTCCGCCCTCCGCACCACCATCGTTTCATGTATACGAGTTTCAGGCCCTGGGTGATTCACTGCAGTGTCGATCTATCAAAACACATTTGAGAGTTTTTGCAGCATGCTTGGTAGGAGGGTGAAGATTTTTATCCTTTTGCCTCAAACATGCATCAAGAATTAAACATGCACGATTCCCTGAGTGATTTCCATCCTCGCTCGTTTTTCGTACTCATCTGATAATGCACAGCAGCTCTGCCCGGCCCCATAAACACAAGCCTGTCTTCCTCAGTGCTGCCGGATGTCGCACCTGTGTGGAGGTGGCCACATGGCACCTCCAGGAATAGGACATGCAGGCATGTGTGGGTCTAGTGGGAGAAAAGGAGCAGAAGAACAGAGGACAAAGGGTGGAAAGGAAGGAAGAGGCTGTGAAATGGATGATAGACCCTAACAACACCCTCAGGGAAAACTCATGGTTTCTATTATGATCTTAATTCACAAAGCTTTAAATAACTGATGTTCCTCTCATCTCCATGTTGGGCTTTATTCTGCCAGAGACCAGCTTCATCATGGACCCCAAATCATACTTCTTTAGACTTGCATGTTGGTACAATTGTAAAAAGCGATGCATGCTAACACATAAAATTGTTTGTTTTTAACAAACATTCATCCAAATGGTTGTTTACCTCTTCAGACTGGTCACTTAGGTAGATACCCAGTTTGCTGTAACACTGCAAGAGGTATTCAAAATTCTTGCAAATTTGGCATTGCCTTCAAAGTCTACATCACAGTCTATTTAATACCCTCACTAGAAGCCTGTTTTCATCTTTTAAAGTTATCCTGTGAATAAATTTGGAGATCCTGTTGGATGATAGGAGTTGAAGTCCCTTAGAATACTCAATTTGGATCTTTCCAAGAAGTGACATATTTAGCTATGTGGGGAGAATATACCAGGGGAAAGCCTGGCAGTACCAAAAGTGAATTAATAGAGTCCACATGCCAGAATCGCTTTTGTGTGGAGGGAGAAGGAGGCACACAGGTCACCTCAGCAGTACACCATGGTGTGGGGCACGCCTGGGACACATGGCTACTCAGTGCAGCGTGAAGCCTGTAGCCTCCAGGTGACAGTTTTGGGGGATGCAGGTACTTAAACTGAGACGTAGGTAATGAATAAGAATTAGACAGATAAAAAGGGGCAGAAATAACATTCCAAGCAGAAAAAAAATTGTGAATAAAGCAGCCTGATGGGTGGCAAAGCCTATCCTAGAAGCACGACACCATAAAACTCTGATGGGGGTAGAATGGGAGGGTGGAAAGACCCGAGAAAGAGGCAGGGGTCACGTTGTGGTGGGTTTTGCGGGGAGGTTTTTCTGTCTCTTTTGCTACCGAGGTGTTTCTAAGGGTGATTGAGCCAGGGAATGGCAAGGTCAGAACTGCGTCTAGAACAGCTCGCTCGGAGGGGTCACACCCTTGTCTCTGGGCTCTGGGAAGAATGGCACTGACAGATGATGTGAACAACAGCAGTGAGTCCTGAGAGGACTGGACACATGACAATGGTGAGGGTATCAAATGAATGGATACAGCCAGGGATTTTACTCGCTGGCGAGGAGGGATGAGAAAACAGTCAGGATGATGTCGCGAATAGAGACATCTCCGGGGACGTAGTTGCCAAAAGATGTCCCTGATTCCCTGGTGGAAAACATATTGGATACGAATACCAGAGTCATGTCCTAGCTCCTTTTGAGGTTTTCAATTACATGCATGCAGGTACACGTGTGTGCCCATGCTTTGGTTAACCATGACTTAGCATTTTCAAATCATGATGTTTTGTCTTTTCACAGCTATAAAATGACTCCTCTTCAGCCCTGGCTGGTTGGCTCAGTGGTAGAGCATCAGCCTGGTGTGTACAAGTCTTGGGTTTGATTCCTGGCCACAGCACACAAGAGAAGCACCCATCTGCTTTTCCACCCTTCCCCCTCTCCTTTCTCTCTCTGTCTCTCTCTTCCGTTCCCACAGCCAAGGATCCATTGGAGCAAAAAGTTGGCCCGGGTGCTGAGGATGGCTCCATGGCCTCCACCTCAGGTGCTAGAATAGCTCCAGTCACAACAGAGCAACACCCTAGATGGGCAGAGCATCACCCCCTAGTGGGCATGCTGGGTGGATCCCAGTTGGGTGCATGCGGGAGCCTGTCTGCCTGCCTCCCCCGCCCCACCTCTCACTTCAGAAAAAAAAAATACAAAAAAGAAATGACTCCTCTTGGTACTGGTGTACCTAGTTATAGAAACACCAGGAACCCCAGCACAAAACTGAGAGATTCTGATGGCCAAAGAGTCTGGCCAGGTGAGTATCCTCACTGTCAGAACGCCAGCCCAGGTTGCGACACTGCCGATGGACTGTGCAGGTATAGCACCTGTCCAAGTGTCCTGCAGATTACAACAGTCCTTCTCCAAGAAGGAGCAGAGAGCAGAAGCAGGACCCAGCTCTAACATGTCGACAATGAGCCTTTATTCTTGTTCTTGACTTGTTGCTGCTGTTGGCTTTTAGTTATTGATCTAGGTTTCACCAGTTTCGCCATTATTCCATCATTTTAACAGGACCTCTGCACAAAATCTACACCCAGAGCTCTCTCTTAAAAGCTTGTGTGTCGCCTGACCAGCCAGTGGCACAGTGGATGCAGCATCGAACTGGGATGCAGAGGACCCAGGTTCGAGACCCTGAGGTCACCAGCTTGGGCGCAGGCTCATCTGATTTGAGCAAAAAGCTCACCAGCTTGGACCCAAGGTCGCGAGCAAGGGGTTACTTGGTCTGCTGAAGGCCCGCGGTCAAGGCACATATGAGAAAACAATCAATGAACAACTAAGGTGTCATAACGAAAAACTGATGATTGATGCTTCTCATCTCTCTCCGTTCCTGTCTGTCTGTCCCTATCTATTCCTCTCTCTGACTCTATCTCTGTCTCTGTATTAAAAAAAAAAAAAAAGCTTGTATCATAGGTAGCAGAGAGCCAAATAACTTCTACCTAAATATAATTATTTTAAATCTCCATGTTCTGAAGTTACTTAATCAATATTTCTATACATGCTATGACACTCAAATTACCAAACCACTTCAGATATCACCTACTATATGCACCTTTTAATGTATCACAGGATTACCGGAAATTAAATTAAAGAGGAAAATACAATGGCGACACACTTTAAAATTGAGAGACATTTAATATAAAGGGTTTTTTTTAAATTTGTAAGTAAATGTCAACTCATCTCTATTGTCCATTTATTGAAAATGCATTACAAAAATTTTGAGAAGCAGTTTAGCAAGAAGACACACACACACAATTTAGAAGCAATTTTTCAGTTTTACTAACTAAGAAAACAAACTCTTACAGGACCAAGAAAGCCCCAAGGACAGATGAACACAGCTCAGCATGCTGCCCCAAGCGGGTTCTTTCCCAGCAGTCTCTCGGAAGCATCAGCACAGGCGGGAAGAAGGCATGGAATGTACACTTTGTATGTGGGGTCAGAGATTTCACAAGAATGAAGAAGAATTGACAGATGTGTGGATAAATCTACACAACAAAATGGCCTGGGTAATATAACGGTAACAGTGTCCCACGAGTGAGGTGATTTCAGAGATACTGAGATGTTTAGAACAGAATGATAAAATTCTACGCATCAGAACATTAGATATGTGGCTCGGGCAGGGCTGTGAATCGAGGTCGCAGTGAAGACTCAGGTGTCCTCTCCCGTCTGACCACCCACTGGTCTCTGTGTTGCTCTGAGGAGGCAAAGGGACTTGCTAAAGGATGCTACCACTAGCAGAGCCAGTACACTACATGAATGTCTGTGAGTGGTCAGCTCAGGTTTATGATTTCCATGTGCTGTTTCATTTCATTTTCCAAGAAGCTTAGTATCCCCCCATTTTACAGGTAAGAACCACAAAATGTTCAGTAACTAGACTCAGTAAATGATCGTCAGGAATCAAAATTAGTCTGAACTGCACCCCCAGCTTCTGGATGCAGTGCAGGGTCCCTGCACTCCAGTTGGGGCAAGGATACAGCAGACAAGGAGGGCCACTGAACCCACCCATCCCTGCTGTCATGATGGCCACTCAGAGCCCAATGCCCCAGCACAGAGCCTAGCATACAAGTCCTTCTCCCATTCCTCCAATATTGATTCGGACAAGAAAGTGCAGAAGCTCATGTTTCCAACAGTGAGGCTGTTTGAATCTACGGTCCCACCACAGTCTCAAGATGTATCTAGACTGAATTCTTCTGCCCTTAGTTCTATAGGGGAAGAGATGGTGGCCCTCCCCTTCAAGATGAAGCTGACCTCAGTGGTTCTGCTGTAGCAACTTGCTTACTTGTAAGGCTGACTTCTGGTCACACCACAGACTCTGGTTCCGGACCCCTCTGGGTGGCCCAGGGACACAGACACAACACACACCCCAGCTGATCCTAATAGGAGTTCTCCCTGCACATGGAGAACCACACCGAAGGACTGAGCCCGGCGGCGGACAGGCTCGTGGTCTCACGTCTCCGCACTGACAGAAAGGGCCAACCACCACATGACCATGAATCTGGACCTCGAACGAGTACCCTCACTCCCCAGAACTCCGCTCATGATGGAATATTGGTGAACAGAGCAAAACAGATGATTCGGACACAATGTCAAAGGCGTTTCTCAAAGAACACATCTTGCCTATTGACATAAGTACACGAACCAGAATGAGAAAAATAATTACACTTGACACCACATACACAAGCTCACTGTGGGGCTACCCTTCTGTAGTCTAATAAAAAGTCTCTCCAGCCAGAAGTAGTTATAAAAATGTCCCAACTCCTCTGCTCCCATCTCCTTATCTTCAACATGCCATGTGGCACTGAGATAAGGAGGAGGAAGCCGTGAAGACTCACCTGTCACAGCAAATGGCTGTTCTGCCCCATCCTGCACCTCCCACGGGCTGAATGCGTTCCATAAACGGAGGCCGTTTCATCAGAAACCATCTAACTTATCAACCCTGCCAGAGTCACGCAGGTTGAAATCGGGTCCTCCATCCATAACGCAAGGAAAATGATTATTAACTTCAACATGTATTTTTTATTACTACAGATTCACCATTTGGAGATTCAGAGAGCTGTCTTTAAATTTTAATAAAACACACACATAGCCCACACCTAAATCCTAAGGCAAAAGTTGGCTCTAAAGCCCAGAGAATGGCTGAAACGGGACCAAAGGGAAAACAGCAGGACTTGAACATCAAAGGCTTTGCGGTATCTTTTTTTTTTTTTTGGAATCAGGAAATTGGAATTGAGAACTTCGAAAATGCCGTGAAGAAAGTCTTTGGCTAATGCTAAAAAGAAAAGGGGAAATAACATGGACCCTCTGGGAAGGTAAAAAGGATACATAAGTTTCCGAAAAGAAAAAAAAAATCTACAAATAAAATGTCCCCCAAGAGAAAGCTTGACATCATGCAAACACTGTAAAATGTGACGGTCACTATTACGTGCATCCAGGATGGAAGAAGGCAAGCCTGTCAGTATCAGCTCACCTTCCGGAACCCGGAGATGAGCTTTTGTGAAAGCTCCACACCAATGTTCCCACTCATGTGAAACAAACAAACAAAAAGAACTATATATAATGCTACTACTTATGCAAATTATTTTACTTTACACATGAAAGTCAAGTTTCAAATTTAAGGACTAGACCAGTGGTCAGCAAACCACGGCTCTTTGGCTCCTTGAGTGTGGCTCTTCCACAAAATACCACATGCAGGCGCGCAGGTAAGCGCGGGGGGTGTCAGTCGGGCGATGGGAGATGCAGCACAGGTAGGCCACGAGATACGCAGCGCAGGGGAGGCACGAGCGATTCATGTACAAGTTGAGTGAGCTACTCAGTCAGCAGTCTCATTGTGCAGTGGTTACTGCTAGTCACGTCGGCAAATTGCACATGGTTGACAAAAGTACCTACTCAAAGCATAGTTACCTGTATTTTTCCAACCAGCTGCAAATCCTACAGGTATTTTTGTCATCAACTTAAGAATTGTAATTATTTTGTGTTGGTGGCTTTATTATTATAAAATGAAACATTTTTTTAGGTGCCCTGTTTGACATGGCTACAAAGAAGCAACAAAGACAAACGGAAGACAAAAACCGTGAATTTAAAGTTGAATGGACCGAGATTTTCGCGTTTATTGAAAACTTGAATGGCCCTCTGACCAACCTTACTTGTCAGGAAAAATTGGCGCATACCAAGAAATCAAATATGGAGAGACACTTTACAACTAAACATGTGTCATTTAGTACTAAATATCCTGTCGGTGATGCAAGGAAGAAAGCAGTTGAGGAACTTCAGAAGAGTCGAGAAAAATCAAGTTCTGTATTTAATTACTGGATGCAATCTTCCAACCATGTTAATATTGCAAGTTTTGTGGTTAGTCAAGAGATTACTAAGAGAGGAAAACCATATACAGACGGCGAATACATAAAAAGTTGTTTTATAAATGTATTTGAAGAGCTATTTCAGGATTTTAAGAACAAAGCAGATAGTCTTAAAAAAATTAAAGAGTTACCATTGTCTGCTAAAACAGTGAAAGACAGAACAGTCAAAATGTCTTCAAATATAACCAACCAGCAAGTCGAAGATCTTAAATTGGTTTCAACTTTATCAATAGCAGTTGATGAGTCTTGTAACATAAATGATACAGTGCAAGTTTCACTTTTTGTACGATTTATTTCATCTACAGGTCCTAAAGAAGAACTTTTAGGATCATTGCCACTCAAAGGTCAAACATGTGGAGAGGATATAGCAAATGCTGTAATTGAGTGCATGGAAAATATATTCCACTCGATAAAAAAAATAAAATTGTCTCAATTTCAACAGACAGGGTGAAAAGTATGACCAGCATGACAGGGAAAAAAGTATGACTGGCGTAAGAAACGAGTTTGTTGCTATTTTGAAAGAAAAAATTAATCACGAGATACTTACTTACGATTGCATTATTCATCAAGAAGTGCTTTGTGTGCAGACATTTCCAGAAAAAAATTGCAGTTATGGAATTTGTGATTAATATTATCAACTCTATTATAGCTAAAGCTCTTAATCATCACCAATTTATAGAATTTTTAGTTGAGAGTACACAGATCTGCTGCATAACAAGCTACGTTAGTTACCAAGGGGAAACGTTTTGAAACATTTCGCTTCCTTATTAACAGAAATTAAAGCATTTCTCCTTGAGAAGGGTGTTCACTATCCAGAACTAACAAACAATCAATGGATCTAAAAATTTTATGTCATGGTAGACGTTACATCTCATCTATATCAGCTTAATCGTAAACTACAGGGGAGAGGAAACACAATTTTTTCAACGTTAGAAGAAGTTATTTTATTCTAAAACAAATTATCTTTTTGCTCAAGATTTTGAAAGAGAAACTTTGATTCTCTTTCCAAGCCTGTTGAAACATCTCCAAGAAAATAATTCTGATATTGACATTTGCTATTTCAAAACAACACTTTTAAATATGAGGGAAGCTTTTCTCAACAGGTTTCAGGAATGCAGAAACAGCAAAGCAACGTCAGCCTTTGTTAAAAAAAAAAAAACCTCTTAATGCTACAGTAACAAAATTAAATTTCTCTCTCTTTAATATTGACATTGGCAACTTTGAAATGCAATTGCTGGATTTAAAAAACAAAGAATTATAGAGCTTGAAATTTGAACGTCTTTGTGCTGATACAGAAATATTAGAGAAAAACAAATGTGAACTTAGTACACGGCACAAGTGGTCTGCTTTGAAAGAGCTGGAGAAGGAAGATATATTGATTTTTAACACCTGGATTAGTATTCCTGACTCATATAATCAGCTGGAAAAACTAGCGTTTGCTATTCTTTCCTTATTCGGGTCTACATATTCATGCGAACAATCATTTTCAAGCATGAACCTTATCAAGAGTAAATTGAGAAGTCATCTTATTGATGAGAACCTGGAATCATGCCTAAAATTAAAAACAACAACATACAAACCTGACTTGCCAAACTTTCCAAGGAGATGCAAGGCCATTGTTCACATTAGTGTTTGTCAGTCATTGTCATGATTTAATTTTATGGATGCCTTACAATTTAATTTTATCAATAAATGATATTGTTATTAAGTATGATATCAAGTTTTATTCAATGTACCTATAGTTTAAAACTTAAAACTTTAAGTAAAGTTTGCTAAGTTAATTTTAGGGAGCATTGTGGAGTGAAAGAAGACATAGTGTCGAGGACTGAGAAAGGTATGTTGAGATGGTTTGGACATATAGAGAGGATGAACGAAAGGAGATAGACGAAGCCAGGATACAAGACGAGTGTGGATGGGAGAATTGAAGGGGTCGACCTCAGCAAATGTACCTCAATCAGATTGAGGACGTTTTTAGCAAAAGCCAGCTTAGGAATACCCTAATTAAGTTAATAACAATGTACCTACCTATATAGTTTAAGTTTAAAAAATTTGGCTCTCAAAAGAAATTTCAATCGTTGTACTGTTGATATTTGGCTCTGTTGACTAATGAGTTTACTGATCACTGAACTAGATAATTTCCCCCTTCTAGGGTTGGGGTAAGATCGTAGAGGACCCATGAACTTCACTGGATCAAAACCCCAAAAGACATTTACAAGTTCCTCTGTTGCAATGATGTTCCCAATTCTGCAGGGGACAGCAAGCAAAACGATCACAAAATTGGAAGAATTCTGGAAAATCACTCTTGGAAGTGGACAGGTTACCAGACCCTAGCTAACACAGTAGAAGAGGAAGAATTCATGTTCATGTTTGGATGAGATCCTATCACAGAGCAAACAGCAGGCCCTGAGAGAGGGGACTGGCGAGTTCTGCCTCCACCCACATGTGGCATTGCAGAAGCACAGAGAGGACAGATGACTGATAAAGTCACATGGTAACTCACGGTCACAGTGGGTCCAACTTCTCAGAAGTCCCAACTTAACTCAGCTACATATTTGTGAAGCAGTGCCAGGCAGTAAGAAGGATGAAAGAGAGGTGGGTGGGAACAGAAGAGTGAACAGTGATGGCAACACAGGTGTATGAAGGCAGGAACTCCACAAGCCCAGGGGAAAGGGCTGTGCCCAACAGAGGCCAGGAGTGTCCCCCAATAGCAAGACTGGCATGAAGACTAGAAAGGCATTCTGACAGCTGCCAATAGTAGACAAGGAAAGAAAAGAGAAAGGACCCTACTCCGTTCAGAGAGAAGACTGAGTAAAGACAGAGGTAGAAAAAGAGGAATGTTTACAACACAGAGAGTAGGACAGTTTGGTACAGGAGAAAAGCAGTCTCATGTGAACAGAGCTGAAAGCCAATGGTGGCGGCCTTCCATGCCACACGGCGGCCGAGGCGCTGAATGCAAAGCACTGGAAACTTGAAGCCCTCTGACTTGGGAGCCATGTAAGGCAGGCTGGTCAGGGGAGAGAGGCAACAAGGAATCATGATGGAGTGGTCTCAAATAAAGCTTGGTGAGGCATGATTCAGTAAAATACTTCTAACGAGTCAGGAAAAGATTTCTTTTAACACCCTAAATAATTTATCAGGAAGGAGGAGGAAAGAGCACACCTGTTGCTGAAATCTTCAAAGATTATCCACTAATTACAAGACCCTGGAAGCAGCAGTGAGAAACAGTCAGAAACTATGCTGAGGCATGCTTTTACATCAACAAAGATGTCCTTCTGAACACACACGCACATACACACACACACTCACTCCGGCCTTACATCTGGGTTGGGTACAAAGTCTGTGTCTGTACATCTGATTTTCCAGGCCACCAGAGAAGGGGGCTCTCAGCCCAGTTTTTCATGTCACTAGAAAGCTATAGCTCTACTTGCGAGAAATCAGGAAGTCCAGGAGGTATGAGGCACTCACAAGGGTGTGATGTGTCCCAGGAGGAAGTGTTTCTAATGTAACGAGACCCCACATGGGTAGAACACTGGATGAAGTACCCATGGTAAACTAGCTACTTGTGTGCTGAGCCAGGCAGGCTCGGGGAAGGAGACGGCAGGGAGGCAGGGAAGACCGCACCCCACCCAGGAACGATGCCCTGGCCGGACACCTTGGACACTAGCATGGAATGCTAAGGACACTCCAGGTAGGGACCTCAACAGAGGACCTGCACAATGTCTCAGTGTTGGGCCACCACAGCCTGACCGCACAGGCGTGTCCTCAGGTGTTGGCTAGGTTGGCATATGCTGCTCTGCAAACCTGTAGCCTTACCGACTGGTGACAAAGCATAGTCTACTCAACAAAAGGCCAAAAGGATCCCTAGTAAGACCATGCAGTAAACTAGGAAGCACAAATATGTTTCTTTGCAATAGACGGGCAGAAGAATCGGGGTCTCTTTTTTTTTTAAGGCAAATATGACAATTGTTGAACAAATAAGCAATGGTGCCACTCACAGGTAGCAATATAAGACAAAAAATAACAGAAAAATGAGAAGGGAGAGGGGAGCCAAAGATATATCAGGGTGAGCAGTAAAAACCATGACAATATATTGGAAAAAGTCAAGGCAAACATATCACCCACGTCGTAAAGAGCATTGTTTTATATTAATAAAAGTGCAATCTATAAAAGTGATGTATTCTGAGTGGCTGTGTATCAGATATCATTAGCATTAAAGGATATGAGGTGAATGCTTCTAAAAAGCTTACAGAAGCAGAGGTTGAGTGCTCGGAAGAGAAACAGGACACAGAGGCTTGAACGCTACAACTAATCAGCGTGATTTAATAGTTGCAAAACTGTAAGGTCTAATTTTGAGCCCTACAAGCATTGAGCATACTTCTATTTAAGAGTCTATAAAATTTTCCAAAATAATATTTATGAGCATAATAAAAATACTGGGCTCAAAAAAAATTGGATAAACTAATGAAATAGAAAAGAGAGCCTAATAAGAATAACACCCTAGCACATAAAATAAGTTGTTGTATGACATTAGGGTAAAAAGAGGCACCACAAGCCTGGAAAGATAAATTAAGGAATTCACAGTTATTTAATCATGAGGAAAAAATAAACTAGACTTCAGTTAAGCCAATATATAATGAAAAACATTTGGTTAATGCATTATGATAAAAAGTTACACATAAAACACTAATAGTAAAGATTTGTTAATATTGACATTATAGTGGATGCAGAAGTTTCTTTCTACATAAGATAGCTAAGGAAGAGTCTTTGAGGACTGGCATATGTGGCAAATCTTTAAAAAAACAGATTTGCTATATTCCTTTAGCTCTCATAAGAATGTCATCAACAAGGTAGAAAGAGCTTGATTCATAGAGTTCTTTATGTAGAACTGATACCTCTACTATTAAAAGGTATTCACTATTCAGAAGTAAGTTGTGTTCTATAAACTAATAAATTATCAGAAAAGGAAATTAAGAAAACAATCCCACTTACAAATTGCATCAAAAGGAATAAGTAACTAGCGGTAAAAGTTAATCAACAAGCTAAGTAACTAGTGGTAAAAGTTAATCAACAAGCTAAAAGGCCTGTACTCTCAAAACTAAGACACCTAATGAAAGAAAGTAAAGAAGACATAAAATGACAGAAGCATTTACTGTGCTCATGGAAGAAGTATCACTAAAATGTCCATACTACCCAAAGCAGTCTACAGATGCAATGCAGTTCCTATCAAAATGCCAATGTCATTTTGCAAAGAACTAGGACAAATAATCGTAAGATTATACAGAACCCCAAAAGACCCTGAACAATCAAAGCAGTCCTAAGAATAGCAAAGTTGGAGGTATCACACTACCTACCTGATATCAAAGTATAGTGTAAGGTTACAGTAATCTAAACAGAGTGGTACTGGCTTAAACACACAGATCAATGAACCAGAATGGAAAGCCCAGAGATAAACCATGCTCACAAGGTCAGTTAGTTTGCGACAAAGGAGGCAAGAACATACAATGGGGTAAGACAGTCTTTTCACTCAATGGTACCAGAAAAATTGGACATGCCCCCAAAAAAGGAACTAAACCACTTTTTTACACCATGCACAACATTTAACTGAAAATGCATTGAAAACTTATATCAAAGACCTGAAGCCATAAATCTCCTAGAATAAAACAAAGGCAGCAAACTCTTTGACCCTGGTCCTAGAGATGTTTGTTGTGTCTCCCACGGCAGAGACAACAAAAGCAAAAATAAACAAAGGAGACTACACCAAACTAAAAAGCTTTGCTCCATGAAGGGAAACCATCGACAAAATGAGAAGACAATAGATTCTCCTGCCTTGTCATGGTGCTACATACCCATTCCCCTACCCACACAGACCCCCACTGAAACTCTCACAGAAAGGGCACTCGCATATAACAAATACTAGGTATTTCCAAAAGGACAGCTCAAATGATTTGATGGTTTACCAACAAAACTAAGGCCTACCTTCCTTCTGCACATCGGGGTCATAGCCTGAGTTCCACATGTGGTCCTGCTAAATGCACATGGCTACCCAAAGATAGAAACAGCAAACAACACAAATGCCCCCCACCTGTCAAAAGGTACCAGCTCCCCAAAGTGAGTGCCGTGGTTTGGCAACAAAGTAAAGCTCACAGCTCTTGCCCTTGAATTTTCAACTAAATGGGGTTGATCTCCAGTTTCCTATACCCTGTTCACCTACGGCTCTGAAACCAAATGGAACAAAACCATCGCATCAATTTCCACTCCCACTCAGAGACTTCAGCAGAACCCCTTTGAAATTGCAGCGAAGCCCTTTTAATCTAAAGGATTGTTCTGTTAAAGGACTAAAATGGAAAAACTCTTTTAAAAAAATATGTATGCTAAGATGGCAGCAGAGTAGGCAGACGCACAGACTCACAGCTCACACCACCAGACTGGATTTTAAATTAACTTAGGAATAATCAGCATGAAAAACCAACTTTGGACTACAAGAACATCTCTCAAAAACCAAGGAGCAGACTCTTCAAACAATGAACACTGAAGAAGACACACCGAGACTGGTAGGAAAAGCGGAAATGCAGAGAGGGCTGCCCAGCTTCCCGGAGCAAACGGCAGCTGGGAGAGACTCACGTGGCGGGAAGTGAGTTTAGCAGAGAGGGGAGGGTCTTGAGCCCCAGGAATAAAGCCCCAACCTGCAGGCCCAGAGCCCAGAAGAGACATAAGGACAGTATTTAGCTGGAAACAAGTCAGGATACTGTTTGTGAGAAAGAGACTGACCTCTCAGACCCAGGAATCTTCTTAAAGGGACCGCACAAAACACCTCTCTCACAACCACTCACTTGGGGCTCCAGGGGACAGAAAGAGAGAAGAGTACCAGAGTAGCAAGAAGAAAGTGTAATCTAGGAGGCCCAGGGAGAAACATTTTGGGAGACAGCCACCCTAAACCCTGGGACAAGTCACTCCCCAAATCTGAAGTGAATATTTCCCCCTGGAAACAGCAATACCAGCAAAGGGAAGCAGGACACCAGCCAATCAAGCTCTCCCGCAGCACTCAGAGCAGAGTTGCTTAGAAGGAGGGAGCTTTTGGGTTTACAGTAGTGAGTGTTAGGGTCTAAGCTGCAGTGCCCGCACCCCACATGGCTGAGGGCTCGCTGGAGGGAGGGTGGCGGTGGGACGCGGAGACACGGTTCTGTCGGCAGGGAAGGAAGCCTGCTGGCTGCCACTGGGCTCACCTGTGAGCTCAGTCTTGCCTGGCTGGGGAGGACTAGGCGTGCAAAAGCAGTCAAGCCCCACTGTCGGCAGCCTGTAATCCAGCCTGTGGGAAAAGGGCAGGAACCCCGGAAGGAGTGAAGACCAGCCCTTGAGCATGGGCACAGGAGCACAGCCTTGCCCTGCCCATGGAACTGAGGTTTGTGGCCTGACTTGGGAACCAGCTCCTCCTGCAGGGGTGGAGCAAAAAGCCCAGAACAGGTGGAGTTCCGCTACTGAGCTGAGCATCGGCACGCAGTCCTGCCTGGCCGGTAAAGCCAAGGGTAGCAGCCATTGCACAAGTGGGCTCCTCTTGAAAGGGCAGGGCAAAGCCCGAAAACATGCAGAGACCTGCAGGTGAGCAAAGGTGCTCACCACTGACCTCAGGATCGAGCATAATGCCACCCATGGAGGCGGGGCAAAGGCCAAGGCCACCAAGGCTTGTGAACCCGAGCACATGATCACAGCCACTCCTGTGAAGGAGACGTGGAAACCACAGCAACAGCCCTAGTGGGAAGGCACTGGCAATGCCCAAACATAAAAGCCCTAGGCAGAAATAGAAGAGGGGGTGGCAGGCCTGCAGACAGACCATACCTAGGGAATAGAGGCCATACCCAGTGGATTCCAGTGGCCAAAAACTTCCTTTAAACAGAGAAAATGTGAAGGCAAAGAAATGCAACATAAGTGAATCAAGAGAAATCCCCACAAAAGAACCTAAATGAATCAGATATAACCAAATTACCACATGCAGAATTAAAAATAATGATTGTTAGGACGCTTAAAGATATTAGAAAAACAATAGATGGTCATTATGAACACCTAAATAAAGAGATAGCAAATATAAAAAAGGACATTGAAATAATAAAAAAAAACAGAAATGACAAATACAGTATCTGAAATAAAGCACACAGTGAAAGGAATTAAAAGCAGGATGGATGAAACAGAATCGAGTCAGCAAGTTATAGGACACTATAAATAAAGGCACAGAAGCAGAGCAGAAAAAAGAAAAGAGACTCAAAAAGTCTGAGGAAACTCTAAGAGAGCTCTGTGACAACATGAAGAGAAATAACAACCGCATCATAGGGGTTCCTGAAGAAGAGAAAGAACAAGAGATAGAGACTTTGTTCAAGCATATCATAACTGAAAACTTCCCTCAATTAAGGCAGGAAAACATCTCACATGTTCAGGAAGCACAGAGAACTCCATTAAAGAGAAAGCCAAAGAAATGAACACCAAGACACATCATAATTAAAATACCAAAGCTAAGTGATAAAGAGAAAATATTAAAAGCTGCTAGAGAAAAAAAGACTATCGCCTACAAAGGAGCCCCCATTAAGATGATTCTGACTTCTCAAGAGAAACACTTCAGGCCAGAAGGGAATGGCAAGAAATATTCAAAGTAATGCAAAACAAGAGCCTACAACCAAGACTACTTTATCCAGCAAGGCTATCATTTAAAATTGAAGGAGAAATAAAAAGCTTTACAGACAAAAAAAACCTCAAAGAATTCACTACAACCAAACCAAGGCTGCAAGAAATGCTAAGGGACCTGTTGTAAACAGATCGAAGGAGAAAAAGAATATAGCACAAGAGGAATGCAGTTTTAAAGAATAAAATGGCAATAAACAATTACATATCGACATCAGAGTAATGGCGAGGTAGGAAGCGATACCGATAAATCTTCCCCCAAAACTCAACAAGATCTTCAACCAGAAACAGAAAAACCTATCCTTGGAGCCTCCAGATGTTTTGCAATACACCTGAAGGTATGGTCGAGCGAAAAATTGGCTAAATATATAACCAAACCCCGAAGGAAATACGGAGTAAGAAATGCTCCGCCTTTCTCACTAACCTAAACAGGGTGGCTTTCACTGGGAACTGAGAATATAGAAACTGAGGCGGGCAAAGGGGGTGAATAAATCCAGGCTGCGGCACAAACGGCCGAACCAGGCTGTGGCACGGAGATCCAAGCCGAGGAAAAACTGTTCCTGTGGCAACCCAGGCAATACAAGCTAACACTCGCGCCAAACCCAGACAAAGAAAGAAAAGTGGGGCAGTCATTTTCCCCGATCCCCTGGTCGGTGCGCGCAGATATGGGGCGAGAGATTCCTTTCAAAGGCCCGGGAGTGGGCGCACGTGCTGTCCCACAGAGAGCCAGAGTCAGAGGCCTTTGTGTGGGCCGAAAGCGTAATCTCTGGGCCGCCCCAGCGCCCCAGGAAAGCTGCGCACGAGGAGGGAGCGAGAGCCAATTCCAACGCTGGAACTTTTCCGAGCGGGAGGGGTTTCATTCAGAGGGTGAGGCGGCCGGCCTGAGATCCTGGTCTGCACACGCAGATAGTGAGCGAGAGATTCCTCCGAGTGCTTCGGCAGTGCCCGCCTGTGTTATCCCACAGAGGGGCAGAGTCAGGGGCCTTTGTGTGGGCCAAAAGCGGAATCTCGGGCCGCCCCAGCACCTTGCAAAAGCCACGCACGGGGACGGAGCGAGAGCCAATTCCAACGCTGCAACTTTTCCATGCGGGTGGGGGGTTTCACTCAGAGTGTGAGACTGCCAGCCTGATATCCTGGTCTGCGCGCACAACTAGTGAGCGAGAGTTTCCTCCAAGCGCCCCGGGAGAGGGCGCCTGCCCATGTTACCGGACAGAGTGGCAGAGCCAGAGGCCGTTGAGTGGGTGGAAGCCCTGGCTGATTATGCTAGCAGCTCTGACTGACTGAGCCTTACCCAGAGCCCTGTGCTGAGTGGAAACAGAGTGGGGAGTTGCCAGCTCTTTGAGCCTCTTACTATCCAGGCAGAGGCAGCAACAACCCCATAGCTGGATTATCAGGCTACTAATTGAGGAAGGAAAGACTAGGAGAAAGGCTCCAGGAACACAGACTCTCTCACTGTCGGAGCCTATAAGTGCTAATGAGCCTCGACTGCGAACGAGATTAAACGAGATTAAACAATGCATGACATCGCCATAGAGACTTATCAACTGCAAACCTCTACCTGAGCGTGCCAAAGGGGCAGAACCCGGGTACAGAGTCACCGACCAGGAACAGGAAGAGAAAAGAAAAAGCAAGAAGATAACCTCTCAAAATCAAGAATATTCTGCAGACTTTATAACCTATTTCATTTTATTATATTTGTTCGTTTGTTTCTCTTATCTTCATTCTTGATATTTTTAATTCCTCCTCCAATTTGGTCAATTAACTCTCTGCCAGTCTTACTCTCTCCTCTCTTTGAACTACACTATCCATAAGTGTTACATCTCCCATTATCTATTCTCTTCTCTTCCTTTCTCTCTATGAGGGTTGCACTCCAAAACCCTTAACTCTCTCTCTCTCTCTCCTCTTTTTTCTTTTTCTTCTTTTAGTGGTTCACTCTTTTTCTCTCTCTCACTCTCTTTCTTTTCTCCATCTATATTAATTTCTTCCTTTCTCCTTTACATCTCCTCTCATTCAAACCTCAATAACGAACAAATTATCTGTGGCATTTTGAAGAGTTTTTTTACTTCACCTTTTTAACTCACTAGCAGTGCTCCCAATTCTGGCTCTCCATTTTATCTAGTTCTTGTTCCACTAAATACAATAGTAATTTTTTAATTTGTCCCCCCATTTTCCTGTTTCCCTCTTACTCCTCCCATCATAACTCTTAGTCAACCAACACCTAAACGCAAATCATTTTATTCTTGATACAAATTTTTGCATTATTTGCTTTTTGTAGGTCCATACTCCCTTTTTTTTTCTTTTTTTTTTTCTTTTTTTTTTGCCCCTTTATTACTTTTCCCCAATTCAGGCCCTCCATTACAGGCATTGTTTGTTATAATTCACAGTTCACCACAAGATTTTCTCAAGAAAGAGAGGAGAGGAGAGAAAAAAAGAAGGGGGGAATTATTTCCTTTTTTTAATTTTTATTTTATTTTATTTTTCTTTATTTCATTATTAATTTTTTTAAAAAACCTTCAATTTTTTATTTTTTTAACGTTTTATTTTTTATTAAATCTCATTAATACTATCCACAAAACCACCATCAGATGCCATTAAGAAAGAAAATCCAATATAATGGATACAAAAGAAAGAGAGGTAACAGCTAGATGAGGAAAAATCTATGGAGAAAAAATTTAATATATTGGAAACCTTGGAGCTAAATGACAGAGAATTCAAGATAGAAATCTTAAAAATCCTCCGAGAAATACAAGAAAACACAGAAAGGCAATTTAGGGAGATCAGAAAACAACTCAATGAACACAAAGAATATATTTCCAAGGAAATTGAAACTATAAAAACAAATCAAACAGAAATGAAAAACTCAATTCACAAGCTGAAAAATGAGGTAACAAGCTTAGCTAATAGAACAGGCCAGATAGAAGGTAGGATTAGTGAAATAGAAGACAAGCAACTTCACACATACGCACACATATGTATATAGAGGCACAACAGAGAGAAGAAGAAAGGGATTCAAAAATTTAAAAAAATGAGATAGCCATACAAGAATTATCTGACTCCATCAAAAAGAATAACATAAGAATAATAGGTATATCAGAGGGAGAAGAGAGAGAAAATGGAATGGAGAACATACTCAAACAAATAATAGATGAGAACTTCCCAAGCCTGTGGAAAGAACTAAAGCCTCAAATTCAAGAAGCAAACAGAACTCAGAGTTTTCTTAACCCCAACAAACCTACTCCAAGGCACATCTTAATGAAATTGGCACAAACCAACGGCAAAGAAAAAATTCTCAAGGCAACCAGAAAAAAAGAATACAACATATAAAGGAAGGCCCATTAGATTATCATCAGATTTCTCAACAGAAAGTCTACAAGCTAGAAGAGAGTGGACCACAATATTTAAAGTCCTGAAAGAGAGGAATTTTTAGCCACGAATACTATACCCATCAAAGCTATCCTTCAAATATGAAGGAGAAATAAAAACATTCACAGATACAGAAAAGATGAAGGAATTTATCATCAGAAAACTCCCACTCCAGGAATTACTAAAGGGGGTTATTCAATCAAATACAAAGAACAAAAAACAAAACAAAACCACAAGTAAAAGCTCCAAGAACACAATAAAACCAACTGTGACAACAACAAAAAGAAAAGGGGGGAGAAGATGGAGATTAACAGTAGCAAAGGATGATGGAGTGCAAAAGTACTCACAAAATAGTGCACTACAATGAACAGGGTAGAAACCCTTTTCATTAATTAAAAGTAACCACCATTGAAAAAACCACCACAGAAGAACATGAGATAAAAAAGATAGCAACAGAGGAAAGATGTATGGAATACAACCAAATAAAAACAAAAAATAGAAAAACGAAAGAGAAGGATCAAACAAGACATAAAATGGCAATAGGGAACTCACAAGTGTCAATAATTATACTAAATGTAAACGGATTAAACTCACCAATAAAAAGGCACAGAGTAGCAGAATGGATTAAAAAAGAAAATCCAACTGTATGCTGCCTACAGAAAACTCATCTAAGTAACAAGAATAAAAACAAATTCAAAGTGAAAAGCTGCAAAACAATACTCCAAGCAAATAACATCCAAAAAAAAGCAGGTGTAGCAATACTCATATCGGATAATGCTAACTACAAGACAGAAAAAGTACTCAGAGACAAAAATGGCCGTTTCATAATGGCTAACGGGACACTGAATCAAGAAGACATAACAATTCTTAATATATATGCACCAAACCAAGGAGCACCAAAATATATAAGACAGCTACTTATTGACCTTAAAACAAAAACTGACAAAAATACAATGATACTTGGAGACCTCAATACAGCGCTGACAGCTCTAGATCGGTCATCCAAACAGAGAATCAACAAAGATATAGTGGCCTTAAACAAAACACTAGAGAACCTGGATATAATAGACATCTACAGGACATTTCATCCCAAAGTGACTGAGTATACTTTTTTCTCCAGTGTACATGGATCATTCTAAAGAATTGAACATATGTTAGGCTACAAAAACAACATCAGCAAATTCAGAAAAATCAAAGTTGTACCAAGCATATTTTCTGATCATAAAGCCTTGAAACTAGAATTCAACTGCAAAAAAGATTAAAAAATCCCACAAAAATGTGGAAACTAAACAACATACTTTTAAAAAATGAATGGGTCAAAGAAGAAATAAGTACAGAGATCGAAAGTTATTTACAGACTAATGAAAATGACAATACAACATACCAGAATCTATGGGATGCAGCAAAAGCAGTGATAAGAGGGAAGTTCATATCACTTCAGGCATATATGAACAAACAAGAGAGAGTCTAAGTGAACCACTTAACTTCATACCTTAAGAAACTAGAAAAAGAAGAACAAAAACAACCCAAAACCAGCCGAAGAAAGGAGATAATAAAAATCAGAGCAGAAATAAATGAAATAGAGAACAGAAAAACTATAGAAAAAATTAATAGAAGAAGGAACTGGTTCTTTGAAAAGATCAACAAAATTGACAAACCCTTGGCAAGACTTACCAAGGAAAAAAGAAAAAGAACTCATATAAACAAACTCCAAAATGAAAGAGGAGAAATCACCACGGACAACGTAGATATACAAAGAATTATTGTAGAATACTATGAAAAACTTTATGCCACTAAATTCAACAACCTAGAAGAAATGGATAAATTCCTAGAACAATACAACCGTCCTAGACTGAGTCAAGAAGAAGCAGAAAGCCTATCAGTAGAGAAGAAATAGAAAAAACCATTAAAAACCTCCCCCCCAAAAAAAGTCCAGGCCCTGATGGCTATACCAGAGAATTTCATCAAACATTCAAAGAAGACTTGGTTCCTATTCTACTGAAAGTCTTCCAAAAAATTGAAGTAGAAGCAATACTTCCAAACACATTTTATGGGGCCAACATAACCCTCATACCAAAATCAGGCAAGGATGGCACAAAAAAAGAAAACTACAGACCAATATCTCTAATGAATACAGATGCTAAAATACTAAACAAAATACTAGCAAATCGAATACAACAACATATTGAAAAGATAATAAATCATGATCAAGTGGGATTCATCCCAGAATCTCAAGGATGGTTCAACATACGTAAAATGGTTAACATAATACACCATATCAACAAAACAAAGAACAAAAACCACATGATCTTATCAATAGACGCAGAAAAGGCTTTTGATAAAATACAACACAATTTTATGTTTAAGACTCTCAACAAAATGGGTATAGAAGGAAAATATCTCAACATGATAAAGGCCATATATGATAAACCATCAGCTAACATCATATTAAATGGCACTAAACTGAAGGCTTTCCCCCTTAAATGAGGAACAAGACAGGGTTGTCCACTCTCTCCACTCTTATTTAATGTGGTACTAGAGGTTCTAGCCAGAGCAATCAGACAAGACAAAGAAATAAAAGGCATCCATATCGGAAAAGAAGAAGTAAAGGTATCACTTTTTGCAGATGATATGATCCTATACATCGAAAACCCCAAAGAATCCACAAAAAGACTACTAGAATTAATAAGCCAATACAGTAAGGTCGCAGGATACAAAATTAACATACAGAAGTCAATAGCCTTTCTATATGCCAACAATGAAACAATTCAGAATGAACTCAAAAGAATAATCCCCTTCACAATTGCAACAAAAAAAAATAAAATACTTAAGAATAAACATAACAAAGAATGTAAAGGACTTATATAATGAAAACTATAAACCATTGTTAAGGGAAATCGAAAAAGATATAATGAGATGGAAGAATATACCTTGTTCTTGGTTAGGAAGAATAAATATAATCAAGATGTCCATATTACCCAAAGTAATATACAAATTTAATGCAATTCCCACCAAAATTCCAATGACATTTTTTAAAGAAATACAGCAAAAAAATCATCATATTTATATGGAACTATAAAAAACCCCGAATAGCCAAAGCAATCCTAAAGAAAAAGAATGAAGCTGGGGGCATTACAATACCTGACTTCAAACTCTATTATAGGGCCACGACAATCAAAACAGCATGGTATTGGCAGAAAAATAGACACTCAGACCAATGGAACAGAATAGAAAGTCCAGAAATAAAACCACATATATATAGTCAAAGAATTTTTGATAAAGGGGCCAACAACACACAATGGAGAAAAGAAACCTCTTCAATAAATGGTGCTGGAAAAACTGGAAAGCCACATGCAAAAGAATGAAACAGGACTACAGTCTGTCTCCCTGTACTAAAATTAACTAAAAATGGATCAAAGATCTAAACATAAGACCTGAAACAATTAAGTACATAGAAGAAGACATAGGTACTCAACTCATGGACCTGGGTTTTAAAGAGCATTTTATGAATTTGACTCCAATGGCAAGAGAAGTGAAGGCAAAAATTAATGAATGGGACTACATCAGACTAAGAAGTTTTTGCTCAGCAAGAGAAACTGATAACAAAATAAACAAAAAGCCAACTAAATGGGAAATGATATTTTCAAACAACAGCTCAGATAAGAGCCTAATATCCAAAATATACAAAGAACTCATAAAACTCAACAACAAACAAACAATCCAATAAAAAAAATGGGAAGAGGACATGAACAGACACTTCTCCCAGGAAGAAATACAAATGGCCAACAGATATATGAAAAGATGCTCATCTTCTTTAGCTATTAGAGAAATGCAAATCAAAACGGCAATGAGATACCACCTCACACCTGTTAGATTAGCTATTATTAACAAGACAGGTAATAGCAAATGTTGGAGAGGCTGTGGAGAAAAAGGAACCCTCATACACTGTTGGTGGGAATGTAAAGTAGTACAGCCATTATGGAAGAAAGTATGGTGGTTCCTCAAAAAACTGAAAATAGAACTACATTATGACCCAGCAATCCCTCTACTGGGTATATATCCCCAAAACTCAGAAACATTGATACGTAAAGACACATACAGCCCCATGTTTATTGCAGCATTGTTCACAGTGGCCAGGACATGGAAACAACCAAAAAGCCCGTCAATAGATGACTAGATAAAAAAGATGTAGCACATATACACTATGGAATAATACTCAGCCATAAGAAATGATGACATCGAATCATTTACAGCAAAATGGTGGGATCTTGATAACATTATACGAAGTTAAATAAGTAAATCAGATAAAACCAGGAACTGCATTATTCCATACGTAGCTGGGACATAAAAGTGAAATTAAGAGACATTGGTAAGAGTGTGGTGGTTACGGGGGGAGGGGGGAAAGGGAGAGGAAAAGGGGGAAGGGAAGGGCACAAAGAAAACTAGATAGAAGGTGATAGAGGACAATCTGACTTTCAGTGATGGGTATGCAACATAAGTGAATGACAAAATAACCTGGAGTTGTTATCTTTGAATATATGTATCCTAATTTATTGATGTTGCCCCATTCAAAAAATAAAATTATTTAAAAAACAAACAAACAAAAACAACAATTACATATCAACAATAACCTTAAATGTAAATGGATTAAATGATCTAATCAAAGATATAGGGTAGCTGCATGGATAAGAAAACAGGACCCATACATATGCTGTCTACAAAAGACACACCTAAAATCAAAAGATGCACATAGACAGAAGATAAAAGGATGGAAAAAATTATTTTATGCAAACAGAAATGAAAAAAAAGCTGGGGTAGCAATATTTATATCAGACAAAATAGACTTTAAAACAAAGACTAGCCCTTGCTGGTTGGCTCAGTGGTAGAGCATAGGCCTGGCGTGCACAGGTCCCGGGTTCGATTCCCGGCCAGGGCACACAGGAGAGGTGCCCATCTGCCTCTCCACCCCTCCCCCTCTCCTTCCTCTGTCTCTCTCTTCCCCTCCCGTAGCCAAGGCTCCATGGGAGCAAATATGGCCTGGGTGCTGGGGATGGCTCTGTGGCCTCTGCCTCAGGCACTAGAGTGGCTCTGGTCACAACATAGCGACACCCAGGATGGGCAGAGCATCGCCCCCTGGTGGGCAGAGCGTCACCCCTGGTGGGCGTGCTGGGTGGATCCCGGTTGGGCACATGCGGGACTCTGTCTGACTGTCTCTCCCTGTTTCCAGCTTCAGAAGAAAAAAAAATGCAAAAAAAAAAAAAAAGACTATAGTCTTTTGCTGCTTTTCTTAATATATAGTGTTTCCTTTATCCCTCCTACCTCAATGTCTCACTCATATTTCAGGCTGGGACCTACTCCTCTCTTTCCCCCTTTTGCCAACTTCTATTATGAATCTACCTTTGCCACCCAGCTTAGTGTATCCCAGGGTTCTCTTTACCATGCCACAGTCACAGAGATCCAAGGAAAAGCAACCTGGTGTCATCTCTCCAGGCAGAGAATAACAGAAGCTCCATCTCCACACATGCTGCAGATGGTTTTTCCAGTCTACCTGAATCATTACCAGCTAGAAGCAGCGGTCATTGGGACTTGGACATGAGCTGCAAAGTATAGAATTGTGACAACAATTCCAGTGCCATGCGGACTTTTCCTGGATGTGGACTTTTCCTGGACTCTGCTCCTAGTGACAGCTCCCAACAGACTGAACTGGCATTGGGTTGCATTTGCAGGGATTTGTAATGGTGTTGGGGTCAACTTGGACTTGGTGAACATGTTAAGGACACTACTCCTTTATAATTTCTTGCTGTATTGGCCAAGTGTTTGCTTAAAGGCTTTAATCACTGTAAAAAAAAAAAATAGAAGACTGGATAAAGAAGATGTGGCACATATACACTATGGTATACTACTCAGCCATAAGAAATGATGACATCGGATCATTTACAACAAAATGGTTGGATCTTGATAACATTATATGGAGTGAAATAAGTAAATCAGAAAAAAAAAAAAACAAGAACTGCATGATTCCATACATTGGTGGACATAAAAACAAGACTAAGAGACATGGACAAGAGTGTGGTGGTTAGGGGGGGAGGGAAGGAGGGGGAGGGAAGGAGGAAGAGTGGGAGAGGGAGGGGAGGGGCACAAAGAAAACTATTTAGATAGAAGGTGACGGAGGACAATCTGACTTTGGGTGATACGTATGCAACAGAATTGAATGACAGGATAACCTGGACATGTTTTCTTTGAATATATGTACCCTGATTTATTGATGTCACTCCATTAAAATTAATAAAAATTTATATATATCATAAAAGAATAAGTGTGTACCACAGAATTTTGAAAATGAGGAAGCTAAGAGATGTGTGGGTGGGAGTAGACCAGAAGTCCCCGCCTTCCTCTCCATTCTGCTGTGTCCCAAATCTGCTCCAAAATATTTTTTAAAGCTACGAAACCATTTTGTTGGACTTTTCGTTCAAGGAAGAAGTCATCAAACCCCAAGGACACCAGGCTGACCCAGCTCCCCAGACTCACTCAGTGGCACAGGCAGACTTGTCCCTGAGGCCTGTCATCCTATTCCCATCAGTGCAGCCATGCAGGCATGTGTGGCTCTTGGTCAGCTGACAGTCCTTGTCAGGGGAGATGTTTTTGGGGGATTGTTAAAGTTTTTTAAACTGTAAATATGGGAACAGAACACAACTAAAGCAATAACATAAAAACTCTCACCATTACACCTGTAGACAGAGTGTCAACCTGGGATGCTGAGGTCTGAGGTTGGAAACCCCGAGGTCGCTGGCTTGAGCAAAGGCTGACCGGCTTGAGCACAGAGTCACAGACATGATCCCATGGATGCTGGCTTGAGCAAGGGGTCACTGGCTCAGCTGGAGCTCCCCCCAGTCAAGGTACAAAAGAAGCAATTGATGAACAATTAAAAGTGACACAACTACGAGTTGATTCTTCTCATCTCTCTCCCTTCCTGTCTCTAAAAAAAAAAAAAAAAAAAAAGCCTCACCATCACAGCAGAATCCCCCATGAATATATAAAAATAGTTTTTTGTTAATCTCCAACAATAGAAACATTGGTTACCAAAACAGAAGCTCTGAAAAGACTGGGTCAAACATGTCAAAGACAGAGACAGCACAAAATAGTAATTGTGTGTCTTAGAAAATAAAAACATAATACTTGAGGTTGTTTATACTTTTTCATAATGCCGTTTCTTTTCCTTACCAGGTGCTCATAAAATCAACCGACTTCACACTCAGCGACTGAAGGGCTCATTTATTCACTAACCTCTGGACCTCATACTCATAATAAAGACAAGGAGAAGAGCTCACATAAATGAAAAGCTCTGAGCACTGCACCAAGTGTCTGTGGGAAAGAAATTCCATGTTATAATACTGTTTTCTGGTGAAAGCATCACGGCTGGTCCAACACCCATGTGCCTCCAGGCGATGGGCAAAGAAGTTATCATTCACACTCCACGCAGACTGCAGATAGTTAGTTACATATTCCACTCCGGGCCCTCGACACTGCTTGAAGGTTCAGATCGTGGCTTTTCACAATGGCTGTTTTGCAGGAAAACACTCGCAACATTTGTTATCAATCGCAATGCTAAGCCCTGTGTGTCTGAAACTCTCTTTAATAATGCATTGCTTCCTAATGATTTTACCAACAAGACGGACATTGATGAATTTCAAGTCAGGTCTGGAACAGCACCATCCGCAAGTCAGTATTGAACACAGCGCTAGAGAAGGACTGGACTCATTAGGAGTCCAGGCGAGTCTCTCATTAGGTGGAGAATAATGGTTTTGGTAGTAATTTCTAAGGCAGGTTGAAAATATCTCTTCCAAAAGCAAACTTTTCCACCAAAATGGTATCCAGTTTGCTGTCTTATTAAGCACATTCAAAATTAGCTATTCAGTGCCCCAGTTCACAATCACAGAAATTGCCAATAGTTAACAGTAAACATTAGCTGTAGAGGATCGTGACCACTTCTGGGAATACATGACCCAGTGTGATAATGTGCCATCCACTGTGACATGCACTGGCAGTAAAGGCTATTAGGAAACAGATCAATACTTTCATTATTAAACATTGGGAAGGAAAGGTAAGAGAAACACCTTCACACATAATCAGTTTCCATCAGAAAACCCTACCGTTAAACAAGGCTGAAGATTTGTTCGAGGAGTCTGATACTTTTCAGAGGGACTTACTAACCTCCTGCTTCTTCTTACCATGGGTGCTCAGATGGAAAAGCTCACAATAGGGCGCCTCACTCAGCCCGCTTTCCTTGTAACAGTTCACAGTCGTGATGAAAACAATTGTTACAGTTACAAGTCACATTCTTGGTCTCTATAGAATAATCACTTGGAGTCCAGTAACTTTGTTACAATATTGTTTCCTGAAATGGGAAAAAAATATATTTTTCCCTGAAATTTTAGTTAGATACTGTATATCCATGTACCTACAACTTCAGAATAAAAATAATTGCACAGTACAAAATCTATTACTGTATACTACTTATTTTTGTACCACTTAAGGAGGACTGTTGGGCTAAACATGCATTTTCTTCCCATTACTCATTCTGTCTGGAACCTAGGAGATCAGCAAGCATCTCCTTCCTTCCTTCCAGCCCTCTCCGCGTCCTGAGGGACGGTGAGAGACAGAGCAGCACAATCACCCATCCCAGGAATACAAATGCATCTTCTATTTCAGCCCAAAGGAAGGGCTGGCAACTGAGCAGATTATAAATAATTTCCTGTTCCATATTCCACCAAGATCAATTTGAACCTGCTCAGAATGAATCCGATAATGTATTTTGTAATTTAGGTCACCGTATCTCCAGGCATAGATTAGATCCAAAAGTGAGGGTAGATATCATTAAAGTTGGTTTTTAATCTTCCCCAGCTCGTCACACTTTGCCTTAGTGCAGATAAGAAATTCAAAGTGTGTCCCGTGGCACCTGCAGGAGACCTTGAGGAAGCCACAGTAATGTCAAGCTTCTGTACGCTCACAAAATAATGGAGGGAAAGAGCAAATGAGAGCAAGGAGAGGGGAACACGGAGCGGAAGGGCAAGGCACACTGAATCCAACTCAAGGTGAGGAGCCCCAGTGAGGAGAGCTACAGCATTCACCTGTTTTCATAATGAACACAGCTGTGCTGTCATCTGATTTTTATTCTAATGATATCATTCAGCTATGCCTTGAATAGTAAAAACGAAAAAAAAATGAGCCAAGTATAAAATTATTGATCACTTATAAATCATTTCCACTTGGGAGTTCATTTCTTGACTCGTTTTTTTGTTTTGTTTTGTTTTTAAATTAAACTATGCATTGATTAATGAACACCTAAGCATGGAAGGACAGCTAAAAAAAAAACTAGAGAGAGAGAGAGAGAGAAGCGAAACCTTTATTCACCCTAACCAGTGGCATTTGACATGAGTATTCCCTGAGGGGCCCATAAAACTTCTGACGTGAAGGCTCCATACCAGCCTAACAATTGGGCCAAGAAAACAGTATTCCTTTACTTCTTTAGGAGCCGGGGCTGAGAATAACTAGTGACACCCAGCTGCATCACACCGATGTCCTCCTTAGGCATAGGTGTGAGGTCTGGTCTCAGCAAGTTGTCGTGATGGTGAAGTGAGTTTATCACACAGGCAACGTGCCTGCATGACACTTCCTGGGACGCGCCCAGCGCTCAGCTCGTGTGAACTCATTAGCATCACTGCCTGGTCATTAAACAGGGATCAGACAAACAGACGGATGGACAAGAGAACGAGTGATGTTTCTTAGTAAAGGCTTTTTTGCTGTATAGGGTTCTCCCGTCCAAAATTCTGAGTCCTGCAGGGCCATGTTCACTCACAGCTTACAAGGGAAAGGATAATCCTTGACGGCTGAGGCACAGCAAGGAGCCAGGGACACCCAACAGGGAAGTGCCAAAGATAAACTGCCTGCATTTCCCTGTTTGGCATGTGTGCACCCTGCAGGTGTCTGGACTGATGCCCAGACATTCCTGAAGTATTGCTCCAACAGACTCACTTTTGGAGCCTGAGAAACAGAGAGCCCAGAGGCCTAGAGAGACTGAGAAAATGCAGTAACAGAATTGTAATGCTCACACCCACAACGTTACTCCCCCTCGCCTCTTAACAAACACTCAAACTGTACAAGGTAAAGACACACAAAAACAATTCATGCCGTCTACTCACCATCCAACAAATAAATTACAGAGACAACTCATTCACCTCATGGACCTGTTTCTGGTCAGGAGGACGATGAGAAAGAAAGAGAAACTGGTCATTTTCAAGTTACTCATCGACCACTCAAAATATTTCAGCCATTCAGTGATGAGCCTTTTATAGAAGTGGCGCCATTGGTGTCAGAAGTCCTCAGGATTAGAGTCTATCCTGGGCATCTAATTACTTAACTCTAAACAGGGGAGCGGGCTGGGGAGGTCTCCACATGTCACAATGGTCACACCGCCACGGTCATGGAATAGCCAAAAGTGTACGGAAAACGGATGCTAATGCTTATACACCTCAAAGGGCTTCTGGGAGATTCTGATTTTAAACACACTGTCTCAGTTCTGAAATTCTCCTTTCTTCCCCCTGTCACTGTTCTCCTGTCCTGGGACTCTTCTATCTGCTCCCACCTGTCCCCCTGACTCTGGCCGGGGTCCTGGTACCCCTTCCTGATCACCAGTGCAGAGGGACCCAGCCCCCGGCTGCTCTCAGCTTTGCCCTATTTCCCTCTCATCGGCAGCCCAACTTCTCTAACGAAACAGAGCCCAAGAGCTGACAGCCAGCAGGGATTCTTCCCCCTAAGTGATATCTGAAAAGCTGGGGAAGTAAAATAAAAAATAAAAAAAAAAGATGTAGATAAATGGTTGCTATCCATGCAATAACACATGTCCCCAAACACTGATAAGAGTTTCAAGTTTCAAGATTTCCCTTCAAGTTTATCAACTGAATTGCTAGAGATTGTTTGGAAGGCCATAAATCAAGTTTCACATTGGTTATAATCAGATGAACTTTTTTTCCTTTCTTTCTGTTTTTCTCTCTTTCTTTTTTGGCTTAATATTTTAGAATTTTCTTCTCTAACAACAGCAGCTTTTTTCTTTCTAACTTTTCAGATGGCACCTTACACAGAGCTGAGTGTGAGAGGGTGGGGGGACATTTCTATAAAGCATGTGCTCTCTTACTCCTCTTCCTGAAACTCTTCTGTGACTTCCTGAATTTTTACTGTAATAACCTATCCTCTCTTTGTGGAAATAATTAACTTACCCAAGCTTTCACTTCTGAATATTTTCAAGTCATCCCTCCCTTTCCTCTCCACGTTTTGGAAATGAAGGGTGTGCAGACGTGTGAAACCTCTCCTCCTTCTCTCCTCCTCCCCCAGGGTTTATTTTCAGCGCTTGGCTCCGTCTTCCAGAATAGCTGGTCTATTTGTGCTCATTAGCCAACTCCTGGCTGCTTGTCAGTTCCCTGTGGCTGAGCGGGTCAAGCCTGCTCACCTGACACACCTGGTTCTCATCCTCCCTGTCCGCCACCTCTCTGGGCTTGGGGATAGAGGAAGACAAAAGGCAGATGACAGAAGAGAGAGATCCAAGAACATGGGCCCACCTTAAGGCTATTGCGCTAAGCAAAATAAGTCAGACAGAAAAAGTGAAGCACCGCATATAATCTCACTCACAGGTGGGATATAAAACTAGAAGTAACAAATGCACAAACAAGACAAACAAACTCATAGACATGGACGGCAGTATGATGTTTACCAGTGGGAAGAGGAGAGGTGGTAGTGAAGGGTGGAGGGGTCAAATATATGGTGACAGAAGACGACTTTGGAAGGTGGACACACAATGCAATATACAGATGATGTGTCATAAAATTTACAGTGAAACCTATATAATTTTATTAGCCAATGTCACCCCAGTCAATTCAATTTAAAAAAAAAAAGGAAGAAATGAGAAACTCTTTTCTTCCTGACATCCTGCAGTACAAAGTCACATCGTCACATTCACAGCACTCTGCTGGCCTTAGGAAAAGCCCAAGAGGGCCCCGGAGCTTATGAACTGATCCAGGAGAATGTCAGATGCACAGGGTGCTGAAAACAGAGCAGGTTCCAGACTTTGAATCCCAAATGAACTGCTTTTAATTTCCCTAAGTTGAGGCTTGTTCCATGCAGGGTCCAATTTTTCATCTTATCCTAAAAGGTTCTGCTTAGATTTCATAGCCACACTCGCAGGCGAGTGACCAAGTAGCCAGTCCGTGGCCCCAAGCGCCATACAACCATGGCTGGCCGCACTGTGCAAGGAAGACACGCCCATGCGGATGGAAAAACTAACTAGTATTTGGAGCAGAGTTTTGTTTTAAGCATCATTCCAATTCCCCTTCCTTCTCAGTGCCACACAAACACCCATAACTGCAGTAAATGCCTCGTATTGTCACCATACAAGAGTCCCAGGCCCTGCAGGAGAAATTGCAGGTCATTCCTCCCAGCTAAAGGCCGAGACTCCAGTATCTTGGCACATGCCACTAGGCAACACCTCTGCCCAAAGGGAATGAGGGGCTTTGTTTTACTGCCTCACTGTGTTTTGAGCCACACTGCTTTACAGGGTGCATGACGTGGAGCCCCATGCAGAGACAAGATCCACCCACATCCACAACTAGTCCACTGACATACGGTGGGGTGGGGCTGGAAGCCCTGAGACAGGGGAGCCCCATTGGAAAGACGGTCTCAGGAAGCGGAAGGACTCTGTGATCATAAACCAGAGTTGGCGGGGTGACTGGGAGCTGAGGAGAACAGTATTTCCAGGCACAGAGCACCTTTGGAATGAGAGCCTGTCCTGGCTCAACACTACCCACAGGAGGTGGGCACCCAGGTCAATCAAGACTTGAAGCAGAGAGAGTTGTGCCACCAAACAGACACCTCGGGGATGCACGCTACCCAACTGAGGAACCCCGCCACATAGAGGTAGTCTGTGCTTATCTGACTTCAAAGACACTGCTCAGCATGCCCGGCACCATGAGAGCTCAGAGCAAAACTACTGGGGAAGAACAGCGGGGAATTTTTTTTGAAGGTGGAGAGAAGCGGTTACAGGGCACCCTGAGAAACAGGTGGGGTCAGAGAAGACACAGGAGGATGGAGAGATGAGTCCATGAGGTCCGTGTACAGCCTGTCACATGCAAGGAACTCAAAGAAACACTAATGTACCTTTGACAACATGGGCTGCCAGACCACAGGAAGCATTTCATTTGTGCACCTGGTGGGGTAGATGGCCCATTACGGAGGGAGCCTAACCTTTGAGCTGGATGCAGAGCTGGAGACGGATTTCTGGTTTTCTCCTCTGGGGAAGATCTTGACTGTGTTGTGTTTGGGAAGAGATACACAGAGATACTGGGTGGCCAGGGGAGAGGACTGTCTTAGGGACAGACCGGCAATCACGGACGTCGGTTCCCATGCTGAGTGAGGCTCACGCCTAGCCATGGAGTCCATTTCTACCCTCCCGGACGGGCCCTGTTATGGATTCCTGGGCGGCAGGGGGATGTGGGCAGGAATGACATACACAGCTTCTTTCTTCACCAGGCCCCTGAAAACCTAGTGCAGTCCCCTCTGTTGCCACCTCAAAGTCATTTATCAAAGCTAACAGGTGTTCCATCAGCTCACATCCCCGAATACTCCATAAAAGAGAAATAGCACTCTCTTCCCACCACCACCTGGACAATTTATGTGAGCAAGAAATAAATGTCACCTGTGTTCAGACAGACAGTGAGATGTGAGGGTTCATCTGTTATGGCAGCAGATATCACAAAAACATTCCCTTATCTCTAAGTGTTCTAAATTACCCACTTAATCCTGAAAGTGAGGAGGTTATACCCTATCATATATGAGGAACTACTATATATCACATTAAATTATAAACAACTGGTGATAATCCATAGGAGCTAACACTTTCCTAAGTTTCAGATAAAAAGCCAAGTAGGAATTGTACGTCCAGCAGGCTAGAGGTTCTCCGACTAATACCTTTAAGAGGTTAGATTTTTTTAGACCTATTCAAATAAAAGCAGCCATGAGGCAAACAGTAAGGGAACTTGGCACAGGCCATGTGTGGAGAGAAAGTCTCACCTGAGAATGCCTCACAACAAGTCTAACCGTATAGCAGATGCAGAGTTGGCATTTTCGTCACTTTTGCAGCCTGAAAAACCTTGGTGGAGGATTAGGTTAGATAAGTCCCCATTGTGCTGCCACTAGATATGTGGCAGAGGCAAACGCATGCCCTCCCTGGGGTTATCACCCCCACCCTGGCCCTGAAAGGATCCCCACAGGTGACTTCTCAGCCATCACATGACGAGCACACCATGAAAATGAAAAACCACAATGGGAAAGAACAGAGTGAAATTCTGCAACAGTAGAGCAGGCCCCCAAAACTGCAGGTGTTTAAATCACCAGAGACAGAATGTAAAATGTAGGCAGTCCCCTGGGTTACAAATGAGATAGGTTCTGCAGGTTTGTTCTTGAGTTGAATTTGTGTGTAAGTTGGAACAGGTACAATTACCTATTAAGTGCAACTTAGACAGCTGTTAGTCTTAACATAGTATTGTTCTAGAATACTGGGTCACTACTGGCAGTCAGCAGGTCTGCGCATGCGCACGCATACACACACACACACACACACACACACACACACACGAAGATGTCTTTCACCCTAAATGAATGTCTGTGAATGGGTGTGCAATCCCTAGTTTTCTATCGGGCCGTCTCCTCCTAACGGTTATATCCTGATCCAAACATTGATGCTGCCTTCCTGGTCTTGAAACATTTGAGTTTTTCACTCCTGTTCTACAAAAGACATTCTTATCCACTGAGAGACACTAATGTCTATCACAATGCCATCTCATGCTTTAGAGTGTGCTTTTTTAATTTTTCCAATTGATTTCAGAGAGAGAGAGTGCGAGAGAAGCATCAACTCATTGTCCCATCGAGTTGTGGACTCACTGATTGCTTCTCGTCCATGCCCTGACCAGGGATCAAACCTGCAGCCTTGGCATGTCGGGCCAACACTCTATCCACTAAGTCACCTGGCCAGGGCTCAACAGTCACCCTGGTCATCATTGTGATTATGGAACTCAGGGCATTTTTCCCTTGCCCCAAATAGCAGCACAGAAAGTCGAGACGTCCCCTTTAACAACCCATAAACACAACTCATGCAGTCAAGAACTAGGGTGCCACTCAAGCTGCCGCCCCCATCCCCTGCTGGCAGACGGAGCAGCAGTCGGGCTCCAGGGAAAACACGTGGGCTCAGGTGCCTGTCTGCGGGTGCGAGCTCAGCTCAGGATGCTCTGAAACATCCCTCAGACCACGCGGAGGAGCTAAGCTCAACACATGCTCCCCGAGGGGGAGCGAGGGGACAACAGGCATGGCAGCACCCACATCCTGGCACAAGCCACTGGCCCTTAAATGGCATCCCCAACTCTGCCCCATGGGGAAAAGGAAAGGAAGCCCCACATTCCAGTGAATTTGGTGACGCATCCCAAAACACACTGTCCCCAAAATTCATAACCCGAGAGGAGCCCACACAGGACATGTGCAAGTTGGCTCTGTCTCAAGACATTACTTGTCTTGTGCTCATGTGTTTCTTTGCTTTCGAAGGACTGTCTTGGTCCCTCCTCTCCCCAACGGGCGCTCAAAAGAACACGGAGTATTGTCGGCCAGCTCAGCGGTCACCTTGTCATGACCTTCACTATACCTGCTGACATTCTGTTTTTGTTCCCTGGCCAGATGTCATGTATAACGGAGTACATGCTCTCATTATGGGCATTTGTGTCTGAGAATGCCAACATAATTCAATGAACTGCCTGGTATTTTGAAAAAAGGACTTCATTTTTTGTAAATTATTCAAATTTTCCATCGGCCACCTACGAAGCAGAGCATTGGCCACCTACTTCATCTCCCCTCGGCCCGCCCTGGACGCAGCACTCAGTTATACTAAACACAGGATAATGTTCTGGTCACGTCCACCGAAATGAACCGGGAGGGAGGAGGACAAGGCTGTTTTGCTACGGTTCTGAATGACAATTGTTTTGCCGGTGCAAATTCTAATCCCAGATCTCAAGTTCCAGATGGGTACTGTTAGAGTCTCTGACCATCTGACCTCCCCAGGGAACCCTTCTTGGATTTCATTGTGCATGTCCAGGCACAGAAATCTCACATCACAGAAGGAAAAACTGCATAACTTACTCCAATAAAGCATCTGTCCTCGTCATTGTTTGAGAACTGTTCTTTTTAAGGCAACTAAGGACCTTCATTTCACCAACTCCAGTGGTCAACTATCTGTCTTCCCTTTGTGGGACATCCTGCATTCTCTGTGCACCTGTGCCACTGTATTTCCCCAAATTTCCTCCAAGCTCAGTGGTGTCCAGTGCCTGGTCTCCTCTGCTGACGCCTCTGGTGCCAGCATGGTGTCACTACCCACTGCTCTACTTGAATTCCGTCATTCTTGGTGGAAATGTTGACATTCTCGAGGATTTTAATCACACGAGATGCCCACGGAGCACACTGTGAAGTGAGAAGATGGTTCTAGGTGGACCCGTGGATAGGGGGGCATTGCAAGCTCACCCCATCATGGAGCTGTAAACAGCATACAGATTTTAAGGAACTCCTAGTCCAAACATTCAGCCTCAGTCACCCCCCTAAGGTCCACACACAAACATCCCACTACATGACATTGCCACTTCAATGCCCAACACACATCTCCAACGTATCGCATGTAAGAATTCTTGATTTTCCACACTGAAGTCACTCTTTCCCTGGCTTAACCATTTCAGCAAGTGACCCCATTATCCACCCTGCTGCTTGGGTGGAAACCTTAGAGTCATCTTTAATTCCTCTTTTTCCCCTCATGCTTCCAAATTCATCCATTAGGACATCATGCCAATTCCAGCAAAAATAACCCCAAAAATCTGACCAATCCTCACCATCTCCATTGCTACAGTTTCAATTCAAGATATCATCATCTCTGATGTAAACTAACAGCCTTCTGCTGAGGTCTGCTTCCACTCTCTGCTTCCAGAGGTCCATTGCCCACGCCAGAGCAAAATGGTCCTTGTAAAGCAGAAGCCGGCTTCCACCATTCCCCTACTCGTAACAATCTGACACAGCTTCCTGTGCCAGCAAAGTCAAATGCACACGTGACCTGATGCTAACTCTCTAACTCTAACCTGATCACCCCCACACATACACACTGTTCATGATGCCCTGTCCCCAGAGAACATCTTTCTCACCTTCAAACCCGCCAGGTCATCCTCACCCAAGGGCTCCACATTTTCTTTCCCCTGCCTGGGTCAGTCTTCCCCACACCTCTCTGTCATATTCCTAACTCAGCTCAAATGTCACTTCCAAAAGAAGCCTTCCTGCACCAGCCTACGCGAAGTACCCCTGACTTTTCCATCCCGACTTCACCTTTTTTCTTCTTCAAAGTTTTCAAACCCTTAAAGCGGCAATTTTCAACAGGTATGCCGCAAGAATTTTTAAAGCATGCAACACCTATTTAGTCGGGGTGGGGGCACTAACCTCTTTCCCCTTAGATTGTCAAATAAAATGACAATAACCAACACAACGATAGCTGTCTGGTATGAATGAACCAAAATACCTATTCTTTGGTCAGATCGGCAAAAAAAATGTATGTTTTGGTGTGCCATAGAATTTTAGGAGTTTATGTGTGCCATCAGGTAAAAAAGGTTGAAAATTGCTGCCTTAAAGTTTGCTGTTTGTTCATTTGTTTATGTATTTATTGCCTGTCTTCCCCACACAAGAAACTTTTTTTTGTTGTTTTTTTTTACATTAAATGCATTACCAGTTTATAGAACATTACCTAACACAAAGTATGTGCTCCGTAAATAAATCAATGAAGAAACATCTGAAAATGTTTCTAACCAATGTTCAATTTAGCACATGAGTAGAATGCAACCAAATTGTAATGCTTTCTGTAACCCTAAAAAGCAGAACTGTGTTAGAACATTGGGAAACCCTAAAGTGGCTTTGGTTCTGTGTGAGAAAAATTGGACTTAGGATTCCCGGTAATGAGTGGCCGCTTTTCAGCCGTTAGCGGTCACATCTTCAACAAACAGCCTTTGCTCATTTGGGATGAGATAAAAAAGAAGCTAAGTGGCCACAGGCACCAGATAGGAATGTTATTTGTGTCTTTCTAAGGCTACAATGCCCCCTGCCCACAGGCCCGCCCAGAACCTTCTTCTTACTCCACGGTGTGGTCCGTGGGCATCTGGTGTGATTAAAATCCTTGAGAACATCAACATTTCCACCAAAAAACACTTCTGGTTTTGGGTCACCTGATGCAGTGTGTGGAGGTGCCCAGGTGGGGCTCACTCCCACAGTCCTCAGGGAGTGAGCAGGAAGGTACAACTCGGAAACATCACCACACAGCACCACAGACGAGCCCGGAATTCGGTCGGGCCATCTATCTGCCTGGGCAAGTCACTGTACTGCCTGAAGCCCCTTTGCTTCTTCAAACTGGGGTTAAGACTAGTAACAGCTCACAGGGTTGTTGTCAAGATTAATGAGATTAATAGACCTGGGAGAGAGACAGTTCTCAAAAAAAAGAAAAACTGAGCTTCGGTCACAGGGAAGGAAGGGACTGAAGCCACCAGGCAGCCAGAGTTAGTGCTGGCCGTCATGACTGGCACTGTGCACCCCTCCTGCCTTCCGCAGGGACCCCACCATGGCAGGGGCTGAGGAGTCCATGCCACAGTCACAGACACGCCCCCTAACCAGTGTTCCCAATGCAAATGAAAGTCCACTGGCGTGATGCGCTCTTGGGAGATCCTGAGCCTCTCAGAGAGCCAGAGAGCATCTTCCCGCAGCTGCTTCTGGCGGCAACGGGGTCATGAGGTTTTTCTGACTCATCCTTCTGTATGCAGAGGTGGTGTCAGTGGGGACAGCAGGTGGAAGCCTCCGATTCTGGGGACACAGCTGTGACAGCATGTTCTGAACCTGTGTACGAGGCCTGACCCTCGTCCTTGCCACCCTTTCTAGTGTCACGAGCACCGAGTCCTCTGTGAGAAGGCCCCTCTCTGTCTGAAGCACCCATGTTCTGTCCTGTGACCTCCATGGAAATCAGAGTGAGGTACACGTCATCACAAACAGCACTGCAGGGCATGACAATGCCCCCGGCCGGCACTGCTCAAACTGTTTGCACAGGTTGACTTATTATTAATTCTTCTAACAACCCTGTCAGGTAGACCCTGCATCACTCTGGCTTTGCAAGTAAAGAAACTGAAAAATGAAGAATTGTGTAACTTTCCCCCAAATTAAGTAGCTACCACCCTGAAAGCCTGATCCTGGTGGCACACTCTTCATTATTTTTCATAAATATGATGGGCGAGTTGTCACCCAGTTTAGAACAGCATAGCCTTCTTCCAGTTAACTCGTTCGAACTGCAGATAAAGAAAGTGACATGGAAGTAGCTCTGGTAGGAGTCCTGGCTACTATTTATAGCCATGCCCTTATTTCAGATAGGGGGAAACTGAGGCTCTGAGCACTTCTATGACAGAACTAAGCTCACACCATTGGTAAATAAGATCCACGGATGGAATACATGTTTTTAACCCCAAATGCAAGATCTCATGATGCTAAGGGGTTTTTTTCCCCGATTTTTAACATATCCAAAAAATATCCAATGACTGCTGAAATGCCTGGGGAAGGCAGCAAAATCCTAGGGAATATCTGTAGAGTTGGTGTTCAGTTGATAAAGGGAGACAAGGACTGTGTATAGAACAAAAATTAAAAGATTCTAATTAGTATGTCAAAACTCACTCCTTACCAGTGATATTCTATTTTAAAACAGCATAAAGAAAATGTTGACCTGAAGCTATGAGTAACACATAACTTTCATAATGAAATTATTTCCACTTTAATTGTCTGCCATTCCATATGGCAAAAATCATGAGAAATCTCAAAGGGTTAATGAAGTGCTGTATTTTTTAAAGCGACCTGGCATGCATTTTTTACCTCTTATAATTAGCAAGATGTGGAAAACTTGAACACCCACAAGTAAAAGTGCTACTGGGCATTCCTGTCCCCAAATTTCTTGGGTTTCAGTGATAATTAGAATGCAAAACCAGATTAACATTTTCATCTTAACCTTAGAATAATTATTGCCAGTCAATTTCCATCATATAAAGAAAAGAGTGGCTGAATATTCCATTGATTCGTTGTTCATCAGAGCACACTGTAGAGTCATTCCAAAGGCTGGACAAGAAATAACCAAATTTGATCTTTCTGCAGATTTGGGGAAGTAGCAAAAAACACAAAGATGTCATGTCATTAAGACCCGGGGCACGCGAGCCCTCCTGCAGCTGCCTGGGAGCTGGGTGAGCGCTGAGGCTCAGGCATGCGCAGTGCTCGCTCCCGGTCGCCCAGTGACCATGAGTTGCAGCGCGGGCGCCTCAGAGAGCAGTTATGGTCACAGTGCCTATGCAGAAGAGAAAGATTGCTCTAACTCCAACCTAGATACTTCAAAGGACACTAAATCAAAAGAAGGCAGCAGTTCTGAGAATGACTGATGGGGAACTGGGAGAATCTTCCACTGAAGGAGCTTCTGCACAGGATAAAGAATGGGAAGATAAAGAATTGCCCATAGATCATTTTAATTCAGAATTTATTAAAATTGAACCTCACTGTAGACACTGTAATGCTGAAAATAAACACAATAAACAAGTGACCTCCAGACACCTTTCCAGGGGACAGTTTTTACTGAAGCTGGACACGGAAGGAGTTAATGAGTACTTGGAAACTGGCTTGATATTGAAGTTAACAGAAGAATTGACATCAAATATAGCGTTTTGTCTTGGAGCAAATATGCAGACCTGGTTGTTAAGCCTTGGGCTATTGGGGGACCCTTGTTTGAAGTTAAATGTGACCCAACCTGTCTTACTTCCATCCAGTTTCCACACTCCCTCTGCTTGGGTCGCTATGAGGTGGATATGACATTCAGAGTTTTACATATCAAAAGTTCTAGGGCCTCATTAGAATGTACTATGGATCATTCTGCAACCCACATCAAATGGCATGTAAGGTCTCTTTCTCCTATGGAACCTGTTATTCAGAGTGAAGAAATGTTATACCACCAAGGGGCCGTGATTCTGTACAAAGTCATTGACAATAATCCATCCTTGTCATTTCACGTGTACATAGCAACCAATAATGACTCCTTCATCAAGGATATTTCCAAGTCTGTAAAACACTCCTTGAAGAAATTTGTGAAAATCGACAAGCCACCTATTTGCCAGAAGTTGCTGCAGAATGGGAAGAAATACAGACTAGTCAGTGAACCAGAGGCCAATATCACCCCGGAGGAATTTGAATTTCTGGATGGTTCAATTTTAAGATTGAAAAGTTATATTAAAGTTTATTTGGAGAACCCAGTGGAGTTTAAGTTAGCATTGGTGGAAACAGATTCCGATGACATTGTATGGAAAGCGACGCTGAGAGAATGTGACTGGGCCCAACATGACCAGAGTCAGAAAAGCAGAATCGGTAAGAAGCAACCATTTAAAATGAGTATTGCTCAATCTGAAGACAGGGTCCCTGGTAAAAGAATGAATCAGGCTGGCACTTCAGATGGAACACAGACCTTGATAACAGACGCTCAGTTGATCACCCTTGCTGAGAAGCTGGGGAAGGGGTGGATAAGAATTGCCATTGCCAACCTGGAGTTGGATATCAGTGATGTTGATGCTGTCTGGGAGAAGGAAGATGACATCATAATTTCTAAGTTTAGGATGCTGAAGAGGTGGCAAGAAAAGAATCAGAGCAATGACACAGTCCAGAATTTATATAACTGTTTGAAAACATCTCAGTTGAAGTCCAAGATGTGCTGGAAGGTTTCTTATAGGCAATATGAAATTTGGAAGATGAATTGAAAAAGGAAGCCTCAGGAACTTTTCTCTGCAAAACACCATCTCAGCCGGTCACTGGATATAGACTTGATGAGACCTTGAACTTCACAGTCTCTGGAAGCAGCTGCCTGCAGGCAGCCACTCCGTAGCTCATATTATCCAGGGGCGAAGAGAATGGAACATTTTTGGAAAACTTGAGAAAGAAAACACCTCTATAATATCAAGATTTTTTCCTTTTTTGGCAAATCCTGCTTGCACCACCCCTCTGCCCACTCCCCAACAGGTGTAATTACAAAGCGTGCTTCAAGTGATGCAACTCAGGGAGGTGGGATATGTTGTAATTTTCTTTTTGGAGTCTGTGGACTATGAAATTCCTATCAAGTCTATGAAACATTTTTTAGCAATTAAATGAACTGTACTTAAACTTGCACCAATTTAGTTTAGCTTTTATCACATTGACATTAATAATGAGAGGTTTTCGTTCTTTTAGATTCCACAGGGACAGACCCATGTGCCCCGGGTGCAATGTATTTTTTATGTGGGATATAATCTGTCATTACTAAGCTCTCTGGCTAGTGGTCTGTTAAACGGTTAAACCCAATCGTGTTAGCTGGTCCTAGCGTGGTTAGAAAGGAATGGGATCCTCTCCCCATTAGTGTTGATCAGCATGCTCGCGCGGAGGGGATCTCCTCACCTTACTGGTTGTTAGAGTTGCAGCAGGTTTCATCAGCCTTCTGAAATCACTGGGCTAAACACTATTATTTTTTTATTTTTACCCTGGTGTCATTTATTTTCTGGTGGGGGGATCCACTCAGAGATAGCCTTAACAGAACCAAGGGAAAACTGTCATAACTTCTTGAAGAAGACTTGCCTTAGGGAGTAATGGGTCACATTGGCTCTTGATAATTGGTAAAGTGTCATCTTTTTTTTTTTTTTGGTATGTATGTATAGATAGTCACTCTCTCAGAATCATGCATGTGGTGATTAACATTTTGAATATGTTTTGTTAATTTATTTAAAGACAGTATAAACTACCATTAGTCTTCCTGTCTACATTAGCTGGAGAGTAAAATAAATCTCAATGAATTAATCAGAAACACACTTTAACTATTGTTTTGCCACAAATTTACCTTATAGGGAATAACATTTTTAATTGTCAGGGATCCTGTGGAACTCAAATCTGTGTCATTTTAGTGAGTTTTTTTTTAATTGTAGTATATTTTAGGAAATACATGGAGTTTTAACATTCAGAAGTATAAATTACTTAAAGGAAAAAAAAAAAAAAAGACCAGGGGCCTTGTTCCTAAGACTGTCGAAGGCCGCCCAGAACCTAATTGTCCTGAGGGCTTAATAATGGAGTAGACGAGCAAGGAAGAAGAGAGGCAGGTGTGCGTGTTCTTACATCGCCAGGTAAGTGCAGGGGACAGCCAGATGGAAGAGATGCACAGGGCAAGGTTTCAGGTTGGAGGTGGATGTGCTACCAAACAATGTATAAAGGCACATCAAGTACAGTCAGATTCCTCTCATCAGCTGCTTCTGAGAGACTGGGTCAAGATCTAGGAGCATGAAGGCAGAACTTTATAGGACACACTCTGAGAAGGAGCCAGACAAGATTCTTCTGCCAACCCACCCAACTCAGACATTGCAAGATAAGGTTTCCACACCTCACTGGTGAAAAATCAGCTACACCAGACAACAGCCCACCAAATGGGTCAGCTACTTCCAAAACGCAGGCAGACACGATGATGCCAGCAGCCGAGGTGAGTGTTTGGGTCCTTCTGCAAAATTTCCTTAGTGTCTGAATTTACACAAAGCTGCCCTATTCATAAGTGAACCCATGTCACCTTGGAGCACTGTGTCCCTGGGAACTGATAAATTCCATTCTCTGTGGAACTGATTCTCAAGAACAGAGACAGGGCTTAGGCTTAAGAGAGAGAAACTATTTCTCATATTCCACGGAGGCATCTGCATACCCTTCCAGTGTGGGAGGGAACTCCCAGACTGTTGCTGAAATTGTTAGTATTAATAATGATCTAGTTAATGACTTTGCTGTTCCTATTTAATGTTAATAGGTTCATTTAGCATTCAATGTGCTGAGAACTTGCTGAGTTAAATTGTTAACTAGATCATTTTTATTTTGTTGGAAAGGGGTTCTTCCACTGCTATCTGTTGCTATGTGTTCCCAGTTACAGGGTCTCCATATGAGGGGGTCAACATAAAAGTAGATTAGCTGAGGATTAAAGTTTAAGTCTAAAGTTACCTTTATAATCAGGACTACTTGATATTCCTGTAATTACATCTGATGCTGCTATTCCTTGCTAACTAATTCCAGTCTCTTGCTACAGAGACGTCTTTGGATAAGTGGCCCTGGTTGTAAAGAGCCACGTCTCCCTACTCTGGCCCTTGGCCCTAGGTCACTGGTTACAACAGGTGAGATTTGTTCAAAATGGTTTGGGCGGATCTGACCCACACCGGATGTTGAGAACTAGTTTTTGCACTCAGTGTCATTACTCATTGAAAGCCTTCCTCAGCCTCCTTTTCCCATGCGCAAGCACCCTCAAATGTCACCAGGCATACACACAAGAAGACCTTCCCTCCCCTTCACCACGGTGCTCCACTGCTTAGAAAAGAATACATATCTGAGTACTAATTATATCATTTTTCCCCCATAGTGAGACATTAAAGCATGTATAAAACAAAAAGGAAAAGAATATGTATCAATCCAAACTTGTCGCATTTGACACTGCATTGCATTTTATCCTGTCCAGATCTGATAAAGCCTTGGATTGGAGGCTTGGTGATTCTACAGAAATGGCATCTGAAAGAGAGGCAGCTCAAACTGCTTGTTCAGTGTCTTGACAGGATGTCTCGGTCCTGAGAGCTCTCTCAAATAAGGAGATACAGACCTAATGTCATCAAGTGACAGTTTTGTTCCTGAGGGACTTTGCATGGAGATCCCAGGTGACTTCTAGCTCGCTCTCTTATTCTGCTGCCCTAGGCGTAGGTAAATTTCTGACTGAGAGAGCCATAAACGCCACATATTTTAAAATATAATTCCATGAGAGTCATACAATGACCCATGTACATTACACATTATCCAATAAAAATTTGGTGTTGTCCCAGAGGACAGCTGTGATTGGCTCCAGCCACCCACAACCATGAACATGAGCAGTTGGAAATGAATGGATTGTAATACATGAGAATGTTTTATATTTTTCACGTTATTATTTTTTTTTCTTTTTTCCCTTTTTTCGTATTTTCTGAAGTTGGAAACGGGGAGTGCAGTCAGACTCCCGCATGCACCCGACCAGGATCCACTGGGCATGCCCATCAGGGGGCGATGCTGTGCCCTTCCAGGGCATTGCTCTGTTGCAACCAGAGCCATTCTAGTGCCTGAGGCAGAGGCCATGGAGCCATCCTCAGCACCCCAGGCCAACTCTGCTCCAATGGAGACCTGGCTGTGGGAGGGGAAGAGAGAGACAGAAGGGAAGGAGAGGAGGAGAAATGGAGAAGCAGATGGGTGCCTCTCCTGTGTGCCCTGGCCGGGAATCAAACCCGGGATCCCTGCACACCAGGCCGACGCTCTACCACTGACCCAACCGGCCAGGGCCTATGTTATTATTTTTTTTATTAAAGATTTGTCTGCAAGCCAGATGCAGCCATCAAAAGAGCCACATCTGGCTTGCAAGCCATAGGTTCCCAACCCCTGTGCTACCCAGTTAGTTTCAGCTAAGACTGTTGCCTGCTCCTGTATTCATAAATCTAATGTTATGTTTCCAATTACAAAGCTTAAAGACATAATCCAGGTATAGTCCCCAGAATTCTATTTAAAAGGTATTATCACAGTGCTGTCTCAAATTATTATAACGCAATGCACAGTGAAAGAGACAATATACTTTTGTCAACTGCTGTAAATTTGTTCTTAGGGCTTTTCAAACTGTTTTTGAATAAGTACATTTCTCTCCGAATCACTTTGGAGTGTAACATATGGCTTATGTACGTTGCCTCCACAAAACTACCTATAAACATATAAAAAGCTCTACCATTTGGACAAGACTTAATGTAATTCCTATTCACTTCTTATATTCCTTAGCTGAGGATTATTCCCTTAATGCTAAGTAGAGCACTGTAGGACTAGATAATTTAAATCCACTAAAAGCCTTACTTAAACACAATGGCTTAAAATGAATACAGTACCTACCTTATAGTTGCCTACTTGCTTAAGAATTTCCTCCTAATATCCTATGTTCAAACCAAAGAAGGTGACTAAAGCAACTCCCAAGTGTAATAATCATGGAGGAAGTTATGAGAAGCCAAGGGAAAGGATTTAGATGTATAAGTGAATTCCAAAATACAGAGTTGTCATATGTTTCTGAGCCTCACAGATATGTGGATTTTGTCTGGTTTTCTGTATTTTACTCACATTACTTTTAGAAGGGAAAATTATTTTCCTTTCTAGCTCAATATATTTGCCCTCACTAACGCAACTGTTTACATACAGTTTTCCAATATGTTCTTCAAAATTTTATTAGAACCCTAAGGAAGAAGTTTTTTATAATTTTCTGAAGCAGAGAGATTGTCTATAAAAACCCAGGAGATGTTCTAACACGTGACTATAGGGCTCCTCACGCTATTTCAAAGCTTTCTTCATTAGTGATTTTTTTTTTATTTAGACAAATTTAACAGGGTGACATTGGTCAACTAGAGTACATAGATTTTTAGAGGAAGTATCTCCACATCATTTGGACATTCTATTATGTTGTATACCCAACACCCGAAGTCAAATCATCCTTCATCACCTTATATTTATTTGTCTCTCTTTATGGCCCCCTATCCCACTCCCCTCCCCCGGTAACCACTGCACTCTTATCTATATCCATGAGTCTCAATTTTGTGTCCCACCTATGTTTGAAATCATACAGTTCTCAGCTTTTTCTGATTTACTTATTTCACTTAGTATAATATTATCAAGGTCTAGCCATATTGTTGTAAATGATACTATGTCATCATTTCTTATGGCTGAGTAGTATTCCATAGTATATATGTACCACATCTTCTTTATCCAGTCCTCTATTTTAGTTGTTTCCATGTCTTGGCCACTGTGAACAATGCTGCAGTGAACATGGGGGTGGATCAAAGCTTTCTTCATCAACGAATTAATAGAGAAACACATTTTATTGTTTTGCCTGTGAAGAACAAATTCACTTTATAGGCAATAATATTTTTAATTGTCAGGGAGCCTGTAGAATTCAAATCAGTGTCACTTCAACGAGTTTTTTTTTAATTGTGCTATATTTTAGGAAACATATGGAGTTTGAACATTCAGAAGTGTAAACTGCTTAAAGGACTTGAATTTTTAAATGTGTATTATTTTTTATAAGTTGTTTTCAAAGGAAAACATCATTTCAGAGGTCCTCAGTATATAAGCTGATTTCCTAACAGTTTTCAACCTTTTTTATACGATAGATGAAGAAAAAATAAATCTGCACAGTTGGGGGGGAAAACAGTGAAGTATAAAGACATGGCGTGACCTAAGGGTAGGTTCACATGGACCTTTCAGTGGGATTGACTGTTCCTTCCACAACCTCATTCTGTGTTGTAGCAGGGCCCACAAACACAAGCCCAGGTCTTTGGTTTAGTCACTTGTTTTGTTTACTCATCACTCACTGGGGGCCTGAGGAGTAACCAATTCGATGGCATAAAGCAATTTCAAAGAAATCTGTCATCAGTGAGAAGGCCACCGAGAGCTCAGTTTACCTTGCAGAGGCTACACAGTAACCACAGTATCAACCAGTTGTACCGACGAAAACTCTAATTGTCAGTGTGCCAGCGAAGAACAGACTACCCGCAAATATACACTGCTCAGAAAAATTAGGGAATATTTTATCGCTTCATATTCATTTTGAAATAACCCCTAGTTAAGTCATTGCGGGAGGTTAGAATGCTTGGTTTAGCTCTTCAAAACTTAAGAGCAAATCACCATTAAGTTCAAACTGACTACACGCACACACTCTCCATTTGAGCCTTTTTACATTATTCAACTACTGGTCTATTTCTCTTCTCTTCTTAGTGAGATGCGTCCACCTCTGCCACAGCGTCCTCGCCCTCACTGCCTTTGACCCCTGCATTGAAAGCTTCCCTATCACCTTCTACCAAAAGGAAAAAAAAAGCTTTTCCTGTCATGTTATCAGTCTTCTTAAACCACACTCAAGTACCATGTTTCATATGCTACGTTTTACTACCCTCTTTTTCAAATACGTAACTTACATGACCCTACGTATGATGTCCCTGACTTTGCTGACAACCCTCCTTCACTGTCCCATAGACTGATGGAGGAAGTCAACAACAGGATCCCAGGACCCTGCCCTCCCGTCCCTGACCCAGTTCATCGTCTAGGACTATGGCTGAGCTATCCTGCCAACCACACAACCCCTTCCATCTCTTCATCTTCCTTGTCTGGACCTTAAACTAGATGTCCATCTACCTCCATCCTTGCGCTGTGAGCTCCTGAAGGACAGAGCTCTGCCTGACTCACAGGCAGGAAATTAACAATGTTGCATCCTCGGACTTGGCATCAGATAAGCTCCAATACCCCAGAGGCGTTCATTAACACACAGAGCCCCTTCATTAGCTCGTCTCCCCCCTGCCTGCAGACTGACTCTTCCTTACCTCCAACCTCCTCCACCAGGTCTTAAATTCAGTTATCAAGAAGTGTGAGATCAATAGGTTGTGTCACCAAGAGAAGGCGCTATTAACAGCACCAGATAGCACCAATAAAGGAAGCATCTATGTGGCACTTGGACTCAGAGGGCAAAGCCCTTGTAAGGCTAAAACTTATGTTTCAATCCACTCTCATGTTCTGGAAAGGAGAGAGAGGAGAATAGCATTGGAAGTTTAGAAATAAAAAAGGGCTTTGAATGATGACTATGCTCAGGGGTCATGAAAAACAAACAAGAGTTACATGAATGTGCTGAGAATTCCAGGTTTACACGATGCCATGGCAGTCACACTTGACCTTCCTTTCTTCCTGCCAAGCACCTGCCCCAGGCAACACCAGAGGACGTGCTGACGAGCACAGATGCTCTCTCTGCTAAACAACCCCCAGTGAAGGGGGCATTCTGGCCTGAGTGTGACAGACTGTGCCCACACAGTGCTGGCTGCAAACTTCTAGATGCAAGTTTGATGTCCGGCCCTTACTGAAGGCCAACTGGCATGTAGAGGAAGTACTGAATCTTAACCAAACCTCCCAGAGAAGGAGGCGGAGGCTGCAGACCATGACCCCGAGTCCTCTCGGCATTCGGAATAGATGCCCTAAAACCTCAGGAAGCTGGAAGCCCGAGGCTGGGGAAGGGGTGAGGGGCTAGGGGTGGAGGGGGGAGGAAGCTGGAAGCCCGAGGCTGGGGAAGGGGTGAGGGGCTAGGGGTGGAGGGGGGAGGTCACAGGCACACACGACAAAAATATAAGGCAGGACGTGATCACCCTACCAGGGTTACAGTGTGCTCTCCAATTCTGCAGCTAAGATGCTTCCATGTACTGTTGCATATCTGGGAAATTTAAAATGGAAAGAATTCTTGCCTACAATACTGTTAATTCACACTTGTGTCACATAATGGCCATAACATAGCAGCAACCTCCATACACTGCATGTTTTACCCAGTAACCAGCACCATGCTAACTCTTTAAATGCCTTTTATTGGACCCTGGAAAATCTACTTCTGAGAAAGTAGAGTCTGTTCATTAATGCGTGAATACACACTACTCACTCAACATCTCTTTGCTGATCACCTTCTCCAGCCCATGTCCCCCCGGGGGCCACAAGATGTCAGAGATCTTAGCTAAGGACTTGGGGCAATGGGGCCTCTCACTCTAGTGTTCTAGGTTCACAAAGTGAATTCATATACTGTACCTTCGTCTTCACAACAATAAGGTAGGCAAGACAGGTGCATGTGGGCTAACAATATCATTAATTAGGTAAAATCGGAAACTCTCCAGAAATATTTGTAAGTGACAGGACAATCCCATTTCCAAGGCAGAGTAACCAAGAACATTTAAGATCTCCAAGGAGGCCTTTTATTTTTTAGGAAGCCTTTCTTGAAATAAAAGAGGGGGAATATAAAAGTCCAAAATCTAAAAGGATAAGTTAGATTACCAATCTTTGTATGATAAGATAATCAAGTGACAGCACCACAGCCTTGCAGATAATGTTTACAAACATTATCTCCTTTGGGTCTCATCACTGACCCACAATTTACAGACAAACAGGAAGTAATCTTGTGCTTAAAGCTGTCATTTTTGTTCTCATTCTCTTTGGAAAAGAAAAGAAAAACAACACTATTCATAAACTCTGTTTTGTCATGATTTCCTGCTCCTGAAAAAGCTTTCCCCTGCTCAACTATTTGTTCCGCCTCATCCCTAAGGGGTTGCAAACCAGACTCAACGACACCTCCCCTCCCCTGTGTCACCAGGCCACTCAGATGGGTTATGCTTTGCTATCATTGTGCTCTGATAACATCTACGTGTCTTCTTGATAACACACTGAACATCTATCATTACTTATCTCCAGTCTGAAACTCTGCCTGCTCGAGTCAGGGCCCGTAACCAAAGTATCAGGAATCCCCAAATACTGAGTGATACAAAATGAAACTCGGTGAGAAACCAACACGCAGAGGAAAGGAAAAGGAACACATTTGAAAGTGAAAAGAGGACACGTAGCCAGCAAGCCAACAGCTTTTAAAAACATCCCAAATGAAACAGAACTTTTCATTTCTACCACCAGGGAAGCTCAGGAATTTTACTATCTTTAATAAGCACACTGGGGGATTCTTCAGCATGCCAGGGTTTGAGAGCCACCGGCTCACGACGAGACCCTGTACACGCCTCCGGGGACTGAGTACACAGTGTCCTCCAGAAGAAAGCTGTTTTCTATAACCCGCAGGGAGCTGAGCTAAATATATTCTGAGGGAGGGACGAATAACTTGAGGGAAAGAAATGTCTTAGGCAAATTAATGTAGGGAAAAATCAAACACCACGGGAGAAGACAGGCCAGGACTGAGGAGCAGACACGCACTTGGAACCGGCTGTACTGCCTGCGGGACTCCAACCTGCATCTAACCAGCCGAAATGTGCCACCAATCAGTGCAATTTGTAGTGTGAAAAGCTAACAGTATTTTAATACTTTAAAGTTGGGAGTATGGAGAGCAACAGCCCTCAGGCCAAAACTGTCACTTCTCCCCTAATTTCAGGAATAAAATTTTATTGGAATGCAGTGTAGTGGATAGAACTGTGTCCCCTGAAAAGGGTACAGTTCAGCCCTAAACTCCAGTGCCTGTGAATGTGACCTTATTTGGAAGAGAGATCTTCGCAGATATGATCAAGTCAGGATGAGGTCATGCTGGATCAGGGTGGGCCCCTGTCTATTGACTGCTGTCCTTATAGGATGGAAATGTGGACCCAGCCTCGGAGACACAGAGACACCCAGTGAGAAAACCCTCTGACAACAGAGATGGACCCTGGAGTAGCCACACGGCCACAAGTCAAGGGGTACCTGACACTGCCAACACTACCGGAAGCTAGCACGGACCAGGAAATAGACCCTTTCCCTCGGGATCTAGAGTAGGAACCAAACCTGCCAACATGTTGATATAGCAGGTCCCCCATCCAAAACTGTCAGAGGACAAATTCCAGCCAGTCTGTGGCCCTGGGTCACAGTAGCACTGGGAAACTAAGCCAGGCCACCCTACCCACTAGTCACTGTGGTCTGTGGCGGCTCTCCTGCCACAGTAACAAAGCTGAATGGTTGCAATAGAGACTCCCTCTGACCCAAGGAGGTCTGAAACAGTTACTATTGGCCCTTTACAGAACACCATTGCGAATAACTAAAAACCACAAAATATTTTTAATGGAGCAGACACTGAATACAAAATTTGCTTCAGCAGGGCAATATATGCTTTCTCTATTTGCTGACCACCATCAACCAGGTTTCAGTAATAACTGTACCACTGGGGAATGAATTTGTGTCCAATAAATGAAATTACATGTCCAACAGTGACAATATTTTTTTATATAAAATAATCACCTCAGTGTCACATTTTCTTTAAAATGAGCTAGAAACCTTAAATCAAAGTATCTAATACATAGAGCATCAGGAAATTTTAGCTTTTAGACCTTTTAGTTAATTATAATTATTGACAATAAAGCTTACATACTGTAAGGATTTGAATTGGCCCTATGCAATCAAAGAAGAGCTGAAAAATTAAATGATAGGAGCTCAAATAAGGAGCAAAATTTAATTCATAAATGGTGCTTTAGATTATTTCACATTGTAAAAGAATCTTTTGATAAACATCCTATTTTAAAAATTTTATTCTGAACTTATGGCCGATGTTAGACTTAAAATTTTGCAACATTCATTTAAATTTGGAATAACTTTAAATCAAAGAGATCCCTTTTTTAAAAAGATGTTTAAAAATATATAAATATGTTGGAGGCAAAATGATGTTATCGGTAAAAATATTTTGGCTAAAAATCATACACATTAACATAAAAATCTAGTTGATAATTATCCCAATTTGAGCTTCCCCAACACCAACAGAGAGAATTTACTCAAATGAAAATAGTAAGATCTAAAGATAACTGAACGATTGAAGGTGTCAATCTAAAGTTTATTAACCTTAAATGGCAACCCAATTTTATGAGAAAAAAAACTAAGAAAACTTTGAGTGGGAAAGAATCACATTTCTTAGATATTATATCATTGATACATAGGAGACAGCTTCATCAAAATCTAAGAATATGGAATTTTATGAACTATCATCTGGTAAAACCAACTTTGGACTAAACTAAGAGGACTCTTCAACCAAGGAACACTGAAGAAGCCACACCGAGACTGGCAGGAAAAGCGGAAACGCAGAGAGGGCTGCCCAGCTCCTCAGAGCGAACAGCAGCAGGGAGAGACTCGCGTGGCGGGCAGTGAGTTTGGCAGAGGGGAAAGGGTTCTGAGCCCCAGGAACAAAGCCCCAGCCTGCAGCTCCAGAGCCCAGAAGAGGCGTAAGGACAGTATTTAGCTGGAAAAAAGTCAGGACACTGTTTGTGAGAGAGTCTGATTTCTCAGACCCAGAATCTTTCTTAAAGGGACCACGCAGAACATCTCTCTCAAAAACAATCACCTGGGGCTCCTGGGGACGGGGGGAGAGAGGAGAGGACCACAGTAACAGGAAGAGAGGGTAATCTAAGAGGCATAGGGAGAAACATTTTGGGAGATAGCCACCCTAACCCCTGGGACGAGTCACTCCCCAAAGCTGAAGTGAATATTTCCCCCGGAAACAGCAATACTAGCAAAGGGAAGCAGGAGAACAGCCAAACAAGCTCCCCCGCAGCATTCAGAGCAGAGTCACATAGAAGGAGGGAGCTTTCGGGTCTACAGTAGTGAGTCTTAGGGTCCGAGCTGCAACGCCCCCACCCATGCGGCTGAGGGCGCACCGGAGAGCGGGTGGCAGCGGGAGACAAAAGCACGGTTCTGCTGGCAGGGGCGGAAGCCGGCTGGCCACCACTGGGCTCAGGTGTGAGCTCAATCTTGCCCGGCTGGGGAGAAGGGGGCGTGCAAAAGTGGTCAAGCTCAGCTGCCGGCAGCCTGTAATCCAGCCTCCGGGAGAAGGGCGGGAACCTCGGAAAGGGTGGAGACCAGCCCCAGAGCAAGGGAAGAGGAGCACAACCCTGCCCCGCCCATGCAACCCAGGCTTGCGGTCTGACTTGGTAGCCGGCTCCTCCTGCGGGGGTGGAGCCAAAAGCCCAGAAGAGGCGGAGTTCCGCTACGGAGATGAGCTTGGGCACGCAGCCTTGCCCGTGGTAGAGCCAAGGCTAGCAGCCGTTCCTTGAGTGGGATTCTCCTGCAAGGGCAGGGCGAAGGCACGGAAACAGGCGGAGACCCGCAGCTGAGCAAAGGTGCTCGCCAGTGCCCTCAGGACCGAGCATAATGTCACACACAGGGGCGGGGCAAAGGCCAAGGCCACCAACCCTTGTGCACCCGAGCACATGATCACAGCCACTCCTGTGAAGAGAAAATACGGAGGCAGAGAAATACAACACAAATAAACCAAGAGAAATCCCCAGAAAAGGACCTAAGTGAATCAGATATAACCAAATTACCAGATGCAGAGTTTAAAATAACGATTGTTAGGATGCTCAAAGAGATTAGAACAACCATAGATGGCCATTACAAAAACCTAAATAAAGAGATAACAAATATAAAAAAGGACATTGAAATAATAAAAAAGAATCAGTCAGAAATCACAAATACAATATCTGAAATAAAGAATACAATGGAAGGAATTAAAAGCAGGATGGATGAAGCAGAGAATCGAATCAGTGAGTTAGAGGACACAATAAAGGCACGGAAGCAGAGCAGAAAAAAGAAAAGAGACTCAAAAAGTTTGAGGAAACTCTAAGAGAGCTCTGTGACAACATGAAGAGAAATAACATCCACATCATAGGGGTTCCTGAAGAAGAAGAGAAAGAACAAGGGATAGAGACTTTGTTCAAACATATTATAGCGAAAAACTTCCCCCAATTAAGGCAGGAAAACATTTCACATGTTCAGGAAGCACAGAGAACTCCATTAAGGAGAAACCCAAAGAAACCAACACCAAGACACATCATAATTAAATTACCAAAGCTAAATGATAAAGAGAAATTATTAAAAGCTGCTAGAGAAAAAAAGACTATCACCTACAAAGGAGCCCCCATAAGGATGACTTCTGACTTCTCAACAGAAACACTTGAGGCCAGAAGGGAATGGCAAGAAATATTCAAAGTAATGCAGAACAAGAACCTACAACCAAGACTATTTTATCCAGCAAGGCTATCATTTAAAATTGAAGGAGAAATAAAAAGCTTTACAGACAAAAAAAAAACTCAAGGATTTCACTGCAACCAAACCAAAGCTGCAAGAAATGCTAAGCGATCTGTTGTAAACAGATCAAAGGAAAAAAAGAATATAGCAAAAGAGAAAAACAGTTTTAAAGAAAAAAAATGGCAATAAACAATTACATATCAGTAATAACCTTAAATGTTAACGGATTAAATGATCCAATCAAGAGACATAGGGTAGCTGCGTGAATAAGAAAACAGGACCCATACATATGCTGTCTACAAGAGACACACCTTAAATCAAAAGATATACACAGACTGAAGATAAAAGGGTGGAAAAAATTTTTCACGCAAATGGAAATGAAAAAAAAGCTGGGGTAGCAATACTTATATCAGACAAAATGGACTTTAAAACAAAGACCATAGTTAGAGATAAAAAAGGTCACTACATAATGATAAAGGGAGCAATCCAAAAGGAAGATATAACCATTATAAATATCTACACACCTAATATAGGAGCACCTAAATATATAAAGCAGATTTTGATGGACTTAAAGGGCGAGATCAACAGCAATACTATAATAGTAGGGGATTTCAATACCCCATTAACATCATTAGATAGATCCTCAAGAAAGAAAATTAACAAAGAAACAACAGACTTAAAGGACATATTAGATCAACTCGATTTAATAGATATCTTCAGAACCTTTTACCCTAAAACAGCAGAATATACATTCTTTTCAAGCGTTCATGGTACATTCTCTAGAACAGACCATATGTTAGGGCACAAAAGCGGGCTCAACGAATTTAAGAAGACTGAAATCATATCGAGCACTTTCTCTGATCACAATGGCATTAAACTAGAAATTAACCACAATAGAAAAATTGAAAAACATTCAAACACTTGGAAACTAAATAGCATGTTATTAAACAATGAATGGGTTAACACTGAGATCAAAGAAGAAATTAAAAATTCCTAGAAAAAAAATGATAATGAGCATACATCAACTCAAAATTTATGGGACGCAGCAAAAGCAGTCCTGAGAGGGAAGTTTATAGCATTACAGGCATACCTCAAGAAGCTAGAAAAAGCTCAAATAAACAACTTAACCCTGCATCTAAAAGAACTAGAAAAAGAACAGCAAGTAAAGCCCAGAGCTAATAGAAGGAAGGAAATAATAAAGATCAGAGCAGAAATAAATGACATAGGGATGACGTCAGAGTAATGGCGGAGTAGGAAGCGATACCGATAAATCTCCCCCAAAACTCAACAAGATCTTCAACCAGAAACAGAAAAACCTATACTTGGAGCTTCCAGATTCTTCGCAATACACCCAAAGGTATGATTGAGTGAAAAATTGGCTAAATTTATAACCAAACCCCAAAGGAAATAGGGAGTAAGAAATGCTCCGCCTTCCTCACTAACCTAAACAGGGCGGCTTTCTCTGGTAACTGTGAATATAGAAACTGAGGCGGGCAAAGGGGGTGAATAGATCCAGGCCGCCGCAGCAAAAACGGCCGAACCAGGCTGTGGCTCGGAGATCCAAGCCGAGGAAAATCTGATCCTGTGGCAACCCGGGCAATACAAGCTAACACTCGCGCCAAACCCAAACAAAGAAAGACAAGCGGAGCGGCCATTTTACCCGGTCTCCTGGTCGGTGCGCAGTTAGTGGAAGAGAGATTTCTTCCTAAGCCGCGGAAGTGGGTGCCCGTGTTGCCCCACGGAGAGGCAGGGTCAGAGGCCTTTCTGTGGGCTGAGGGCAGAGTCTCTGGGCAGCCCCAGCGCCCTGGGAAAGCCACGCACGGGAGGGAGTGAGAACTAATCCCAACGGTGGAGATTTTCCGAGCTGGAGGCTGTTTCACTCAGAGGGAACCGCGGCCGGCCTCATATCCTGGTTTGCGCGCGCAGATAAGGAGTGAGCGATTCCTCCGAGTGCCTCCGCAGTGCGCCCGTGTTATCGCACAGAGGGGCAGAGTCAGGGGCCTTTGTGTGGGCCAAAGCGGAATCTCGGGCCGCCCCAGCGCCTTGCAAAAGCCGCACACGGGGACGGAGCGAGACTCAATTCCAACGCTGCAACTTTTCCCTGCGGTTGGGGGTTTCACTCAGAGCGTGAGACTGCTGGCCGGATATCCTGGTTGCAGACAGTGAGTGAGAGTTTCCTCCAAGCGCCCCGGAAGTGGGCGCCTGCTTGTGTTACCGGATAGAGTTGCAGAGCCAGAGGTCTTCGAGTGGGCGGAAAGCCTGCCTGATTATGCTAGCAGCTCTGACTGACTGAGCCTTACCCAGAGCCCTGTGCTGAGTGGAAATAGAGTGGGGAGTTGCCAGCAATTTGAGCCTCTTACTATCCAGGCAGAGGCAGCAGCAACCCCATAGCTGGATTATCAGGCTACTAATTGAGGAAGGAAAGACTAGGAGAAAGGCTCCAGGAACACGAACTCTCTCACTGTCGGAGCCTATAAATGCTAATGAGCCTCGACTCCCAACGAGAATAAAGCACAATACATGACATTGCCATAGAGACTTATCAACTGCAAACCTCTACCTGAGCGTGCCAAAGGGGCAGAACCCGGGGTACAGAGTCACCGACCAGGAAGAGGGAGAGAAAAGAAAAAGCAAGAAGATAACCTCTCAAAATCAAGAATAATCTGCAGACTTTATAACCTATCCCATTTTATTATATTTGTTCGTTTGTTTCTCTTATCTTCATTCTTGAGACTTTTTTTTCCTCCTCCAATTTGGCCGATTAACTCTCTACCAGTCTTACTCTCTCCTCTCCTTGAACTACACTACCTATAAGTGTTACATCTCCCATTATCATTTCTCTTCTCTTCCTTTCTCTCTATGAGGGTTGCACTCCAAAACCCTTAACTCTCTCTCTCTCTCTCCTTTCTTTTTTCTTCTTTTAGTGGTTCCCTCTTTTTTTCTCTCTCTCTCTTTCTTTTCTCCCTCTATATTAGTTTCTTCCTTTCTCCTTTACATCTCCTCTCATTCAAACCTCAATAACAAACAAATTATCTTATCTGGGACTCAAACCTATGTTTGTGGCATTTTGGGGGGTTTTTACTTCACCTTTTTAACTCACTAGCAGTGCTCCCATCCCTGGCTCTCCATATTATCTAGTTCTTGTTCCACTAAATACAATAGTAAGTTTTTAATTTGTCCCCCCATTTTTCCATTTTCCTCTTATTCCTCTCATCATAACTCTTAGAAAACCAACACCTAAAAGCAAATCATTTTATTCTTGACCCAAATTTTTTCCTTATTTGCTTTTTGTGGGTCCATACGCTCTTTTTTTTTCTTTTTTCTTTTTTTTTTTTTCCTTTTTTTTTTTTTTTTTTCTTTCTCTCTTTTTTGCCCCTTTATTACTTTTCCCCAATTCAGGCCCTCCATCACAGGCATTGTTTGTTATAACTCACAGTCCACCACAAGATTTTCTCAAGAAAGAGGGGAGAGGAGAGGAGAGGAAAAAAAGAGGGGGGGAATAATTTCCTTTTTTAAAAAATTTTTATTTTATTTTATTTTTCTTTATTTCATTATTAATTTTTTTAAAAAAAAAACAACTCTTTTCGAATTGTTATTTTTTTATTTTTTTTTAACTTTTTATTCTTTATTAAATCTCATTAATACTATCAACAAAACCACCCTCAGATGCCATTAAGGAAGAGAAAATCAAATATCATGGATACAAAAGAAAGAGAGGTAACACAGCTAGATGAGGAAAAATCTATGGAGAAAAAATTTAATATATTGGAAACCTTGGAGCTAAATGACAGAGAATTCAAGATAGAAATCCTAAAAATCCTCTGAGATATACAAGAAAACACAGAAAGGCAATATAGGGAGATCAGAAAACAACTCCATGAACACAAAGAATATATGTCCAAGGAAATTGAAACTATAAAAACAAATCAAACAGAGATGAAAAACTCAATTCACAAGCTGAAAAACGAAGTAACAAGCTTAGCTAATAGAACAGGTCAGATAGAAGAGAGGATTAGTGAAATAGAAGACAAGCAACTTGAGGCACAACAGAGAGAAGAAGAAAGAGACTCAAAAATTAAAAAAAATGAGATAGCCCTACAAGAATTATCTGACTCCATCAAAAAGAATAACATAAGAATAATAGGTATATCAGAGGGAGAAGAGAGAGAAAATGGAATGGAGAACATACTTAAACAAATAATTGATGAGAACTTCCCAAGCCTGTGGAAAGAACTAAAGCCTCAAGTTCAAGAAGCAAACAGAACTCCAAGTTTTCTTAACCCCAACAAACCTACTCCAAGGCATATCATAATGAAATTGACACAAACCAACAGCAAAGAAAAAATTCTCAAGGCAGCCAGGGAAAAGAAGAATACAACATATAAAGGAAGGCCCATTAGATTATCATCAGATTTCTCAGCAGAAACTCTACAAGCTAGAAGAGAGTGGACCCCAATATTTAAAGTCCTGAAAGAGAGGAACTTTCAGCCACGAATACTATACCCATCAAAGCTATCCTTCAAATACGAAGGAGAAATAAAAACATTCACAGATACAGAAAAGATGAGGGAATTTATCATCAGAAAACCCCCACTCCAGGAATTACTAAAGGGGGTTCTCCAATCAGATACAAAGAACAAAAAAAAACAGAGCCACAAGTAAAAGCTCCAAGAAGAACACAATAAAACCAAATTTAAACTGTGACAACAACAAAAAGAAAGAGGGGGAGAAGACGGAGATTAACAGTAGCAAAGGACGATGGAGTGCAAAAGTACTCACAAAATAGTTCGCTACAATGAACAGGGTAGGGACCCTTTTCATTACTCAAAGGTAACCACCATTGAAAAAACCACCACAGAAGCACATGAGATAAAAAAGATAGCAACAGAGGAAAGATGTATGGAATACAACCAAATAAAAACAAAAGATAGAAAAACGAAAGAGAAGGATCAAACAAGACACAAAACTAACAGAAAGCAAGATATAAAATGGCAATAGGGAACTCACAAGTATCAATAATTACACTAAATGTAAATGGATTAAACTCACCAATAAAAAGGCACAGAGTAGCAGAATGGATTAAAAAAGAAAATCCAACTGTATGCTGCCTACAGGAAACTCATCTAAGTAACAAGGATAAAAACAAATTCAAAGTGAAAGGCTGGAAAACAATACTCCAAGCAAATAACATCCAAAAAAAAGCAGGTGTAGCAATTCTCATATCGGATAATGCTGACTACAAGACAGGAAAAGTACTTAGAGACAAAAATGGCCATTTCATAATGGCTAAGGGGACACTGAATCAAGAAGACATAACAATTCTTAATATATATGCACCAAACCAAGGAGCACCAAAATATATAAGACAGCTACTTATTGATCTTAAAACAAAAACTGACAAAAATACAATCATACTTGGAGACCTCAATACACCGCTGACGGCTCTAGATCGGTCATCCAAACAGAGAATCAACAAAGACATAGTGGCCTTAAACAAAACACTAGAGCACCTGGATATGATAGACATCTACAGGACATTTCATCCCAAAGTGACTTCGTATACATTTTTCTCCAGTGTACATGGATCATTCTCAAGAATTGACCATATGTTGGGCCACAAAAACAATATCAGCAAATTCAGAAAAATTGAAGTTGTACCAAGCATATTTTCTGATCATAAAGCCTTGAAACTAGAATTCAACTGCAAAAAAGAGGAAAAAAATCCCACAAGAATGTGGAAACTAAACAACATACTTTTAAAAAATGAATGGGTCAAAGAAGAAATAAGTGCAGAGATCAAAAGATATATACAAACTAATGAAAATGACAATACGACATATCAGAATCTATGGGATGCAGCAAAAGCAGTGATAAGAGGGAAGTTCATATCGCTTCAGGCATATATGAACAAACAAGAGAGAGCCCAAGTGAACCACTTAACTTCCCACCTTAAGGAACTAGAAAAAGAAGAACAAAGACAACCCAAAACCAGCCGAAGAAAGGAGATAATAAAAATCAGAGCAGAAATAAATGAATTAGAGAACAGAAAAACTATAGAAACAATTAATAGAACAAGGAGCTGGTTCTTTGAAAAGATCAACAAAATTGACAAACCCTTGGCAAGACTTACCAAGGAAAAAAGAGAAAGAACTCATATAAACAAAATCCAAAATGAAAGAGGAGAAATCACCACGGACACCGTAGATATACAAAGAATTATTGTAGAATACTATGAAAAACTTTATGCCACTAAATTCAACAACCTAGAAGAAATGGATAAATTCCTAGAACAATACAACCTTCCTAGACTGAGTCAAGAAGAAGCAGAAAGCCTAAACAGACCTATCAGTAGAGAAGAAATAGAAAAAACCATTAAAAACCTCCCCAAAAATAAAAGTCCAGGCCCTGACGGCTATATCAGCGAATTTTATCAAACATTCAAAGAAGACTTGGTTCCTATTCTACTGAAAGTCTTCCAAAAAATTGAAGAAGAAGCAATACTTCCAAACACATTTTATGAGGCCAACATAACCCTCATACCAAAACCAGGCAAGGATGGCACAAAAAAAGAAAACTACAGACCAATATCTCTAATGAATACAGATGCTAAAATACTAAACAAAATACTAGCAAATCGAATACAACAACATATTAAAAAAATAATACATCATGATCAAGTGGGATTCATCCCAGAATCTCAAGGATGGTTCAACATACGTAAAACGGTTAATGTAATACACCATATCAACAAAACAAAGAACAAAAACCACATGATCTTATCAATAGACGCAGAAAAGGCTTTCGATAAAATACAACACAATTTTATGTTTAAGACTCTCAACAAAATGGGTATAGAAGGAAAATATCTCAACATGATAAAGGCCATATATGATAAACCATCAGCTAACATCATATTAAATGGCACTAAACTGAAGGCTTTCTCCCTTAAATCAGGAACAAGACAGGGTTGTCCACTCTCTCCACTCTTATTTAATGTGGTACTAGAGGTTCTAGCCAGAGCAATCAGACAAGACAAAGAAATAAAAGGCATCCATATCGGAAAAGAAGAAGTAAAGGTATCACTTTTTGCAGATGATATGATCCTATACATCGAAAACCCCAAAGAATCCACAAAAAGACTACTAGAAACAATAAGCCAATACAGTAAGGTCGCAGGATACAAAATTAACATACAGAAGTCAATAGCCTTTCTATATGCCAACAATGAAACAACTGAGAAGGAACTCAAAAGAATAATCCCCTTCACGATTGCAACAAAAAAAATAAAATACTTAGGAATAAACATAACAAAGAATGTAAAGGACTTATATA